>NC_142389.1:12500-312500 GCF_059441005.1 Hippichthys cyanospilos | reverse complement strand
CGTCAGCCTGGACCTGCCGGGGGGGAGGGGCCGTCAAATCCGGCATCGCGCCAAGTCGCCGGTCGGAATTTGAACACCCGGAATTCCAGGTTCTCGCTTTCGACATGGAATTCCGGAGGTCCAAATTCTCACTCCAACAGCGACTGAGGTGACGATTCCGACTTTACTCCCGGATTCAAAGTGAGAATTCCGAGCGCCCGATTTCCGGCGTTTCCCAATCGCCTCGCGGTCCGGATTTCCGCCGGACGTCGGACTTCTGACCGGAAAGTCCAAACGGACGGAAGGTGAGAACGGTACCCTCCGGGACCGAGCGCCTAACTTCAAGGCCGAGTTTCTTGCCTGCTAGCCTCTCTGCCGGGGGCAGGATTAGAATTTCACGCCGGTAGGCTCACTCAGCGCGTGACGAGGAAGCCCCGGGAAGTCCGAATTTGGAGCGCGAGCGACTCTCCTCCTACCTGCCGGCGGTCCTGGTGTACAAGGGGCGGCGGTTGACGGCGGGCACGGCGCCGTCCATCAGCGGGAAAGACTTGACGAAGGCCAGCGTCTCGTCCGGGAACTCCGAGGAAGAGTTGAAGCGGGCGGCCGGCCCGTCGCCCGCGCACGCGCCGGGCCTGCCGCGGGGCGAGCGTCCGCTGAGGCCGGCCCTTGGGGAAGCGCCCCGCTTCCCGCCTCCCGCTTCCCGCACTAGAAGGCGCAGCTTCCAATTCGAGCCGGCCGCCGCTCAAACTTTTCAATCGCAGATGAAAACTACGGACCCTTTGTGGAAAGTACGATCTGAGGAGGGGGTCAGGGTCAGGGTCAGGGTCAGGTTCTACCGAGCCGGAGTCGATTCCGCCCAATAATTGCCGGCCTTTTTCATGATTTCCAAAGACTTTCCGGGTTGACTTTCTTCCAACGGGAGCGTTACGTTTAGCGCATGAACATTTCAAGGCTTGCGGGCGCGCCTCCTAGCGCGGGAAGGCCGCCGAATGGCGGGGCGCGGCGCTCGGGGCGGCGTCTCACCCACCGGGGCCTGGGCACGGCGTCCTCGGGCACGGCCGCCCACCACGAGTCGCCGCCGCGCTGCTCCTTGAACTTGCCGCCGAAGGCCCTCTCCACGTCGTCCATGTAGAAGGCGCACACCGCCGAGCCCGGAATGCTGCGCCGCGCGCACAAAGGCAAGGCGGGTCGGACGGCCGCGGCTCGCTTCCACGCGCGGGCGCCCTCCTGCCGTGCGCTCTTAGCTTAGCGCGCCCATGTTAAACCGGCGGATTAGTACCCAAAGAACGGCCGCGCCGGTAACGACCTCTTAGCTTAGCGTCCCGCGCGGTGGACAAACCCGTCCGCTCGCGCGCTCAACGCGGCCGGCCGGCCTTTGCCAGGTTAGCGCCCAACCGTTAGACTAACGCGCACCCGTGGGTTTAGCCGGGCGCGTAGCGCTGGCCGACCTGTTGGCCTGCGTGGTGAAGACGGCCAGCACGGCGGGGCGACCGTTGATCTGCAGAACGCCGGTCAGCGACTGGAGGACGTCAAAGTAGAAGAGAGAATCTCCGGGAAGGGAGCAGTTGAGCCGCGCCTGAGGGGGGCGCCGCAACGCGTTCCGTCAGACGCGCTTCCCGTCGGGCGCGCGGCAAGGCTTCCCGTGGCCCGCCTCACTTTGAGGAAGGAGGTCCAGTGCTTGTCCAGAACTCTGGGGGAGCCGCCGTCGTCGTTCTTGCAGACTCTGGCCACCCGGGAAAAGACCACCTGGACACGGACGGACGGATGAGCGGCGCGGCGCGGGCCGCTTGCGCTCGCGGCGCGGGCGGACGGCGCTACGCGCCTTCCCCAGGGCGGTGTACTCCACCGCGATCTCGCTCAGGAAAAAGTAGACGAAGCCGCCGTAGTCCACGGCGCGCAGGAAGCGCGGCTCTGCGGCGGCGCCTTTGCGTCACGTGATCTTCGGGCGGCGGCGGCGGCGGCCGGCGGACCCGGCGACTCACCTCGGAGCCACTTGGAGTCGTACTTGACGGTCCTGAGGACGGGCCGCTCCTCGCCCAGGCTGCGGTAGATGACCGCGTCGCTGGCCAGGAAGTCCGTCACCGTGGCCGAGTAGAAGTCTCCGTCTGGGGCGGGGGGCGGAGGTCGGGGGCGGGACGGCCGAGCGGGCGGGCGGGCGGGCGGGCCGACCGTCTTACCGGCGAATATTCCTGCGTTGGACTGGCCCGACTCGAAGGGGCAGCGCGCCTGACCCGGCAGGTCCGAGCCCACCTGCCGCAAGGTGCTCGTCTGCCGGGCCAAATAGCAAAGGTCGCGGCCGGGCCGGGCCGGGGGGAGGGTGGGGGGGGAGGGGGGCTACCTCGTAGTTGCGGCACACCGGGTTGAAGGCGTTGGTCCCGCACACGAACAGCGTCCGGTCGTCTCGCGGCGCCAACACCTTGATGTAGTTGTAGCACTCGTCCTGACGCGGGGGCCGGCGGAGTTAGCTAAGCGGCGAGCGCTAGCCGGCGACCCGGCGGCGGAACTCACGCCCTCCTTGCCCCGCACGGCGCACTTGCTCACGTCGGCGGCCGGCCACGTCAGCGTCTGCAAGGCGCCGGTCGGCCGTCAGCTCGGCCGCGCCCCCCTTTGCGGCGGGGGCGGGGCCGGGTGACGCCGGGTAGGGAAGGCTCACCGTCTGAGGGACGAAGGCCTCCGCCGCCGTGCTCAGGTTGACGGCGAACACGCGATCCCTGCCGCGCAAAGCGCACCGGGTGAGGCGGCCGAGCGTTGACGAAAAAAAAAAAAGTCGAAGGTGAGGAAAGGGAGGCGCGCACCTGGCGGCGACGAAGAGCAGGCGGTCGAGGCGCGTCATCCTCTGGAAGCCGAGAGGCGCGCCGTCCGGCGCCGGGCTCCGGAACGCCGCCAAGTCCCGCGGCTCTGAAGGAGCGCGAGGCGGTGAGCGGCCGAAGAGGGACCCCGCCCCCCCCGACCCCCCCCCCGACCCCCCCGCTCACCGTCCAGGACGCTGATGGGCCGCAGGTCCAGCGGGAAGGACGCGGCGCACGCCACGGAGGACGCGAGCAGGAGCAGCGCCGGCGGGTTGACCATGCTGCTGCGGCGGCGGGAGGGGGCGGGCTCAGCGCCTCATGGCGGCCCTGAGAGGAAAACAAGTCCGTTGGATTTTCGGTCCGGAACGCATCGAGGACTTTGTGGAATCTGGCTTGGGTCGCCGTCGGATCCTTCCCATCTCCTCGTTTGACTTTGCAGATTCTCGCCTGACCGCTCTACTTCCCGTTCCTCCTTTAGAGTGGACTGAACCGCGCTCGCTTCCCGCCGGATCCCGGGTACCGTCCGGCCCGCTTTGTCGATTCTCACTCCACTTCCAGTTGGACTTCCTGTTGTCCGCAACTCGACTTCCTGTTTTAGCTTAACTTCGAATTTGCCGGCCGTCGTTTTGCGGCAAAAACAGGAAGCCTCCACGGATATCGCGGCATTCGCGACGAGCGGGCGTCAGCCCGGCCGTCCGCTCGGGCGCCCCGACCTTTGACCTGCTCTTCGGGCGGGCGCGGCCGACATTTTGTCCCCGCTGAGCACGGCGGGCATTAGCGGCAAATTGCGAGCGCGGGGGCCCTAAAGACGAAAAAGCCCGACGGCATCCGATTAGCAGAGACGTGACGGCGCGGCGGGGCGCCCGAAGCCCCCCCCCCCCCCGCCCCGCACGCTAATCCCCGTCTGGCCGGCCGGTCCAGCCAGAGTGGGCCGGGCCCTATCTTGTTGGAGGGGCACTTGGTCAAGCCTGGGGGGGGGGGGTGAAGAACGGAAGAAATGAAGCAAGGAACGAGGAAGCGAGCGTTGAAGGGAGGAAGCCAGGAGTGAAGGGAGGAGGAAGGAAGGCGGAAGGAAGGAGGAAGGAAGGAGGAAGGAAGGAGTGAAGGGAAGACAGAAGGAAAAAGTGAAGGAGGGAGTGAAGAAAGGAAGGACGCTAGGAATGAAGGGGGCAAGCCCAACCTACTGTATCTCTCGTCCCCCACTTTGAATTTGCCGCCGCCGGGCCGGGGGGTCGCGACCCCGCAGGTCGATGACATATGGCCTTCCCCCGTCTTTGGGGATTAGGGGGGGGGGGGAGCAAGGATGGCGGCGAGGGGATGAAGAAAGCAAGAAAGCTGGAGGGGGGGTGAAGGCGGAGGGCCCTCGGCAACGAGAGGCAGCAAACGGGCCAGGGACGCCGAGGGGACACCTGGCGGACGGACGGACGGGCGCGGAGCCGAGCGGAGGCTGGCGCGGGCGAGGGAGGCGGGGAGGGGAGGGGCGGAGGGGGGAGCGGAGCGACGACGGAAGGAAGGAAGGAGCAAAGGGAGGAACGAGAAACAAAGCGCGGACGAAAGAGCGCAAAGAAAGCGGGGAAGCCGGGAAGAAAGAAAAATGGGCAAACGGGCACTTGGATGCGGACGCTTGGTTTGCGTCGGAGTGAGGTGTGACACGGGGAGGGGAGCCCCGCCCCCTCCCGCCCCCTCCCGCCCCCCTCCCGCCCCCTCCCTGCTCAATCAGGACAAAGACGGCAAAAGCCTTCCCGCGCCTTCGATACGTCCCCTTTTGCGCGCACCTTTGTCCGTTTTGGGAAGAGTAGCCCCGCCTCCTCGAGACCAGTTTGACCTTCGCCCTCATTCGCATTTCTCGCGGCGCCCGCTCGGAGGAGGAGGAGGAGGAGGGGCGGGGCGACCTGCGAAGCCCGGCCGAAGCCTCCGCGTCGCCGTGACGTCACGCAAGCGCACTGACGGACGGACGGCTCACCTCTGCGCGTGCACGTCCCCCGCAGAAAAGCACGCACCTGCGAGGCGAGGCGCTCGCAACGCGGGCGACGAAAGGCGGGCGGGCGACGAAAGGCGGGCGGGCGACGAAAGGCGGGCGGGCGACGAAACGCGGAGGAAAAGAGCGGCGGGAGGAAACCCGAGGCGTGCGTGCCGGCGGAAGCCTGCCTGCTTGCCTGCCCGCCCGTCCGGAGAGCCGCTAATCTCATCTGCGTCTCCCGGCGCGGGCCGCGCCCACCCTGACAGCGGGGGCCAATCAGAGGCGGCGGCGGCGACGCTCGACCCCGCCCCCGCCGAGCCTTACTGCCCTCTACCTGGGTGCGGACTCGTCTGCCGTTCGAATCGACTTTATCGAAAAACGAAGGAAGCCGAACGCGAGCCGAGCCCAGGCGAGCAGCCGAGGCGAGCCGAGCCCAGCCGAGGCGAGCCGAGCCCAGCCGAGGCGAGCCGAGCCCAGCCGAGGCGAGCCTTCCCATTTCTCTCCTTTCCTTTCCTCGCCTCTGCTCTCGTCGTTTAGTCCCTCGTACAACGCGCCCTCGTTTGTCGGGGCTCCTACGCCACAAAACCCTGTCTGTCTGTCTGTCTGTCTGCCTGCCTGCCTGCCTGCCTGCCTGCCTGCCAGACGGGCACGAACATTTTGGCAAGTCCCGCTCCCAAAGTCGAAAGCGTTGCGGACGGAACGGACGTCCAAGAACCCAATTAGGCGCAGTAGTTTCACAGTTGATGTGTTTAACACCCGCTCAAGTGCCCTTGAGCAAGACGCCCAAGCCCCGCCTTTGCTGCTCCCGACGCGGACGACGGCGTTGGCGCCGCCCGACCTTTGCGCGGCATCCCTCGTTGCTACGGCAACCGCCGGGCTCCCCGGCCTTCGCTTTTGTGCCGGCGTCGCGCAAGAGAAAATAAAAAAGAAGCCATCGATTGGAATTTCAAGCGCTTTTTAATCAGCTTTGCGTCCGAATCCGGGGGCGGGGGCGAACGGCGGACCGGGGGCGTCCCTCTGGGTCTCCCTCTCCGCCTCCGTCCCCGCTTTGCGCCGGCGCCCTTTGAGTCGCGCCCGCTCGCGCCGCGACCGCTCCAGTTTGATCTCCAGGCGGGCCAGGCACGCGTGCAGCAGAAGCGGCGGAGCTCCGCCCGCCTCCCGCCGGCCCCGGGCACCGAGGCGCTCCCCGTCCTGCCGCCGGACGCCCCGCGTCAGTCAGACCTCGTACATTGCATGCAAGCCACTTCAGACAGTTAAGACTTTTCTCACGCCTGCAACTTTGATTTTTTTTTTTTTTTTAACTAGCCACCGGGGGAACCAGGAAACCAATGGAAGTATTGATTTGGAGTTTGAACTGCTATTTTACTCTCCGCCGGGGGCAGTCATGCATGTTACTGTTGTTTCGGTGCAACACTCAAACAATCGTTGTGTCTTTGTTACGCTGAAAATATGAAAACATTTTAAGACAGTAAAAAAGGCTTCTTCTTTTTATGTAAAAAGAAAGAGAAAGAACCCGAAGCCTTTAAACGGACGGGCCAATTTTTTCCCCCGGCCGGCCGGCCTTTCTTACCCGGGCCTCGTCCCGGCCTCGGCTCCTCTCCGGCATCTCGGACCGGGAGCTCCGGTCCTCGTCGCCGCGGCCCGTCGCCTCCCTCTCCTCCTCCTCCTCCTCCTCCTCCTCCTCCTCCTCCCCGGGCCGCCTCCGCCTCCGGAGGGCGCTCCAGAGATGGCGGGCCTCCCGGCGGCTCTCCTGGGTGACACGCGGGAGACGTCGGCTCACCAACGGGTGCGGGCGGGCGCAAAAGACGGGCGGCGCGTCCTACCCGCAGGAGTCTCTGTAGCGCGGCGGTGGTCTCCTCCAGCGCCTCCTCCTGGACACAAAAGGTTGTATTTGAATTTTTGTCAAGTGACATTTTCAATAGCCGCATCATTCCACCCATTTTTTTTGTTGCGTCGATTTAGCGTTTCCCATGACTTGATTTTTAACGATTACGGTAGTTAAATAACGGCTCCGCAATTGACAGAAAACGGAAAGAAAGGCCTTTGACGGGCACGGAAAAGGCCGGGGGAAAAAGGAGCGGAAGGTATGGGGGAGCTTTCGGGCTCGCGCACCTCCCGGAGCTCCTCCGCTCGGAGCTCCCTTTCCCCGGGCTTCCCGGGGGCCGGCCCCTGCTCCGTCTTCTTCGGGCCGTCCTTTGCGGCCGCCTCGTCCCCGAGCCGCTCCGCTCGCTCCGCCCGCTCCCCGGATTCCCTCAGCAGGCCTTCCACGCGCCGCCTCGGGGTGTCCAACTCCTCCTCCGTCCGATTCCTTTCTCCCTCTCGCTTCTCGTCGGCCGCCGCCGCCTCCTCCCAGGTGACCCCGCTCAGCTCCTCCCTCACGCGGCGGCGCTCGCCTGCCGGAGATCAAAGAGCGGCGGTGACCGGGAGGCGGGGCGACGAGCCAACGAAATCAAATCAAGCCAAAAGCGGGGAGGTAGTGACCGGTCAGCGCCTCCGGCAGGCCCTCCGCGTCGGCGCGCGTCCGCCGCTCTTCCGGCCGCCGGCGCAGGGAGGGCGAGCGACTCCTGCCGGGACGGGCGCCAAAGCTTCTGAGCGAGGAGGAGAAGGGGGGGACGGGCGGAGGCGAGCCGGAGCGCCCCGGGGGACGTACCTGAGCTCCCGGGCCTCCTTCGGCCCGCCGCTCTCGCCGCGCTGCTCCTGGCGCGCGCCTTCTATGCGAGCCATGTCCCGGGCCGCCAGGCGCAGCTCTTCCCGCAGCACCGAGGCGCGCTGGGGGGCCGAGGTTTGGGGATCGGGGCCGGGCTACGCGCTCACAAGCGTTTGCGCGCTTTTTCTCCGACGGGATTTGTCGGCGCGCTCTTTGGGCCGTTTGAGAGGACTTCCTACCTTGAGGAGGGCGTCTCTGACGTCCGCCGCTTCTTCTTCCGCCCTGGCCCTAGCCAGCCGCTCTCTCTCCAGCGCCCCCTGCGGGACAAGGCGGGCGTGAGCTCCGCCCGAGACGACGGGCGCGGGCCGGGGCTCACTTTGACGTCTCTGACGACGGCCTCCTTTCGCAGCAGCTCGGCGCGCAGGCTGGAAGGGGAGCGAGCGGCGTGAGACCGGCGTGAGACCGGCGTGAGACCGGCGCGAGACCGGCGTGAGACCGGCGCGGCCGACGGCGACCGGCGCGCCTCCTCGTACCTCTTTTGCACCTCCTCGTTCCTCTTTTGCACTCCCTCGTTCCACTTTTGCACCTCCTCGTTCCACTTTTGCACCTCGTTCTCTCTGCCCTGCGCCTGTTCCGCTCGCCGCCGTAGTTCCTCCTGCTTCTTGTGCACCTCGTCCCGATTGTCCTCGAGCTCCCGCTCTCTCCTGAGCACCTCCCTTTCCCTTTGGTGTAGCACTTCCTGCCCGTGATGCGTCTCCTTCTCTCTTTTCATCAGCTCCTGCAGTGCTTGATGCACCTCGTCCGTTCTCCTCTGCAGTTCCTCCTCCTTCCTGCGAAAGGCCCCCTCCCCTTCTTGCAACTGTGCGTCTTTCGTGCGTAGCTCCGCCTCCTTGCTAAGCACCTCCTCTTCCTTGCGCCGCAGCGCCTCCTTTGAGCTTTGTAGCTCCGCCTCCCCGTGACGCAACTCGGCGTCTCTCTCGCGCAGCCCCGTCTCCTTGATCCGCACCTCCTCTTCTTTGCGCCGCAGCGCGTCCTTTGACCTATGTAGCTCCTCCTCCCCGGTGCGGAGCGCAGCCTCTCCGAGGCGCAACTCCGTCTCCCTCGCGCGCAGATCCACCTCCTTGCTAAGCATCTCCTCTTCCTTGCTTCGCAACGCCTCCTTTGACCTTTGTAGCGCCTCCTCCCGGCTGCGAAGCTCCGCCTCTCCTTCCCGCAGCCCCACATCTCTCTGGCGGAGCCCCGCCTCTCGGCTAAGCACCTCCGCTTCCTTGGTCCGGAGTGCCTCTTTTGACTTTTGCAGCTCCTCCTCCCTGGCGCGAAGCTCGGCGGCTTCCCGCAGTCTGCGCCCATCCAGCGGCGGTCCAAAGTTGAGGCGAAAGCGGATGCGTCAGCTGGATTTAGATGACCGGATCTCATTTTTGATTTGCGAAGCGACAACCTGTCGAGCTGCCGCTCCCTCCCGGCGTCGTCCTCCAGCCGCTCCAGCCGCGTCTGCAGCGAGGCCTTCTCCTCGGTCAGTCGCCTCACGCTCACCTCCGCCTTCTGCCAAACGCCGCACTTGGCTCATTCGGCGACGTTTGACCCCCCCCTGGTGCGGACAAACCTGCAGTTCCCGACACCTCCACTGGACGGCGCTCTCGGTCTGCGAAAGGGCGGACAGCAGGGAGGAGGCGTCCCATTGGTCGGCCTGCTGGGGGGCGCTCACGTCCAACATGTGACACTGGCCCGCAAAAAAACAAAAACTAGATGACGTCCATCCATCAAACAGCGAGGGTGAGAGCGCGGCGTTCGGCAAAAAAAAAAAAAACGCGCGACAGGCAGACCCCGTGACGTATTACGGCAGTTTCGTTGAAGCGGGCGCCCACGTCTCATGATCACGCCTTTCCCAACCTGAACTTCTCGGAAGAAGGCGCAAGCGAGCGCGCGAGCGCCGCTCACCAGCTTGCCCACGGCCCGCGCCAGCAGCTCGGCGGTTCCCGGGCCGCCCGGCGTCCTAAAGGACAGGTCCCTCAGCGCGGCGGGGCGGGGCGCGGCGGGGCGCGGCCGAAAGCCCACCTGTCCTCCGACGGCGCCTCCAGCAGCTCGTCCGCCGTGAAGGGCCCCAGACTGGAGCGGGCGGACGGGACGGGGGAGGGGGCGGCGGGCGGCGCCTCGCACGCTTTGATCAGGTGCAAGGTGGCGGAGTCGCAGCTGGACTGGAGGGACAAGGACACGCGGGACAGCTCCGTCTTCATCTCCAGCAGATCCCTGACGGCCGAGACGGCACGGAAAAGGGAAGCGGAATCATTATTACTGGTTTTATTGCCCGCTTGGCGATTTGCCATATGGTGCGGAGCCGACGCGCGGGAGCGTCCGACCTGTCGGCGGCGGTCCTGAGGGCGCGGCAGTGCTGCCCCAGCGACATCGCGCACCGCCACAGGCGGCGCAGCTCATCCCGATGCCGGCCCGTCTTCCCGGACGCGCTCTGCGTGCACGCGGCGCTCGCCGTCAGCGCGAGGACACGCCCGCTCGCCCTCCCGCCCCGCACCTCTCGCTCCCTCCGCATCCGGGCCGCCCGAAGCTCCGCCTCCTCCAGGACGGCGTTCAAATCGGACGTCAGGGCGCGGACGCGCTCCGTCAGGAGCTCCTTGGCCCGCAGCGATTGGCCCAGCTGCAGCCGCAGGACCGAAGACCTGAAATGGGCGCGGAGGCGTTTCCGGGCGGTCCGGCTACTCGCCGGCCGGCCGCCGCCCACGCACCTTTGTCGCTCCTCCTCCAGGCCGACGAGCGTGCTCTCCAGCGACTCGGACGCGTCCCTCCTCGCGCTCATCTACGGAAACGCGCAAAGGGCGCGCCGGCGGCCGCCCGCTATTTTACTCTCCGCCAGCAAAAGCAATCGGGCGTGCTACTCTTGTGTTGGCGCAGCATTTGAACAATCCGACAATCTGCACGCAGTCACCTGCGCGTCCGTCAGCTGGCCGCGTTGCGCCTTCAGTTGCGACTCCAGACTTTGACATCGCTCTCTGTACTCCATCACCTGCACGGAGGCGTCAGCGCCATCAGCGGCGTGGGAAGCGACGCGCCCGGGCCGGGTCGGCGCCGACCTTGTTCTGCAGGCGGTGCGCCAGAAGCGCCTGGCGGGCCTGCCGCTCCCTGGCCTCCCTGTCGCGCCGCCTCCGCTCTCTCGGCTCGTCCTCGTCCTCCGGACGGCCGCGGGACGGCGCGGGGGAGCGCTCCAGCTGGGGAGGGACATCCGCCCAAAGACGCGCGTTACGCCGCAAAAAGTGCCAGACCAGATAGAAGGAATACATATTTAAAAGGAGGCTTTTGTTTGAGGCCCAGAATACTGCCAATGGGGAAGGTTTTTTTTTTTTTTCTTGATGCGAAAACCCCACTCCTGACTTTTGTTTCCCCCTAATGGTTTTAAGAGTGCAAAAACAGGTGAGAAATTCTTCAGGATAAATTCTTCAAAACGTAGTCCAAGCATTTTGTTCTGGTTTGAGCCTAGACTTAAGCAAATGCTGCCAATGTACTGTAAATGAAAGCAATCTTTTCCCATTCGCTGAACAAAGCAGGCCACTTTTGCTAGATTCGAAGCATTTTCTTGAATGAATCCTTGATTGTAGTATTTCTCGAACTTAAAGTAAAACACGGCCGTCTTACTGTAAGTGTTTCAAACGATGCTCGTGGGTAAGTCTGCTTTTATCGTGAGGTTTCGTCCAAAGTGAAGAAAAATGGCCTTCTTCTCAAGCCGAAGATCAGCTCAAGTACATCAGGCGAGCGCGGCGGCGAGAGTCAGCAGCGAGTCCAGCTCACCCTCTCGTCCAGCGCCCTGGCCCGGGACGCCAGCTCCTCCCTCTCGGCCCGGCCCTCGGCCAGCTCTTCCTGCAGCAGGCGCACTTCCTGCCGGAGCTCCGCCCTCTCCAGCCGCCAGCCGCAGGGCGGCCGCGGGTCCATGCCGGCCGAGGTTCGCCGTCTCCGGATACCGCTCGCGTATCAGATCATCTCGTCCCGCTGAAATGAATGCGGAACGCTCCGGGTTTAAGCGTGAAATTTACTGCCTCCAGATATTACACTCGCCACATCATAACCTGAAATTACACTTATCAAACATAAAACGTTTCCCTCTCGGCACTGGCCCCGCCCCAGCAGGGAAAAAACAAACAAACAAACAGGCCCATGTAGCGCCAGTGCAAGAATAAACACGCGCCCACATTCTCCGAGAAGATGTTTACGTTTTCATTTGGGGGCTTCCTTTTAAGAGGACCCATTATTACATGGAATGATAATATGTTTGCCTTGCAGTTTTTGAATCCTTTTTGCTTGAATCGTGTGACCACCCGAGGGCGGTGCAAAGCAAAGGCCAGGCCCTGATGTACACGGAGCCGGCGCTGCCACGAAGCGTATTTACATAAGTCATTCTTTGTGGATGAAGAATGCATGTCGATTGTTCCTGAATAATTTGCTAAAAGGTTCAGAAAGGATCGCAAGCCGTTAGCCCATCTGTGGCATTTTGCTTTGTTTATGAGCGTTTCGCGAAGCGCGTTTTCCAGGTAACGAATGCAGTTGTTTACTACGGACCACTAGACAGTTTCCGGTTGGAAACTTACGTTCGGCCGGGGTAGCGAGAAACAACTTCAGTCGAGTGCTGCTCGTTGGGGAGTCGTTTCATGCCACCGGGCGTCCCTCGCGCTCACGTCTTTATTTGACTTTGCTTTGAGGTTTCGTTTTTGTCTGCGAGACGGGCGGCGTTGCAAAAGACAACGGAGGCAAAACCACACTAAAGGCACGCAAAAGCGCGCATCAAAAAACGCGCTTCAAGCAAGGCGAGGCCTCCCCGCTGAAAGAAGTTTGCGGTCGCGGGCTAACCGGAAGTGGTCGGGCGAATAAAGTGCTTGTTCAAAAAGAGCGTTTACCCGGCGTGCGTCGAAGGCGGCCGCCGCTCAGCGAATTGTCGGCGTTGGCGTCGCAAGCCTTGATGCTTTCGTCTTGTCCGCTGTTCAAACGAGGCGGGTAATGTGACCTTTCAACCCAGGTGACGGCGAGGGATGATGACGTCGGAGGAAGCGATTAAAAGACAGAAACGATCCTTTCCGACATCAGCCACGGCTAGAGCTTTGCGATTCTGTCTATTTGTGCCACTTGTGGTACACGCCTAAACAATTTCGGGGGCTAGAAAAAAAAAAAAAATTGTGCCGCTTGTTGTACACGTCTAAACAATTTCGGGGGCTAAAAAAAAACAAACGCGTTGCTTTGGGGTGCGCATTACAATGACGTCATAGCGAAAGTGACTCATAGCCCTTATTTCACCGTTTGTTTCGAACAATATCCGAATGAAATATTTAGCTTCAATTGATAGCAGACACCGGTTATCCTTAATCGTTTATCTTCCAAGTTTTCGATACAACTTTTATTTCACAAAATGCCATGAAGTATGGTGTTTTTTAAAAGCACGCCTTCCTATTGTTTTGGACAAAAAGTAGCTTGTAGTTGAATGATGTTCATATCTAATATAAGCCACTGCTTTCAAGCTGTGTTGCTCTCAACTAGACCCCCCCCCCCCCCCCAAAAAAAAAAAAAAGCTCAATGCTTATAGGATGGCAGCAGAGGGAAAATGACCAATATCGGCATCGTTTATTGTACAACACACTTCTCAAAAGTCAAACCGCACTAAAGATTGATTGTGTATGAAATGAAGTTTCCAGCACACGCAGAAATTTAGGGGCGCCGTCATAGAAAACACAAAAACCTACAGTCTAGGAGTATGCTAAATGGTTTCCTAAGTGGGGACAGCGAGGCCAAGGAAGGCGCAAATTCCGCTTTCCGGTATCGTCGGCCGGCAACTCTTCCGCGAGCTCACGCGATCGTCTTACGTGGCCGATGAGCCGAAAGGAGCGCGGGGCTCATGAGGTGATGTCGCTTCCTGTAGGCGGGGCGCGGGCTCTGCTCCAGTACGCGTCCCGGCGCGCTCAAAAGTCCGCGCCGCCGCGTGTGGACGCACGGCGCCGGGCGATGACGCGGGCGCTAAAGGCCCAGGGATTTGCGTACGATCTTCTGAGCCAGTTTGTAAAAGTGATCCCGGTCTTCCCGCCACATTTTGGAGGCGTCTACGTTGGCGCCGCTTTCGTCATTCGGTTCTGAGAGAGAGAGAGAGAGAGAGAGAGAGAGAGAGAGAGAGAGAGAGAGAGAGAGAGAGAGAGAGAGAGAGAGAGAGAGAGAGAGAGAGAGAGAGAGAGAGAGAGAGAGAGAGGGCCGGACCAAGCTTATCAATTTCCGTCGCCCCAAACTTAAAAAGCGCACGCGCACACATACACTTCAAAACGCTAAGTTGCGAGGCGTTCTCCCGAGATGTTCATTCCAGTTAGCATGATTTTCTCTTATGCTGCCGCGGCATTTGGCACGAGCATAAGTTTGCGTCCCGCATCAAAAATGAGCTCTTGCGTTTGTCTTTGGTGTTTTGAGTGCCATCTCTTTGGACCAAAAAAGGGCACGCTAAGAGTCACGCCTTGATTTCGCTTCGTCCAATCATCTCGCTGGCGTGAGCGAGGTCGACGAGAATCAACGCAAATTCAAGACGTGTCCGATCCTTGTTTCCGATTTGCGTTGAGCGGTCGGGTCTCGAATGGGAAGTCGTCGAGGTCCAAAGCGGCTGCTTGATCAAGGCGACGCGAAAGCGTGTGCTCAAGTAGATTGGGGGGGGGGGGGGGGGTCACCTGCTAGCATGCTAACCACGGACAGCAGGATCTTCTCCACGCTCTGGACGGGACTCCACCTCTCGGCGCTGCTCTCGTAGCCCATGGGGTCGTCGCCGGGCGCGTGCAGGATGGAGATGCACACGCGCCCGTCGGGGTAGACTGGGGATGACAGCAATTCACCGTGATTTTGGGGGGGGGGGGGGGGGGGCAGCTATCTTACATGACATATCGACAAAGCCATATTATTCCCAAAGTCAACGTGTACACGAGTTTGCAAATATTACCATCAAATTTGGGGACTTCACGCAATCACACAATCTGCCCTGCCATCTGTTTTTGTTTTGTTTTATTTTTGACAGCGTCCAAATAGTGACCTTGTAAACATTGTTACCACTCAGACCTCAATGCTCCCTTTCATTCTGATCAATCCCAGCTGTTCTACAGTGCGTAAATGTTTCTTTCGAGGGTCCTTTTGAAGCTCTCACCGTTAGAAAACGATGAAGGCCTCAGGGCTATTTGCGCCTACGTGCGCGTTCGCCTTTGCCTTTCTTTGGAGCGCGACGGGCCGGCGGCGCGGGACCTACTGTTGGGGTGAAACATGTCGCAGGTGAACCTCATCTTGGGAGGGCTGAGCGGGTAATCCGAGGGGAAGCTGAGCACGGCGGGAAAGACGCCGCCCTCGAAACACGTGTCCTGCGGACCCCTGGGAAGGACAAACAGCGCAAAGGCGCGCTCGACACGCCACGCGGGAGGTTCCCGCGCGCAACGCCACACAACTCACATGATGAGCGCCTCCCATTCAAAAAAATTCTCCTCATTGGCCGGACCTGCAAAACACACGCAAGCATGGCCAAGACTTACGCGTAAGGGAGCATATTGTGACATTAACTGTTCGTTCCTGTGGAGAGATCTGTTTTATTGGCTGTTGTTGTCACAAGTGGCTCGAATGCATGAATGTTGGACTGAATGACGTAGCGCGCATACTTCATTTTCTGCAAAGGATGAGTTAAGTAGCTATCCCTCCATCTTTCTTTCTTTCTTTTTTGGGGAGGCGCTAACAAATGTGGGCTATACCAAAAGCAAGGAGACAAACAACGTACCTGCGACGATTCCTTCCGGCGGATTGAGCGTCAGCTCTGGAAGGGGGAAAAAAAAAAAAAAACCTTACCACCGCCCCCGACTTTTGAAAACATTGCTCACTTTATGTTGGACAAAGTGACACCTTAACAAGTGACGAGCTTGACATTTCGACGTGATATTAAGGTGAAATAATAGTAATATAGCGCCTTTACAAAGCACATGGCAAACACACAGTAAGCAGCGGTGCTAAACGACGTCGCGTAGCCACATAAGCAGAGGCGAGGCTGCCGTACCCCGAGCGGCCACTGGAGGCAGAGTGGCTCTAGTGTCTCGCCCGAGGACAAAACAACACGTTTTTATGAGCTACGTGGGTTGCATTTTTACATTTGGAAGCATTTTCAGCACTTGACTTTATCCCCGAATTTGACCGAAGCACAGTAGAGCTACGCAGGTTCAAATTTCGAGCGCTAAAAACACAAAAACAAAGTATGAAGTGGAAGGAATGCCTTCGATTGGTTTCGCGTCAAACGGAAGTCGCGTTATGACGCCATGCATTTGTTATCACGTCCGATGCGATAAACGATCATGTTAAAACTTGTAATTGATCGCGTTTCGATGCGAAATCGAACATTTTCGGGGGCGAAGCGGACACGCGATTTCGCGTTACTATAAAGGTGGAGACAAAAAAAAAAAAGACGGCTAACTTCCGGTATGTGCCGCTAACATGCTAACCGCGAGGGGCTCGCTTTCCGCTCGGAGCGGACTGGCGTCAACGCCGACAGCGACCCCGAGCGTCGTAAATCCGAACGGAATTTCGCTCCGAACGACGAAGACGGCGGCGAGGCCGGTATGGTGGCAAACTCAAACGTCAAGGAGAAAAGCTGGCGCCTGCATGTCAGCGCTCGACTTGAGAGCTGGAGGGGGGGCGGAACCTTCTGGAAGCGGGCTCGCGAAGGCGGCCCAGTTGCCGAGCGCGAACAAGAAGGAGCGCTAATGGCGATCGCGCGAAAGATGCCGGAGTGCGGTCGCGCTCACGTTTGTATTCGGCCATGAGCCTCTTCAACGCGGTGCCAGCCATCGTCGTCGAGCGGACGCCGCGACGCAACACGACGCCGACAGCGAGCGGCGGGCGACGGCGTCACCTAGGCGGCCTCCCCGCGGCGCATGCGCACATCGGCCCCTTCCCACAGCCGGCCGCTGTACTTTTTTCCACCCATTGTTTGGTTTTTCATTTTGGACTTCTTGCCTTCCTGCACGACCCGTTTGGGGCTTTCTTCGATTACGACGCGTTCCCGAAAACGCCCCCCACCTCCAAATGTACATTTTCAAAAACAAAACCTTTTTCTTTGCCGTTCAAAACATATTCTCTTGCTTCATCCGGTTCTAAAAATAGGAAATCCGCCGAAACCTTGAAATGATGTTCCCCACGACGACCAGAAAAATTGCGCTTCGTATTCCATTTCTTCTATTTGTGCTTGATATGTATTTAATATTTACAATCGAAATACAGGCGACTCTATTCTATTTTATTGTGAATGTTTTGTATAGAAGACTCCCGGCATTTCTATGTGTGGTGCATTTAAATGACACAAATGCATCCGACAGGTGAAAAGGGAAGAACTTGAAAATAAAATAGCGCATACAATTTGAAGGCTGATCAGGTTTGCTCATTTACCTTTCCAAGGCAAGAGTTCTATACAGTACACGACCATCGGGCCCACCAGCACCATAAAGAAAGGCTTTCGGCTCCAACGGGTCCCGACCCGTCCGAGCGTCCCGTTGGTTTTTCCCGGAGCCTTTGGTGACATCGCGAGACGGCCTCGGGGCGGGAGCCGCATCCCGCGAGCGCACGCGTCTATTTCTCAGCAAAATTAGGCGCGCTTGAAGTTGCGCCGGACGAGCTGTCCGACTAATTTTAGCCGCGCCGTTTGAACTCGTCTTATTTTTGGATCGGTGACGCCGATCGGATTTTTTTCCCCTCCCTTCTTTTGGTTCGCGTTCGCCGCCGACTTTTGCCGACATGACGGAGCGGGTGCACGGCAGCGGCGCGCCGGACCCCCGGCCTTCGTCCTTCCCCGGCCCGGAGCAGTGGGCCACCTTGGTCTTGGTCTCGGGGCTCTTGCTGTTCCTGGGCGCGCTGATGGCGCGCTGCTTCCGGATCCTCCTGGACCCGTACCGCAGCGTGCCGGCCTCCAACTGGACCGACTACACCGACAAGGACGCCCTGGACTACCGCATCGTCTCCTGACAGGCGGCGTGAACGGAGGGGCCCGGGAGGGGGGCCCGGGAGGGGGCCCGGGAGGGGGCCCGGGAGGGGGCCCGGGAGGGGGGCCCGGGAGGGGGCCCGGGAGGGGGGCCCGGGAGGGGGCCCCGCTCCGCAAGCTGGCCGTCGACGGGCGGATGTTCAGCCGCTCGCTGTTTCTCTTTTCTCTCCGGGACGCTCGCGGGCAACGAGGAGGCGCTCTAAAGCGGTCGGGCAAGGCCAAAGTCCCGGACCGCAAGCCGGACCTCGACGGATTCATATTTCAGCATTTTTCTCTCCGTGACGTGCGCACACTCCGGGCCAACGCGCCCCATCCCAAAGGAAGATGCGCTTTTGGCGTCCAAGCTGCGCGCTTGTCACGGAGCGGGACGGATGTCACGGGAGCCACGCCCTAAAATGGCCAAAAGGGAAAGGGTGAAAAAGGCACTCAGTCGTGCGCATTGTTTTTGTGTCCGGCTTCCACGGCCTTTATTTTCACCGTACACAATGACATTGGGAAGACCGCTCCAGGCGCATGTCGGTCAAACGAACGAGAGGTAGAATCCACTGGGTAGAACCCCGCGTTCCATCCCCGCGGGCACCTTCGACCCGGCGCCGACAGCGCCCTTCGACGGCGGCGCGCCCGTCTCGTTTTGTTTTGGATCTAACCCGTAAGACGTTTGCCCGCGTTTGCTCAATCCACGCGGGCTTCCGATTGGCCGGCGGGAACCCGCCTCCCTCCGCGCGGCGCGACGCTTGACCGGAGGGTTTTGGGACTCGGCTTCGGAAAGATGGATGCTTTTCTATCTCGCGTCGGGACCGAGCGGGGTTCGGCCTCGGGGTCGCGGCGGAGGGGCGCAGACTCCGTCGCATTTTTTCCTTCGGAGACGAAAAATACGTTTGCGTTTCTTTCTCGAGGACGAAGCCTCGGCCTCGCGGGACGGCGCGCGGAAAGTCGGCCGGACGAGCGGGGGCGGGGGTCATCGACTCCGGCGCCTCATCGATCCGTTCGGATCGGCAAACACGGCAAACTCACGCGGCGCGGAGTCCGAGTGGTCGAACCGTCAAGCGGGGTTCAACGGCTGATAAGTGGCGCCGAGGCCAACAAACATTAGCAGAGGTTAAGCAAAGCTTTCTGGGTTTCGGGAACAGAACGTTGCTACCGTCCTTTCTAGCCAATGAAAACAACGCAGGCCGCCGCTGGAAAAAAGGGGAGCGGCGAAGGAAACTAGTGCCGCTTGCGTTCTTAACAAAGTGCACGAAACGTTAACACGCCTCGGCAAATGCGGACAAACGCCATTAGAACGTTAACAAATGCTGAGCGAGCCTCCTTATCGTTTCATTTCTTTTGGATCGACCCCTTGAGATGAGGCGTCCTTAGAGGGGGCCCGAATCACAGAAGGCGACCAAAGAATTGTGAAAAAAAGAAATGGATGCGACCCTTCACCGAAATGAACAAAAGAATCCAGCTAACCGAATCCCTTTTATTGTCGTACGCATCTGTAACCGCATTCCGTAACGGAGCAAATAATGAGGTAGGCGACGGGCACATATAGCTCCTGGGATCGGGAGTCGGCGACGGGAAGGCCAGCTAGAAGGCCTCGCGGGCCGGCCTCGCGGGCCGGCCTCGCGGGCGGATCAAGCAAGCTACGCGGCGATCCGCATCGACGCCGTAGCCTACGCCGGACCCGGGAGCTTCGGCGGAAAAACCCAATCCGGGTCTCTACTGGCTTTATTTGAAGCCGCAACGGCCGACGGAGAGGAAAAGGCCGAGCCGGTCTTCTTGAGGAAAGAAGAGCGTGGATTTTGCATTTTGGCATTGCAATACGTGCTGTTCCGCATATGAAATAAAGGCATCGCGAAAACAACCTTCCATTCCTTTCACAGATGTTTTGGTGAGCGCAAGCATCCGATTGACTTTTCGTACGTTTTTGTCACCCTGTGCACCGTTGAGGCGATGCGAGGCCCAGCGATGCGATGCGTACGCCACGCGCGCTTGCGTGGTTACTTTTGGGTTGCCGCCGCGTGACGTGCGACGGTATTGCGAGGGGTATTTTTTCAAGCGCCGCGTCACTGAATTCCCATGCGTGAAAGGCGCGCAACGCCGCGCTTAAATTCGTGTCGGGATTTGAGCTTTGCCACTCGGACGTTTTCCCTTTTCAACGCCGCGTCCGCGGCGCCGAGCGTTAGACGCCTCAAGACATACGCAACATACGCAGATATACGCAATGGCGTGAAGGGATGGCCGGAGGGGATGTTTTCGAGCGCGCGGGCCCCTCCGGTCAAAGGGCGCCGGCGGGGCTCACGTGACCCGGGGTCAGCAAAGCGCGCGTGGCCGGGGGCGGGAAAGTCCGGGGGGGCGGCGGCGCTATAAAAGCGGCGGCGCCGGGGCGGTCGCGGCTCACCCTCGCTCTCGTCTGGCCTCCGGTCGCCATGAACGCCGCGTGCCTCCTCTTCCTGTTGGCCCTGGCCTGCGGCGGCGCCTCCGGCGCGCCCACGCCAGAAGAATGCGCCGCCTTGCTGGCGCCGCTGCCGCTGAACGACCGGCAGAAGGTGAGCCCCCCCCTCCCCCGAGCGTCCTAGCTTAGCCCTTTGGCCTTCCCCTTTCACGACGCGCGCGAAGGCCCGCCGTCTTTTCCGGGAGATGTGTAGCAATGTCCGTATGTGGACAAGAATTTGACGACGCAGGCTTTTGGAGGCGCTGCACATTCTGAGCAACTTTTGGCAAGCGCCGTTTCTTTTGAACTTTTGATGTCCCCGCTAAATGGCAAAGCCTTCGCGACTCGAGGAAGGAGGACGAGGGACCTGAGGTTGTCGTCTAAGGCGGGCGGCGGGCGGCGGGCGAGGGGCGAGGTCGGCCGGCCGGCCGGCCCGGCCACTTTTCCGCGTTTGTCCTAACTTGCGCGCGCTGCGTGGTCAGCTGTCGGGCCGGCGGGTGTTCATCGCGGGCTACACGGAGAACGAGGCCTTCGACGCCATCCTGAAAATCACCGACAGCACCCGGGTCAACACCAGCGCCGCCGCCCACAACGACAAGGACATGTACTTCTACGAGGAGATGATGATGTGAGTGCGCGAGCCGGCTCTCTCCCGACGCTTTGAGTCCCGCCGCTTCTTCTTCTTCCGCTCTTTCTTTTCCGCTCGACTTTTCTCGACGACGTCAACGGCGCGACTCGTTCCCGACGGCTCCTTCCCGGCGCTCGCGCGAGGCTTCTGACTTTTTCAGCCGTTTTGGAAGCGTTCCGCTCCTGGAGCTTTTTTTCCCGCGCCCGTTTTCCATGCGCTCTCTTCCAGGAACGGCACCTGCTACGGCACCAAGCTGAACATCTCCATCGACGGCGACGTGGCGTCGGCCAAAAGTCAGCCATCGCCGCCGCCGCCGCCGCCTTTGGATGGCGCGGGGCCGGGACCCTGACCCCGCCCGTTTTGCGTCTCTCAGTGCAGAACATCTCGTCCGTCTACCACCTGCTGCCCGCGTGCGAGGGCTGCCAAGCGATGAGCATCAACAGCACGGCCTCCAACCTCAAGAGCTTCCTGGGGGCCTTCGGCGTGCACGTGGACGAGCTCACCGACGACCGCGTCGACGCCCGCTCGCTCTACCTGTTCGGTGAGAAGAACGCGACGCCGGGCCGGAGGGACGACTCCGCCCTTTCCCTTCAAACTTTCCTCGCGTCCGCAGCCGTCCCGAGCGCCTTCAGATCAAACGCCGCTTCGTTCGTCTTCGCGGGTTGCCGCCGGGCAAAGAAAAGTCAGGCCCGCCGTCGTCCATTTCCGCCAACGGGTCCTTTTGAAAACCGCGCTCGGAACTCGGACGCCGTCGCGTGACTTCCTCGACCCCGCGGCTGACCCAAACGATCGGACGTTTCAACAAACGCGCCTTTGACTTTGGCGAAATCTCCCTTTTGGCTATGGACGGATCGCGCGGCGCTTATCGGCTCGGCTTTCATTTTGCGAGGAGGAAAACAAGGAGCCGCGGATTTCGCAGACGGGATCTTGCAGAGAAAATGCCAGGCTTCGCGCGAAATCAAAATAAAAGCTTCCCGGCGCCGTTCGGCTCCGGGACGGAGGTGCTCCGCCGCCATCTCGTGGCGTCCTTACGCAAAGCGGCATTTTTCTTGAAATGCGCAGCTGAGCAGAAGACGGTGAAGGACGAGGACATGGAACGCTTCAAGAAGCAGGCCGCCTGCTTGGGCTTTTCCGGAGAGCCCGACTTCATGATCGATCCCAAAAAAGGTTTGTTGCGGCGCCGTCCTGTCGATGGCGTCATTTCTTGCTCTGGTTTTTTTTTTTGGGGCAGACTTCTGCGACGACCGCAAAGTCATCATGATCAACTGAAGTGCCGATTAAAGACCGTAAAAATCAACGTGCGTGTCTTTGTGCTTTTCTTGCAAACGGGCCCAACAAAGCGGCAGGCCACGCCAACCCCAACCAAGAAAGGCAAACCGCTTTGAAACGGACCGATCGTAAAGCCTTCCGAACTCGAGCGGCCGAGACGAATATCAGACCCGCGGACCCCCGGACGCCAAAAGCTGGAGCGCCGCGCATCGACGTCCCTAGTGGCGTCAACCAATCCCGCAGAAAAAGAGGCGACGACAAATGTCCTTGAAAAGATTTGTTATTCATTCAAAGGGAATAGAAATGGTTCACGTGACGGCGCCTTTATTCGCAGGTGTCAAACGTGTCCATTGGCGAATTCTCATGTTATTTGCCAGGTGAAGGCCCAACAACCTTTCGTGTCGATCATTTATCTTACACGCGTGCCTCTTCAGTCACTTTTCTTGCAAGAGAAATCGGGAGTCGCCAGAAAAGAGGGACGGCCGCCCGCCAGCGTATTGAAGACGGCCTCCCAACGTCGCGAACCGCCGCGTCAAGCGGACGCGCGTCGCAGCCGCCGATTTTTGCGACTCATCTATCAAGAGACGAGGCTGCGTTTGGGCAGTGTTCAACGGCTGCGCCGGTTGCCTCCGTTGCCAAGCGTTTTGGGCTTATTTGTGTGGTTTTTTGGTTTCTTTGCAATTGCGCTATTTATCCTTGGGGGCGGGGCGGGGCGGGGCGGGGGGGCGTCCGGTACGCGGTAGCTGGCACGTACGTTCTGGGAACAAAAAGTCTGCCGCAAACCTTTCCACATCCTTCCATTGTAATGGAAAAGCCCGGCGCCCTTGGGGGCGGGCGTTCGTTCGCTCGCTCGCGTCCCCGGACGCCCTTTTCAAAGGCTCGCCCAAAACGTTTGACGAAGGCCTGGCGCCGCGCCCGCCTCGCCGAGGTTTCCGCCCCACCGCCTTTGCGGAGAAGGCGCACTTTGGACCCGCAAACAAAGAGGGGGGCCTCGCGGGGCGGGACCCGGACGCGGGCGGGCGTTCGTTCGCCCGCGTCCCCGGACGCCCTTTTCAAAGGCTCGCCCAAAACGTTTTGACGAATAGGCCGGGCGCCCCGCCGCCTTTGCGGACGGAGACGGCGCACTTTGGACAGGGCAAACAAAGAGGGGGGCCTCGCGGGGCGGGACCCGGATGCGGGCGGGCGTTCGTTCGCCCGCGTCCCCGGACGCCCTTTTCAAAGGCTCGGCCAAAACGTTTTGACGAATAGGCCGGGCGCCCCGCCGCCTTTGCGGACGGAGACGGCGCACTTTGGACAGGGCAAACAAAGAGGGGGGCCCCGCGGGGCGGGACCCGGACGCACGCGCGCGCGCCTTAAAAGAGCCGAAAGGCCCCGATGGGCTTTCACAACGCCAAGATGCGGATGACGGCGATGATGACGATGGCGGTGCTGGCGGCGGCCTCCGCGCTGGGGCGCGCGCGCAACTGCGACCACATCTACAAGACCCTCCCCGCCAAGCACCTGGATCAGGTACGCGCGGATCGGGGTCCCCGACGGCGGTCGCTGACATCAAAATTCGAATCGTTTGTTTTTCAAGAAAAGCTGACGACTCCCCGCCGCCGTTAACGACTTTCTTTGCGCGCGACTCCATTTCCCGCGGTTTATTTGGAAGCGCGGATCGACTTCCTTCGCGAGCGGTCACCACCGTACCGATAAAACGAACCGGGCCTCAGACTGCGCGTCGTCATCGACCGCGGGCGGCTACGAGTCCGTCTTAAGCTCAGGCTAAGTCGGCCGAGCCCACGGAAGCGCGCCAAGTCCGCGTCGACCATGCGCACGCGGGACTTTTTCTGGCGTACTTGCGGGAAACATAACGCCGCCACGCGCGAAAGGCTTCATTTTTTTTCCACGGGTTTGGGTTCGAGCGAAGGCGCCGAACGTTCCTCCGGCCGTAGCGCCGCCGCTCTCATACATACGTAAAACCGGGCAGGTTTTCGGGGAGTGGCGCCTGGTTTGGGGCGCGGCGGAGTTTCTGATGATTTCCGAGCTGGCCAGTTCCGCCGTCAGTCTGCACCCTAAACCGCACAACATTCACTTCTTTGAGAGGAACAAGTACCGGTGAGGCCTCCGCCTTTGCGCGCGCCTCCGCCTTTGTGCGCGCGAGACCTTCTGTTCCGTTTGTCTGACGCAGTGATAATTCGTGCGTCTCCTACTCGCTGAACGTGACCGCGCCCGTCGACCCGAGCTCCCCAGAGCCCCTCGTCTTGCGGGCCGTCATTGACGGTGAGTCTCGCACGCGCGCCCGCGCGCCCAAACGTCTCCCTTGTCAGGATTTGGCCAGGGTCTCCAGCAAATTCAGTTCAATGTCAATTCTTTGCAAATTAAGAGCAAATGGATGGGAAGATGAAGGGAGTGGTTTCTAAAGGGACTTGCCCTGAGTCAAACTATGCCAAAAAATCATGGGAATTGGGAAGGTTATCCCAGAAAATATTGATAGCAAAAACCCTTTTGTATGTGATGATTATTATTAGACTTGATCGTTTTTAAAGGGAAAGACCTGAAAATGCACTGCAAGCTGTAAGAAAAGAAGTGGCAAAGACAGAAACGGTACGTTTTCCTTTTCCAGTTAAGAGCCGACCAGTCGGAACACGAAGCCACTCGCCAAATTGTGACGGCGCGACGACGCCTTTGTTCTCTTGTTTGATACGGATGCGCAATGGAGCGGATGCGGATGCCGATTTCACTTCGGGGCTGAGTTTTGATCCTAAATAGGTGAAATCCTCCATCCACGTATTTTGCCGTATTTTGTCAGAGGTGGCGAGCAACGGTTCGCTGCTGACGCTCAACATTTCCTTCACGCTGCATTTCTACGAGAGATCGCCGGAGGCCATGTTGATGTTTGTGGAAGCCGGCCAGATGGGACGCTTCCTGCTCAGCTACAGTAGGCCCGCCGGCCCGCCCGCCGGCGCGCAAGGCGCACGCGCGCTTGACGGCGAGCGCTCCTTTGCAGCGAGGGTCGGGCAGGAGGCGGACGCGGAGCGGCTCCGGTCGGAGCACCGGAAGCTGCGCGAGATGGTGGAGTGCCTGTCCTTCGTCTCCAGGCCGCCCTTCGTCGACGACGGCGCGGCAGGTCAAAGCGCCGAAAGGCGGGGCTCTCGGCGCGCGCGGCCGTTTGAACGTCATAAACGTCATTTGCGCACCTCGCGCCGACCCGAAAGTGACACGCCCGCTCGCCTTTACGGGCGAAGGGTGTCCCCGCCGGCCGGTAAAATAGCGGTTCCGACTCGAAATCCCGGCGCCGAACCCCTTTAAGCTCGCGGGCCGCGAGGAGGAAAATCCGTTCCCGAAGGTTCCGCTATGTCCATCCGTCCGTTACTTATAGCGGCGTATCCTCCCACGCGTCGCGGGCTTGCTGGCGCCTATCCCGGCCGACTTGGGGGCACGCGGACAATTTAGTGTGTTCCATACCCCCGCCGCGCATGCTTTTGACGTGTGGGAGGAGAGAGCCCGCGCGGGCTCGGGGAGGACATGCAAACGGGAAGCTTGGATCTCGGGTCCCTTCGCTCGGACGTGCTAAGCGGTCCGCCGTATCGTGCTATATGGCTATCTAACTTTCAAACAACTTCTAACCCAAAAAGAGTACTGTATCACTATCCGTCAAAAAACATTCACATTTCGATTCGTCGCAAAACACGCGTAACGTCTTACATTTATTGAAAAAAATCTGTTAGCGACGGCAATTCGGTGTTCCTGCCTACGCGCTAGTCACGCACGCACGCACAGCAGTGTTCGCTTCCCATGTGAAACTATTTGATGCGAACGGCGCAATATTTGAAAAAGGGCTGCGGTTTCAAACGGTCTTACCTTGACTTGACTTCGCACGCCGAGTCGCTTTTGCTTGCCGGCTGGTTGGAAAAAGCGCGTCCCCGGACCGTCCGTCCGACCCGATCGGTCGGACTTCCTGTTCCGGTCCGGATCGGGTCCTCCCGGACGCCGGCCTTCCGTCCCCCGGCGTCGCCTCTTGCGCCCTCTACAGCGTGGAGGTCGCAAGCGCCCTCGCTAGGCAAAGACCTGGTGGCGCCCGCAAGGCGCCCGCAAGGCGCCCGCAAGGCGCCCGCAAGGCGCCCGCAAGGCGCCCGCAAGGCGCCCGCAAAGAGCCCGCAGCCGCCGCCGCCGCATATCGCAGATCCAGCGCGACTAAAGGCGCCGTCGTTCACGCAGAATTTTGCCCGGCTTCGGCGCCGTCATCGGCGGATTCGGCGCCATCCGCGGCCTGAGACGACGCCGCCAGACACCCGCCGAGCAAATAAAAATGCTTTCGCCTCTGCTGCCCGTCGTGTGTGCTTCAAGTGTCGCCCGTTACACTTCCAAAAAGGAAGAAGGAAGGATCCGCGGCTCTGCTCGCCTTTCATCAACTTTCAGAACCCCCCCAACAAATCCATAACTTATTTGCAGAAACTTTATTGGCAGAAACATAAATAGGGCGGGGAAAAGAAACTTTGATCGGCAGAAACATAAATAAGGCGGGGAAAAGAAACTTTGATCGGCAGAAACATAAATAAGGTGTAGAAGCGGCGCTCTTAAACGTCCCGTGGGGCGAGAAGACGAGGCGCCGGCGCCTCGTCTCCGTGGCCCCAATAAATACGCCGGGAAAAGGGTGAGCATATCCGCCGCGCCTTCCAAACATTCAGCGTCTGCAAACATACTCTACAAGTACAGGCGGCGCGTTTGACGCGTCGCGGTTAAAACGTGCCGCTAACGTTGGAGCAGGTCCGCAACGACTTCTTCTTTCACCCTAACTCGGTCGTCAAACTTTGACGAGACATCCATCCACCATGTCCACGCTTGCATTCAATCACAGGATTTTTGCTCTGAATTTGAAACGTCCCACTGGATGTGAAGGCGCCCGCCGCGCTAAAGCTGGAGACCTGCGCGCTTCATTGACCGGCTAGCACTTTCTTAGCGTCCTTAATGAGACAATCGAATGGATGGGACCCCAGCTAGCCGCTACGCCAGCGCTGCTACCGGGCCCGACTCCAAAGGAAATTCGGTCGCTAGTCCCGGGAAAAAAGTGCAAGCCGGTTGTCCTTTTTAGCACTGGCGACGCCGCGCCCCTTTTCTCAGGAGCGCGGGGCAAATTGACGCAGACGCTCCCCAGCATCATCGCCACACCCGCCGTCCCTCTTTCCTGGCGAAAGGCGCCCCCCGCTGGCGGGCGGCTGGCGGGCGGCTGGCGGGCGGCTGGCGGGCGGCTGGCGGGCGGCTGGCGGGCGGCTGGCGGGCGGCCGTTCCCTCTTCCGTCTCCTCTTTCTGGCGACTCCCGCATCAGGTTAGGGTTTAGGCGCGCGCAAGAGGGGGCGCGAGGGCCTTCATCTTCTCCCGGCGGCGGGACACGCGGACGTCCTGCGCAGATGGCGCACCAGGCGTCTGGAGAAGCCGCAGAAGACGTTCAAGCGGCGGGACACCTCGGCCGAGTAGCGCAGGGCCTCGAAGGCCGTCCCCACGGCCGGAAGCGAGGGACGCGGCGGCGCCGGGGGGACCGCCGCCTCCATCTGAAAAGGAAGGGGGGAAAAAAGCCGCCCTCTACGCGCGAGCGCTCCGCCGCGCCCTCACCTGGATCAGGGCGGTCCTGACGGTGTGGGCCAGGCGCAGCAGGAGAAGGGCGGCGCCCCCCGCCGCCTCGGCCGGCAGGCCGAGGTCTCGGGCGGTCGCCTTCAGCCAGTCGGCGTGCGCGCCGAAGGCCAGCGCGTGCGCGTACAGCGCGGGCAGCGTCTCGTTGGCCTGCCGCCGCAAACGCGCCGGCGCGTCGGGGAGAACTTTAAAAGGCTCCGCCTCTTTGCTTCTTCCCCACCCCCCCGAGCGCGTGGCGCGCGGCTTCACCTTCCGGGCGCGCACGTGGGCGGCGGTGCTGGCGATGGCCGGGAGGCTTTGGAGGCGCGTCTCCAGCAAGTCGTGGTCTCGGTCGCGCTGCGAGGCAAACGGCAAACGGCAAACGCCAAGGCTCGCGGGAGTCCGCGGGGGCGCGCGCCGGGGGTCGGGGGGGCACGCACGTATCGCAGGCGCCGCGCCGCCTTCGCGATGACGTCCATTTGAGCGGCGGCCGAGCGGAGCGCCTCGCAGAGGGCGGCCTCGGACCGGGCGGGCCCGCAGCGCCACAGCTTAGCCAATAGCAGCAGGCCCAGCAGCCAGGAGGCGGGCTCGCCCAGCTCTGCGCGGGAGACAAGGGCGGACGGGTGACGGAGCTTGTCGCCGTTTGCGCCTGTTGCTCTCGCTCTGGGGGAAACGAGGGCCGACGTCGCGCCTTTGGCGTCTCCCGGGCGTCGGACGAGATCCCCGGCGCCGCCGGCCTTCCTTTCTACCTGGCCTCCCCTTCTCCTTTCTTTCTCGCCCGCTTTCTTGGGCCGCTTTTCCCAGCTCCGCGTGGGCTTGACTTTTGGCCCAACTTTCTCCACTTTTAGTCGCGCTTTAGCTTCGCCGTAGCTGCCTTTAGCTGGGTTTTTTCTTAGCTTCTTTTGGCTCAACTTGAGCCACTTTTGTTTTTTTAGCTACTTGTGCTACTTGCTACCTTTTTTTTACTTTAGCTACCTATGACTGTGATTTATTCCTGCATTTCTTTACTTCCCTTAGCTTCTTTTGGCTCAACTTTAGCTTGAGTTTTGGCTCAAAAAATGCACTTTAGCTCCACCGTAGCTAGCTTTAGCCAGGGTTTTTTTTTTAGCTTCTTTTGGCTCAACTTGAGCCACTTTTAGTTTGACCTTAGCCGTCTTTAGCTAGCTTTTTATCGAACCGTCCTCTTTTGGATCGACCTCGGTAAGCTTTCTTCCGCCCGACGTTTCGATTCCGTCGGATGGTTTTTGGCCGGTTTTGTTTTTAGCCTGACTTTAGCTTCTTTCGGTCGGACCTTTTCAATTGACTTTAGCTTGGCTTCTGGCTGACCCGGAGCCCCTTTTAGTCGTTCGAGCGGCAGCGAGTGAGCGAGGTGGCGCCGACCTCGCGCGACATCGCCGCGCTCCCTCGTCTAGACGCGGGACGCGCTCGGTGACCTCCTAATGGATTCGGGAGATGATGACATCACCGTCTGCAAACACACCCACGCTTACTCACGGGCGCGCACAAAAAAACACGGATAGAAACGTTCGCGCGCGTACACACTTCTGCGCGTCCTAGACCCCCCCGGACACGTCGACTCTCCCTCGCACGCGCGCACGCGCGCACGCAGACGGCCGTCGGGCGGCGCGGCGCCAGGAAGAAAAGGTAACGGGCCAAAAGCGTGAATCATTTGCGACATCCTCATGCGGCGCACCGCCCGCACTCTTTTGCCACTTTTTTGCTTATGGACTTTTTGTTGTCGTTTTTGCGCGGCCGGCGGGCGGAGTCACCTGACCTTTGCGCCGCCGCCGCCGCCGGGCGACGCTAACGCTGCGGCATCGATCCCAATGTACAGTTTTCCTTTCGGTTCCCCCGAGGCGATCCGGTCCGGGGCCGTCCCAACTTTTTGCTTTTTCTTGGGGGCCGTTCGGAATCGTTTTTTCTTTCGTTTTTCGTAGGGCTCGCTCTCAAACGGACCGGCGGCCGCACGTTGCGCGTATATCGCTTTTACTTCTCGACAGCTTTAGCCGCGGCGGGCGGGATTTGAGTCGGCGCTCCGTTCGTTCGGAGAGCCCGTAAGGGTCCGGAGCCAAAACGGAAGCCGACGCGTTCTCCCCGGGGAGCGACGGTTCACAACTAGCGCTCCGGCCCAGAAGAAAGCCATGCCCCGAGTTTGGGAGGAAAATTTGATTTTGAAGCCTTTATCTCGGCATTTGGAGGAAAGCCCCGCAAAGGCAGTACGCGGCGGCGCTTCGCGCTGGAACGGCGCCCGTCCCGACTTTTCCATGGACCGTTTCCATACAAGTAGCGGCGCCGCTTGTAATTTGGGGGTCCAAACCAAACGTCTACTGGACACGCCCGCCCATCCGCATGCATACAGTATATATAAAAGAAGAAGAGGCAACTTACGTCTCATGTCGCGGCGTGCGCATGTGTACAGTGCGTGGAGCGCGTACAGTACGGTGCAGTGCGCGTGTGTTTGTGGACGCATGTGAAAGTTCCCCTTTATAGCGTGCGAGTATGACACATCACCTGAGTCATCGGGCGGCCGGCGAGCCGCTCCGGCATCAACGCCCACGCTTGACCCCCCCCGCCCACACACACGCGGGGGGGGGGGGGGGTTCTACGGCAGCGGGGACAGTCGCATTTCCTAAAGCGTCGCAACGGACGGCCAACCCCAAATTGAAGCAAACCTCAAAAAAATTGGGGGGCCCACAGGAACATCAAGGCCGGACTCCGGTCCCCGCCGCGTAGCAAAAACACACGCGCGAGCGTCCGTCTGACTCTAAAAGAAACAAAAAGCTTCTCCGGAAGTGAACGAAGCAGATAATGATCACGCCGTGGCCCCGCCCCCAGAAGACGACGCCCCCCACAGGCCGGACGCCACGCCGACAAAGCGCCGGGCCGCTTCCTCTTTGGCGCGCTCGGAGAATTTGAGGGGACGCCTAAGAGGAAGTCGGCGACGGCGGGCCGCGCGGCGAACCCCCAGCGGGCGGACGGACGGGCGGGCGGGCGCGGATGAAGCCCGCCGAGCGCGACGCCAGGGTAAAGGTCGCAGTGTCGCGACGTTCTGGAGAAGCGTGGCCTCTCCCGATTCCGGGGAAGACCGCCACCTTTGACTTTGACGTTGAGGGCAGCGTCCCCTGACCCAAACGGCCGCCCCGCCCTGCGCGCGCCAACGCCATGTCAAATCCGGCCCGCGTCGGCCTCATTTACCGCCATCCCCAACCGGAAACGCGGTCCGTTTTGGAGTTTGCGCAGGTATTTTGCACCGATCCTTTCAAGGGATGCGGTGAGACTTGCGGTTGGCCAAAGGCTTCCATCCAAGCTTTTAGTTGGCTGCGATGTTTGCAGCGTTTTAGTTCATGTATTTTATGATATGATGGACATCGCGGCAAATCCGCAGAATTGAATAGCTGTTACCATTTTTTCCCTCCGAAAATGCCACTTCTTTCAAACGAAACAGCCTCGGAATATTCCCTGTGGATATGTGCGGCTCGGGCTTAGGTCGCCGAACATTCCCACGGCTCGAAAGTATGTTTGCGGTACATTTGGGTGATGATGAAGCCGAGCGAAAACCCCCCGGAGCGGGGGTAGGGTTTCCCTCCGGTGCGCACGCGAGCAACGCCAAGCAAAATGGGGGACGTACGTACAGTCTTCCGAGCGGCGCCTGCCTGCGCGTAACACTCGCGAGGCGTTCGGGATACTGGAACGCGTCTCGTCTAGCTTCCCTCTCCATATCTCCACGCCTGTTTTTTTCTTCTTCTCGTCGCTCTGTTCTTCCGGGGGCCAGGGGCCGCTTCCGCTAGTTAACTTTTCAAAGCGTCGTTTGTTCGCGTCGGCGCTCGCCTGTACGTCCGGGACGGCCTTTCAAAATAAAACGACCGCGACTCGGTTCAGCGTCTCGGCCGCGGGGCGTCGACGAAGGCGTCCGGCGCAGGCGCGCTCCGTCCGCCGGAGGGCGACAGACGCCTTGCCTTCTGCCAAGAGGCGCCGGAGACTCCTTTCGTCTGTTAGCCGTCTTCAGATCGACGTTTTTCCCCTATTCCTTTCGCATTGAGAAGGGAATAGCGCAGTTCCCCAAAGAGAAGACCCGCCCGCCGTTTCAAATTCGCCCATTTCCTCGCCATGCGCAGCGCAGCAGAATCGACGTCATCTTCCTAAACTCTCCATATTTGATCGCGTTCGTACGCGCAAGTTATTTATTTGTTGCCCCATAAGATTTCCCGCATCGCGAGCGGTCGGCGAACGATTGACGTCGAATGCGCCCCGAGCGGCCGTCTCTCCTTTTCCGGGCGACGCGGCCGGAGTTGGCTTCGGCGCAAATACCTTAAGGTGCGCGGCGTCCGCGTTTCACCGAGTTTACGATCGTCTGCCGAAAGGCCGCGGTTAATAAACCGGCCAAACGGAATACCGCTCCGGGTGGTCCGGCCGGCGCGCTCTTAATCGCGGCGGAACCGCGCCGCCGCCGCCGCCGCCTCCGTTTCGCCGACGTTCCGGAGCGTAGAAAAGGACGGGCTCGGACGTCGGTTCAGCCCGCTCGCTTCTTCTATGGAAAACGCGCCGCTGGCTGCGGCGGCCGCCCGACGTCGGCTCGTCCGTTATACAAGCCAGAAAAGGGTTAGTAACTGTGTCTTATATTTGGGGAATCGCGCCGAGCTTTGAAGGATTTCTTGCCGTCACGCTTGAGCTGCGTGAAACCTTTTTTGTTTTGTTTTTTCATGCGCAGACCAATAGGGTTTGGGCCGGACAGGAAAGGGAGCCGAGTCAAGAAAGAGAAGCGCTTTTGTGAGGCGCTCGACCTTTGCCGCGTTCGCCGCGGCTCGGCGGGCCCGACCGACTCGGCTTACGCTCGGAGACAGAGGAGCCTTTGAGGCCCGGACGGCGTCTGCGGCGGTCCGGCCCGGCCGTCGCCGAGCGCGCTCGGGTTGCGGCCGGTTCCGCTCCCATTGTTCTTCCGGACGGGGCGGATGGAAATCCAAGCCGCGGCCGACCTTCGGCGGGCGGGGCGGGGGGGGGGGGGGGGGGGGGGGGATTCCGCGCAAAGGCCGACCCCTGATGGATGGGGCCAACCGGGAAGAGTTTCACTTCGCAAAGTCATCAGACGCTCGCGCACGCGCACGCAGCCCACGAATGGATGCCCGTGTTTGGCATTTTTGGGGGGGATGGACCTTTTTAAAAGGAAATTGTGGAATTTCACTGTGCGCCATCATAATACTATCCATCTTTTGCCCGGATTCCATCCAAAAAATGGCATTTTCTGTGTTCCCCCGCTTTGAACCCCGTGCGATTATCGTCCAGTGCGTTTCTTTTTTTTTTGAGGCACAAGGGGGCAAACGGCCAGTAAACAAGAATGGATTTGGGCTCGGAAGTGCTACTGTCCGCGCCATTGGCGCCGTTCCGATTTCATCCCGTTCCGATTTCATCCCGTTCCGATTCGATCTGGTTCCGATCACTCGCGCGAGGGAAGCCGCCGTTTTTGCTACTCCAAAGATTTGCCTTCCGTCGGGACGTTTCCAGCGTTCCCGTTTCCCCGCGGGCGACGGCCGTCCCGTCGGTCCGCTTCCCAATATTGCGCCCCGTTCGGCGGACGGCGCGCCAAGGCCCAACGCGGAGGCCTTCGGACTTGGAGGCCTTCCCAATTTTGCGGCGTTTCCCGCGAGTCGCCAGCGCCGGCCGGCCTCCCCGTCCGCTCGCCGTCGCCTGCGCGCGCGCGCGCGCACACGCGCGGTGACATTTGGGGACATGTATATAAGCGGCGGCGGCGGAGGCGGCCAGTCAGACCGCGAGCGATCGGGGCGCCGGCACGGACCCTTGTGACCTCAGCATGCTGGCCAGGTAGGACCCCGCTCCCACAATGCAACGCCCTTCCAGCTCCGCTCCGGCAAAGAAAAGTCCGCCTTGCGTAGCGCCGGGCCCGCTCTCGCCGTTAGGTCCGGGGGCCCTTTCGTTCCACGCTTTATTTTTTTCTTTTCTTCGTGCCAAAAAAGATGAAAATAGTACACTTCCCGGCAGCAAGCAGCAAGCAGCAAGCAGCAAGCAGCAAGCAGCAAGCAGCAAGCAGCAAGCAGCAAGCAGCAAGCAGCAAGCAGCAAGCAGCAAGCAGCAAGCAGCAAGCAGCAAGATTTGTTGTTTTTTTAATTGGGCACCATTCCAGGAAGCTTGATCGGTCGCTTTCGGCAACTTCGTGTGGGCGTACCGCCAGCTTATTCACATTATATTAAGGGTCAGTAACTTGGGTCTTTTAAGTTGGGGATACATCATTCCACCCTGAGATTAGGGCCGTGCCAACTTTTGGGGAGTTAGCCCGATTTTTCCTTAGCACCTCCTTCTATCGCCGCGCGCTTCCCGGAAGATGGAAAGCAAAGGCGCGGCTGCGGCGCGGCGGACGGGGGTGAAAGCGCGGGAAAAAAACAGCGGGAAAAAACAGCGGGAAAAAACAGCGGGAAAAAACAGCGGGAAAGCCCCGTTCCAAAAGCCAACCTTGACGCGGCGCTTTCCAACAGCAGAAGGGCGCTGGTGCTGTTGGCGGCGTTGGCGGCGTTGGCGGCGCCGACGGGTGCGGACGTCGCCGCCGACGGTCAGCGGACGCTCGCTCCCGCGCCGGCGCGGGCGGCCCGCCGTCTTCTCACGGGCCCGCGCCTCTCTTTCTTCCGCAGACTCGGCGTCGGAGGAGCTCCCCGCAGGTGAGGGCTCTCGGGGCAACCCGGCCTTCGCCCGCCGGCCCCGGCGCCGGTTCGAGCCCGGCCTCCGACGGGCCCGCGCAAAGGTCGCGGGGGTCGGCTCGGGACTTTGCGGCGCTTCGAAAAATTCCGCTTCCGCCCGGCCTCATCTAACCAATCGACCCAAGCGGCCGCTCTTTCATCCATCCGTTTGTTTATTTTTGCCCAGGCCGAGAAATACGCTGGGCTGGGCGCTGGGCTGGGCGCTGGGCTCCGAAACACAAATTCGGGTCAAAGCCATGCGCTCCCTGGATCGTTTCCAGGCCGCGCCGTTCACCGTTCTATTCCGGCATTTTTCACAGACCAAAATTTGTCGAGGAAGGGGAGTCGGTATGTTTGGCCCCGAATCAGCGCGCTCTCAAAGAAATCGGCGAAAAAAAGCGGCAAGGAAAAGCGCAAAAATAAGACTTTGCGCCGCATCGGGCGGATGCGCTATCAGCGGCGCTCGCGGAGTGGACTCAAGGACCCGTCGCTTTGAAAAGAATTTGACGGACGTCCGGGAGGCCGCACGCCGGCGCTCGCGAGTACGAGTAGAAGGCGGGGCGCCTAGTCGGGCTTTGAAAAACCATCAGCAACTTTCCTGCCGGCGGCGCGGAAAGCTCATCGAAACTTGGAAATCTCACCCACCCCTTCGAACCGTTCGCTTTCCCGCAGCTGGCGCCGCCGACATGGCGAAGGCCGTCGCTGCGTCCCGCCCGGCCGGGCGCCCGGCGCTTTCCCCGCCGTCCGGGCGCATCGCCGTTTTCCGTCTGCTCGCGGAAGCCGCCGCCGCGAACAACGGAGCTGCCGAGCCGGAGGAAGGTGAGCGGTTTGCGCCCGCCGCTCGCGCTCGCTAGTTTGCCGGCGCCCGGGCACGGGGAGATGGCGCAAACTCCGCACGGGAGGGGGGGAGCCGGAACGGAAGCGGCGGGCACGGGGAGATGGCGCAAACTCCGCACGGGAGGCGGGGAGCCGGAACGGAAGCGGCGGGCACGGGGAGATGGCGCAAACTCCGCACGGGAGGGGGGGAGCCGGAACGGAAGCGGCGGGCACGGGGAGATGGCGCAAACTCCGCACGGGAGGGGGGGGAGCCGGAACGGAAGCCGCCTCCTCCGCCCCGCCACTCGCTAAGGTTTTTCCTCAAGAAGCGTTGATACGGACGGCATTTGTTTTGTTTTTTCCCTCCAGCCGATGAGCGCGCGGACAAGGGACGGCGGGACGAGGTCGGCCCCCCGACGACCCGAGCCCGAATCCCGGCCCCCGACAAGACGGGCCGCCGCCCCGACCTCGCGAGGGGTCGGGCCGTCGGCCCCCGAGCCAAAGTCGCGCCCGGGAAGCGAGCCGACAAGCGCGGATCCAAAGCGGCGGGGCGGGCCCGCTCGTAAACGTTTGGGGCTTTGGGTCCGCCCTCCCGCGTGTCTCTCCGGACACTCGCCGCCATCGTACTGTCCTCGAGCCGTCAATGAATACCGCATGCGCCTTTGCACTCCGTGTCCGATTGCCTCTTTCGCGCCGAGGGGACGAATCCGCCGGCAAAGGCTCCGGACCGGACTTTGCCGTCTGCCGGCCGACGGTCGGAATGGGGCGCGCGGGCGCGAGTTTTCCAGCAGCGCCTACCAAGTTATGCGTCGCCTCTTTACTTGGGGATATTTCGGGGCCCGGCGACCGATCGCTATGCGTCGGGCCCCACAGAAACATTTGACGGCCGCCGCTTTCGGTCGGCGTGGAGAAGAAGGTGGTTATCTTGAAACGGGGGTGGCGCGACTCGCTCCCGACAGTTCCGCCAAACAAGAAGTTTTTCATTCCTCGCGCTAAACCGGGTGCGAGTTCCCGGACGCGCGCGCGACAAGTGTCGGCTATCTGGAGAGCGGTTGCCGATCCCGCCGGTCGGGTCGGCGCGGAATGCGGGCCGCTCGCTCCTCCTTCAGCTTTCGCGGCCGCGGCGACAAAGGGCGGCGCGGGAGAGGGCTGGCGCTTTTGACTGAGGTGACGTGGCGTGACGAGTCAGCGGCGTCCTTTTTTTGTTTCGGGACTTGCGCGCCGGGGCCGCGGTGGAACCTGAAGCTTTGGGCCTTCCGGGCGAGGTGCGGGCAAGTCCGGATCCGCGGGGGCCGGCGCGCTGGCGCGCTTCCGCTTCGCACTTCTTTCCGAGGCGGTAAGGGCAAGGGCATCTGGCCTGGAAGTAAGGCGCGGTCCGCGACTCGGCGGCCGGCAAAGAAGCGCAAAGCGGAAGCGCGCCAGCGCGCCGGCCCCCGCGGATCCGGAAGCGGCGGACGGACGGACCTGCGGCTCCTCCGTTTCGCCCGCCTCTCGTACCGAGGAGCGGTCCGCGCGAGCCTCTCGGCCGAGTCGCCCGGCCGGCGGCCGGGCGCCGGGGCGGGTGGAGCGGGAGGAGGCGGGGCCAAGGCCGGCCCATAAAAGCCTCGGGCGCCCCCGCCGCCAGACGAGAGGTTGAAGCCCAGCCCGCCGGACAGGACGAGCTCCAGTGGGATCCCGCCGACACCCGCCGCGCCGTCCTCCCCTCCGAGAATGTTGACACGGTGAGTCGGCGAACGACCGCAACGGGGACTTTCCTCCGGCTCGCCCCCTTTGTCCCGCGGGCGCAAACCACTTTGCGGTCGGCGCGTGAAAAGAAACCCTCGCGCCGCCCGCCCATCGAGACGCCCGCGCTCTACTTGTAACGTACCTGTAACGCGCGCGCGCGCGTGTGTCGCAGGTGTGCCGCACTGTTATCGCTCGTCACCCTTTGCGCGGCGGCCCCGCTTCCCGGTGAGATACGACGTCGGCGGCGCTAACCGGCGTTTTTCCTGTCACGTTTGTTTTGCCTTTTGTCATCCATTGTCAAAGTGCAACAAGCGGAACCTGTTTGTTGCAGCTCCTTTTGAAATGACGTCCACGGATGACAGGAGCGCGCCGCTGATCGCTCACCTTGACGGTAATTCGGTTTGGGACGCGGCCAAAGCCAAAGCGGTGGCGGGGTCGCTCGCGCCGAATCGGAACGCGAGCGCTCCGCTCGGACGGCGCCCCGCGGCGTCGCTGGGCGGGGACTCGGAGGGGAAGGCGACAGGCTAATTGGAAAAAAGATGTGGCTGTAGCCACCATCGCGCCCCCGCCAAAACCCTGCAACCGAAGGAGCGCGAAACGGTCCCGAACGCCGCTCCTTCTCAGCCGCGCCCCGTTTTCTTTCAGCTCCCGAGGCGTCCAACGACACGTCCGCTTCTCCAGGTGGGTGCGCGCGTCGGCGGCGTTCGCGGCTCCGCGCGTTGTCCGGCGCCCACCGGAACGTTTGCGTCCGCAGATCTCGACGACTCCCGGGAGCCAGCCGAAGGTAGCGCGCGACTCCGCCCGCCTTGCCGCCTTGCCGCCGCGTCCTCGTGCCGTTCGTAAGAGTCGTCCGTCATTTTGCGTGGGTCAGCGCGAGCAAACGAGGAGGATCGCGAGCAAGCGGAACGTGAAGGTCTGAGTCTCCGCGTCATCCGGTTCTGACTCCTTCGCGCCTCGCGACTTGACCGAATTGTCACCTTCGCGTCCGCAGACGCTTCCCGCGCCACGGATTCAGGTAGCGCGTCTCCGGCCGGCTCCCGAAGAAATCCCGCATGCGGTACCGTTCCCGACGTAAAAAGAAAGTCCGCCAACGGTCTTCGGACCGCAAAGTCGCCGTGCGTCGGCGCGCGTCGGCGCGGAGGCTAGTCGGGCAAATCTCAGTCCGCGAGCGAGCCGAGACGCGGACGTCTGCGCGCTGTATCTCCACAGATGGTGCGGCGGAAGAGCTTGACAAGTCCCTTGCGGACGGCGAAGGTAGTGCCGCTTGTCGCCTTCTCTTACCGAGAGACTTTTTACGCGACGGAATTGAGACGGGTAAGACGCTTGAGAAACATTTGCGATTGCCGGGCAGTTGCAGAGTCTCCGGAAGCGGGGGATCCCACCGCACCCCCCGACTCGGCGGAGCCCGCCCAGTCGGCCGAATCGCCGGACGCGGCGGGATCTTCAGAGTCTGCGGATAGGCCGGACGGCGCCGGATCGTCAGATCCCGCCGATAGGTCGGAGTCCGCGGAATCACCCGGGTCCGCGCAATCCTCAGAGTCGGAGGCGTCGCTCAAGTCCGCCGATTCGCCGGAGTCGGGGGAATCCCCGACGTCCGCCGAGTCGGCGGAAGCGGCCGCCGAATCCACGGAGTCCGCCCATTCCCCCGAATTAGCCGAGCCCCCGGAATCGCACGAATCCCCGGAGACTTCGGGATCGTCGAAATCGACGGAATCAGGTCAGCTCGACGATCGGTCGTATCGCGGGTCCCGACGTGGGGCCGAGACTCGCCGCCCGGGCCGAAGAGCTTGCCGCCTTTCGTCGGCAGGGGCGAGTCCCGAGGCGGACGAGAAGACGAGCGGCGACCCGGAGTCCGACCCGGAGTCCGACCCGGAGTCCGACCCGGAGTCCGACCCGGACTCCGACCCGGAGTCCGACCCGGAGTCCGACCCGGACTCCGACCCGGAGTCCGACCCGATGGCCGCGCTCGACTTGGGGGAAGGCGGCCAGCTCGGACCCGAGGTCTTAGACGCGGAGGACGTACGGGCGCGCGAAGGAAGCCAGATACCGGAAACGGACTTGTCCGACGAGCCGGACGCGATGGAGGGGGAGGAGATCGGGGCGGAGGGGGACGGCTCGTCCAAGGACGACAGAGGACGGCGGGACGCCGCCGTCGGCGCGGAGGAGGTTGAGCTGGGCCCGGACGCCGCCGAGGACCGGCGGATCGTCAAACGGGCCGAGGGGCGCCCCCGAATCTTGGACTCCACCGAGGGTGACAGATAAGTCTGAAGAGTAAACCGAGCTAATCCGAGCTAATCCGCGACCCCGTTTCTGGCTTTTTCGCAGCGACCCTCGTGGAGAAGTGGGACGCCGCCCGCTCCCGCCTCGGGGTAAATCACCACCGACGCCTCGACTTTGAGACGCGCGGAAAGCTGGCCGGGGGGAATCCGTACTAAACATTCTTCTTGCCTTTCCCTCTCTTCAGGAGCGAGTCTGACCCTCCGCCTCCGACTAAGAGGGTGACTATCCTTCGAGTGTCCTTGCGAGGGTCTCGGACGGGGCCCGCGGCAAGTGCCTTTTGTGTTTGCAGAAGCGCGCCGCCGCCTGGATTACGTCCGCCGCGGCGCCATCGGGGTCTTCGAGTCTTCGTCCGGCGCTCGCCGCCCGCTTCCCCCGTCCGCTGAGCCCACGTGTACATACGCGTCCGTTGCGTCGCGCTCGTAGTGCGCTAATAAAGTTTCAAGAGTCACGCGTCCGTCTTTTTCTTCGCCGGCGAGGCGCCCGCGTCTCCATCCGACGAGGTCCGGGCGGATCCGCCGGGATTCTTCCGGGGGATCCCGAGAAAACGAACGGCGATTGGCCGTAAATGAGCCGGCTCTTTTCAGGGGGGCCGAAATCCGCGACGGGGTTCCCAACGGTCGCGAGAGCGCAATCGGGCTCCGCTCGGTGTCCACGGCGAGGCGTCCGACTCCGCGGCGGGCCCAAAGCGGGAGCTCCTTCTCCCGGACTAAGTCATGTCGGTGAAGGCGGCGGAAAAGGGTCCGGTCGCCGGCGGGCGGGCGGGCGGGCGGGCGGGGGCGCTTTTCGTCTCTCGTCGCCTACTTGGGAGGGCATCTGAACTTCATTGCAGGTGTGCGTGCAGGGGGCCGGGCTCGGGTTACGCGGCGGGAGCAGAAGATTAGGGCTTTGCGCGGCTCCGCTTACTGGCGCGGAAGAGCGACCCGGATGAATGAGACGAGATGAAGTTTCTCCAAACCCATGAAGGAGGGGGCCGGCCCGGTGGGCTTCTCATGACTCGCGCAGACAACAAGTGCGCTTTGACGGTGAAAGCCGATCGGCGGGAGAAAGCCCCGACGGAAGCGGGCGGGAAGCAAATCCGATGGGAGCTACTGCCGTGTAGTATATAAACGTATACGCGTGGTGTGGATCCGGCACTTTGACTGTTTGGTGGCGCTTGTGGGAAAACCCTTCCTAGCAAATTCCGAGCGTCCTTTTTCAATAGTCCTTTTTGAATAGTGGGGGAATAGGACGCGGGAAACAAAAGGCAGATTTGATATATATACACTTTTTCACCCCCCCCCCCCGCTACGGTTGATGGCGTAAGCCCGCCCCCCGGGTATAAAAGCTTGAAGCAGATCCCGTGAGCAGACAAACATCACCATGCGGCCCGGGTGAGTAAACCCGCCCCGCTCGCTAGCGGCTAAGCGAGTAACGAGCGCGCGCGACAGCGACGCCATAGCACGGATGGCCTAGCGGGCGCCCGTCCGTACGGGCGGGACGCGAGGCGGGCGGGCGGGCGAGCGATCGAGCGACCGCCGAACCGTTGCTTTGCGCTCCCCAGGAACTTGATCTTGATGTCCTTGCTGGTAGTCCTGGCGACGGCCGCGCGGACGGCTCCCGCGGAAGGTGAGGCCGAAGGGAAACGGCCCCGGGTCGGGTCGGCCCGGCGCCGACGCGAACGCCTCTGCCCGTTTTCCAGAGCGGGAGGAGGCGGAGCTGACCGAGGAGGCGGAGGGCGAGCGGTCCGAGGAGGACGAGGGTAGGCCCCGGGCCCGCCGCGCTCGCCCCTTTCGCTTCGCTTCAGAGCGGCTCCGCCCGCGCTCCCGTCGGCCCGACGGGGCCCTTTTGGCCCGCGGGCCCAAAGCCGCGACGGGATCCCAAAGCTTCTAAAAGCGGGAGGGATGACAACGGGCGCGCAAACGGGGAGCGAATGGCGTCGGGCGGTCGGGGAAGGTTCCGGCCGACGCGCGGCGGCGCCGGGCCGGGCCGGGCCGGGCCGAGCCGAGTCCCCTTTCCGAACGGGCCGGCGCCCCCTTTCCGAGCGAGCCGGCGCCCCCTTCCCGAGCGAGCCGGCGCCCCCTTCCCGAGCGAGCCGGCGCCCGTTGGAGGCAAAGAGCGACCAAAGCGAAACGCGGATGTGTTCTACTTTCGGATGACGACGCCGCCGCAAAGAAGGCGGGTGAGACGGGGCCCACGTTTCACCTGGTTACCTTCCCGCAAAACAAAGTCGCACATAAACGCGCCGAACGAAAGATTGGAATGAAAGTCGACCTTTGTCAAGCTTTTCGTTAAGTGCAGGAAACACGAGCGCCATTCACCCACCCTCCGCCCTCCTTTCCAGCAGGACCTCCGGGCGCCCGCCGGAGCGCGGCGGGGCCTTCAGGTAGGTCCGCCCCCATTCTCCAAAGATCATTTGGTCCGGCGCAGTCCCGCCCCGAGAAGTAAGACGGGCGTCGTCTCGTCATTCGTCACTGCGCTTAAATCGGTGCGGCGCTCAGGTCCTTCGGCCCGGCCCGGCCCGTCCCCGGCTCGTCCCCTTCGCGCTCGGGCCGGCCCGTCTCCGAGGCGGCCGGCCGCCTCCCAGCGAATTCATCCGCTTAATCCTCGTGGTCTGTCCCGGCAGGCGTGGGACCCGACGCCTCGTCCCTTCCCGACTTCGGAGGTGAGCGCGCGGCGGGCGGGGAAGAGAGGCCGAGGGCGCGCGCTTCCGGCCGACGGCTATTTGTCACGCCTCAGCTTCTCGGGAGGCCTCGGCGGCTGCGGGACGGTCGCGCGGGACGTCGGACGCTTGGCCAGGTACGTTGGCGCCTTCGTCCGAGCCCCGCGAGGCCTGAAAGCGAAGGCGGTCGAAGCGTCTCGCGCCGCCGGGGATTCCGAGGGACCGCCATCACCGCCGGCGCGCTCGCCTGTGTCCGCAGATTCCCGCGCGGCGGACGCGCATCCCAAGGGCGAAGGTCTTTCACGTGGCTTCGAGACAATGACGGGCGCCGGATGGAACCTCTTTCCTCCTGGGCTTTCAGTGGATGGAGAGCGGCCGCCCAAGGGAACGGGCGGGGACAACGGAGCGGCAGGTGAGCCGCCTTCCAAAAGCGCGCGATCCGCGTGCCGTCGAAAGATCGGATACAGGCGGCGCCGTGGCCGAAAACGCCAAAAATCGGGTGGCTTCAGACCGCCGCGCCGAGGCGGACGCTCTCGACCAGCGGTGGCGCCCAGGGCTCCCACGTGGACGTGATGTTTTTTCCTTTGGGCAGGTGAGCCCGCCGGGGCGGACTCCACGGGCGGGGCCGACTCCACGGGCGGGGCGGACTCCACGGGCGGGGCGGACTCCACGGGAGGGGCGGACTCCACGGGCGGGGCGGACGCCACGGGAGGGGCGGACTCCACAGGTGGGCCGTCCGGGATTCCTCTTCCGCGGCGAGCGACGGCCGCGCGTGATCCCCCCGCTTTGGGCGCAGACGAAGAAAGTTTGACGGAGTCGGACGTCACGGAGCGAGCGGACTGGGAAGGCGCCTCCGACCGACGGCCTTCCACTCCCGCCGCGCAGCCCGCCCGTCCGCACTCGAGTACTCGGCCGTCCCGTCGGCGCGGGGGCGAAAAGGAGCGCGCCTCGTAAACCTCCCTGCGCTATTTGTCCCGCAGCGTCCTCCTCCTCCTCCTCCTCGCCGTCGCGACAAGCAGGTAACGGAAAGACGGCCGTATGGGATCCTACGCGCGACCTTCCGCTATCGCTGCAATGCGGCGGAGCACGCCCGCATCGCGCGAGCGTACGCTTAGCGCGTAGCCGTCCCCTTCCGACTTTCCTCGCTGGAAAGGTCTGACGGGTGGGCTCGCGGGTTCGCCGAGCAAACTTTGGGACCCGGTGGGGAAGGGGCGCTCCTTCCCGGGCCCTTCGCTCAACGCTCTGTTTTCTTTCCGCAGACGGGTCCCCGGCAAGCGGTAGGTAGCGAACCCCGTCCGCGGAAGGCTTCGGCAAGTGGCGGCTGGCCGCGTTTCGCCCGACAGGGAGCGGCCGACAGTCGCAGCCGGCGGACCGAGACGGAGGTGGGCGACGCCGGCGCCGCGGCCCGCGCCCGCTTTCTCATCCCTCCCGCCGTCCCCGGTCCCGCAGCGACGCCTCGTCCGACGCCCCCGGACGGAACTCGGGCGGAAGCCCGCGGTCAACGGCTCCCCTCGGCCGGCGCCCGGGGGACCGGCCCCCCCGCGTCCGGGCCCCCCGCGACCGCTCCCGACCTTCCCCTTTGGACCTCGGCCCGAGAGGCCGCCCGCCTCCGCCCGGACGGCGCGGGTGAGCTTTTTTTTTCTTCCAAGGACCCCATTTATGAACGTTTCCCCAAACAAAACAAAAAAAACGCCGACACGAGTTCGGCTTCGGCCGTGCCGAAGTTTCGAAAACAAGAAGCGCAAATGGCACGCCTCCTCCCCCGCGGTCCCGGTGGAGCTAAGCGCCCCGGAAAGCCGGGCCTTGCCGAGAGCCCGAGAAAAAGCAACTTACCGACTTGTTGCAATGGCCGTTTTCCAGTCCGCTCGCTCGCTCGCTCGCTCGCTCGCCACGGCTCGACGTGGAGGCGACACGGCGTGAAACGCTCCCAACGATAAAGCCTGGTTTCATCTTGTCTTGACTCGGCTTGCAGAGTCGTCGGCGCTCGCGCCGGGGTTCGCCTCCACCGACTCGCCGCTGCCGGGTACGCGCATCCGCGCGCGCGCGACGGCGCCGAGCGAAAGGATGATTATTGGGACGTCTGTCGCAGGCGCGCAGGCGCGGCGCACCGACGCCGTTACCGTGGCGACTGATTCACGTAAGCCACCGCCGTTTCGGGCTCGCCGGCCGGCGTCCGATTTTCAACGTGCGTGCGTGTGTGCGCGAAAGTCTTTGCAGGGTCAGCGGTGACGTCCCTGGACTCCGGTGAGTTGGATTTTTCTCGGTGCTCTACTTTGTTGTTTGCGGGACGTTTGCCTGCGATTCCACTCCGTGCCCCTAGATGTCTCAGTACTCTTTTGTTGGACGCTAAGCGGGAGGAAGGAAGAATGAAAACGAGAAACTGTCTTGCTTTTGAAAATGCCCGTCGGCCGGTTGGCGGGGTTACCAGTAACATAACGTTACAATTCCTAAATATGGCCATCATTTTTATGGTCTTTGGAAATCAGAAATAAAGGAGGCCACTCCACACTAAGCTCCGCGAGCGAGCGGGACCCCCTCTTGAAAATCAATGTCCGACGTCAGCGTCGACGACGTTCCCCCGCGGGATAAAAGCGCGCCGGGCTCCGGCCGTTCGTACCTTTGACCCGCCGCGCTCCGGCGCTGACTTTTGTCCGGCGTGCTCGCAGGTGGCACGCGGGCGTCCCAGGACCCCCGCGAGGCCGGTGAGTGTCAGCCGCCCCGCCTCCCGGCGAGCGCGCACGCGCGACGATGACGCTTGTGGTTTGCGCGCCGCCGGCCCGGCTTGCTCTCGGCAGGTTCCGGCGCCGCCGCCGCCGCGTCCCTCGCTCGGGGTCAGGGTCCTGAAGGTGAGGGGGCCGCAAGGCCGGGCCGCAAGGCCGGGCCGCAAGGCCGGGCCGCAAGGCCGGGCCGCCGCCGTGGCGCCGCGCCGCCGTTTGACGCCCTTTGCGTCCGCAGCTGCAGACAACGTGGACCCGGAGGACACCTGCTGACCGGCCTCCGGTGGGCTTTTCCCGCCGCCGCTTCCGCTGCGCCGGAGGGCGGGAGGGGCCTTGGCTCGGAAATATTTAATAACGTTTGTGTAACCCAATTTAGAAGCGGGCCCACTTGACATTAAAATGTCCTTTAATGACTTTGCAAGAAAGCTTTTTGTGTCCTTTCAACATGGCAAATCAACAGCAATCGAGGTATCGCCGCCAACAAACGCGCGGCGGAGTCCGTTTCCCTTTCCTCGGCTGAACGGCGGGACGCCGCGAGCCCGCGCCGGCGGGTCGGGCGCCCGTCTCCGCCCCGACACGATCGATACGCCGCCCGCCTTTCCCAAAGTACCCTTTTCTTCCGACGGGGGAAAAAGCAAAGGGGAAAGAAAAAAACGGAGCGTGACCTCTGAGCCCGTTGTCGGACGGACGGACGGACGGACGGACGGGCGGAGGAGCCCCGCCCCGCCCGGGCGGCGTCAGAGGTCCGAGTCGACGCCGAAGAAAGGCTCCTCGTCCAACTCCAGGAGCGAGGGGAGGTCCGCCGCCGCCGCGCCCGCCTCGCTGGTCTGCACCGGCGTGTACTGCACCAGCTGCTTCCCTGCGCCCGTGGCAAAGCGGGGGAGGAAGTCAAGCCCAAATACGCCGGCCGGCCGGCCGGCCGCCCAAACTCCAGGTGTGAGATCAAGGGGGAAAACCGATTCAAGGTATCCGGTCCGGCATTTTCCCATCGGGTTTTTTTGGGTCTTTTTCTCCTAACGAGACGAAAAGAATTTTGGACTAAAAACAAGGTCTCCGACCGCCGGCCCGCAGTCCGGGACAGATTTCGTTCATCCTTTTGGGCTCGATGTTTTTCGGCGCCGCCCCTGGCCGCGTAGCCAAGTCTCGAGAGTTGACCGAGCAGTCAGAGGTGATTGAAAAAAAGGGGAGGGCGGGGGTGGGTGGGGGCCATTTCACGCCACCACCTCGGCCTACGGCGCTGTCCGCCGGCGTGCGGGAAGTCTGAAATTTGGCCCGGCACCCCCCCCCCCCCCCTCCCCCGCGCGGAGGGCCAGGTGCTTCCGCTACTTTGCTCTTCCTAATCTTTGGCGTCGCTCGCATCCGCTTACCGTCGTCGTGGATTTCCTCGGCCGATTTGGGCGCGTTGTCGCAGAAGAGCTGGCGAGACAAAAAGTCCGTCGTCGCTCACGAGGTCGAAGGGGAAGAGGCCGGCGGGCGCTCACCATGTCCAAGGCGCTGATGTCAAAGTCTCCCGGCGGGCACGAAGGGCCGAAGAACTGAACGCACAAAAGTCGGCGCGGGACAGGGTGAGAACCTTGGGTCAAAATATCTCTTCAAATCGCCTTCGCTTTCTTTTGTTTCCTCCCATTGAACACACTTGCTTTGATTTTAGAGGCAGGATATGGAATATTCAGCGCGTGAAAGCAATACAAGTCAACGACGGCTTTTCTTTTCATTTTCGAGACAAGGAGCCAAGCGCGCCAGGCAAAAGACGCCGCGCCATTATTTCCAAACGGGCGGCCTGTTGAGTCCGCGGCGGCTAAGGCGTTGAAAAGAACAAGAAGAGTCGGGAACTACGTGGCCCTGACTAGCATGAGCGCGAATGAAAAAGCCGCAGCGTTTGGAGAGCCGGCAGGGCGCGCCATCGCTTCCTCGGCGTCGGGAAACTTTCGACCCGTCGTCCGCCAGAAGCGGGCGCCCCGCGGGCGCGGACGCACAAAAGGCGTTTTTTTCCGCTCCGGTTACCTTTTTGGCGAAACGGCCCGAGCCCCGGCCCCCCCTCCTTCTCCTCCGCGCGCGTCACAAAGGATTTCTTTTGGAAGATCTCATCTCATCCCGTCCCGTCCCGTTCTCGTTCTACTTCCGCGTCAACGTTTCAAGAATGCGCGCGCCGAGCGTCGAGCCGGGCGCGGGAGCACGCACCTCCAAGAGCGGCGAGGCGTCGAAGGCGAAGCTTTGGCTGTTGAGGACGTTCTGCAGGTGTTCCAGCCCGTTGTCGATGGTCTCCACGTGATCCGACAGCTCCGACCTGCGACGCGCGCGCGTGCGTGCGTGAGCGGCGGCGCGGGCCGTTGCGGCCCTCGCCGCCGCCGTTGCGGCCCGACGTACTTGTCCATACACATGACGGTCTGGCAGGCGGGAGCCGGGTCCGGGTCCGGGTCGGCGGCGGCTGAAGGAACGCCGGGGGGTTTAGGTCGCCGAGCGCCGCGAAGCCGGCGGCGGCGGCGGGGGGCACTTGCCGGCGCGGGGCGCCTCGTCGTTCCGCAGGATGGAGTCGATGAAGGCGGCGGGAGAGAGGGGCGCGCCCGAGGCCGCCGCCCCGGAGGCCGCCGCCCCGGAGGCCGCCGCCCCGGAGGCCGCCGCCTCCTCTTCCTCCTCCTCCTCCCCCGGGCCCGGCCTCTTCCTGCGGACGCGGCGCCCGACGCCGCTTGAGCAACGGGAGCTTTTCGCGGTCGCCGAACGAACACCATCGGCGGAACGGGGCCGCGACGCCGAGCCCGAGCGGGGACTCACCCCTCTTCCGCCCGCTCCCAGACGGGCTCCCCGGAAAGGGGCGAGGCCAGCTCCGTGACGTCGGAGATGACGGGCCCGGAGCCGGCGGGGAAGATGGAGGGCGAGGCCTGCGGCGACTCCAGGGTAAAGGTCCGCGCGTACTTGGGCAGCGGGTGCGCCGAGCCGGAGTCGTTGAGCATCAGCGGGCTGCGGGCGGGCGCACAAAACAGAAAAGGTGTCGCGCGGGAGCGGGCCGGACTAAAGGCGGAGCGGGGCTACACTTGCAGTTTGCGCTTGACTCCCATGAGCCTGTTGGACTGGACCAGCGACACCAGGAAGTGGATCAACTGCAAGACGGAGAATGAGGACCTTTGCGCGGAGGGGGCGGCGGGCGGGGGCGGAGCTTCACCTTGTTGACCATTTTCTGCTGCTGAGCGTGCTTCTGCCTCAGACACAGCACCTCCCTCCACAAAGCCTCGTTCTCACTGAAAGGCGCGACAAGTCGGAGGCCGCCCCGCCGCCGCCGAGGGGGCCGGTCCGGGGATGGGGGCTTACTGTTTCATGGCCAGGATTTTGGAGTCGATGGTCTCCTGCTTCCCCTTCATGGCCTGCACGTCGTCCAGGAGTTTGCTGACTTGGTCGGACGAGATCTTGGCCTCCTCCTGACGCGCCGACGGCACCTGCGGCGGAAACGGCGCCGTGGTCACGCCGGCCGCCTCCGCCTTCTTACCCGGGCCCCTCCGTACGTTGGTGACTTTGCGCTTGATGTTCTCCAGCAGCCGCTCCTGGCCCCTGACGAAGAACGGGTGCTGGAACTCGGTGTCGTCCTTCTCGGGCTTCAGCAGGCCGCCCTGCTCCATGCGGACCACCTTGCGGAAGCCGTCTTGGGGAGAAAGCCGGGAGCGCTCAGTCGCGGGCGAGGCGGCCGCTTCCGGCGCGCGCGCGCGCGCGTACTCACACATGTTGAGCTGGCGGATGAAGCTGGCCATGTTGTTGTGTTTGAAGAACTTGGGGAGGACCTCTTTGGAGAAGCGGCCCTGATCGTACACGTGGAAACTGGTTCCGCTCTGGCACCGACCGGACAAAAACTTGTTGAGGAAGTCGGGACGGGGCAAAGCGAGTCGGCGCGGAGCCCGATCGGGTTCTCCTCCGAAAGGTTATTTATGACGCCGGCGAAGACCCCGAAAAGACATTGTACCGCCCGCGCTCAAGGCTCGGGTAGCGGCCGATCGCGGCTCGCCCGCCGGCCACGCGCGCTCACGGTCGTTACCTGAGCCCCAAGCGTCGCCGATGTCATTTTCGGCAAAATGTGTAAAAGGAACCGGCGGTCGTCCGGTTAATAGTCGACCAAAGCGCAACTCCGTACGGCTGCAAATGGCTCCAAAAGTGGCGTGCCCCTCCGAGGCGGCCGTCGTTCCGCTCGTTTCTATCGCCGCGACGCGCTCGCGGTTCTCGGAAGACGCCGAGTCCCGTCCGAAGACTTCGGCGCTTGCTTCCAGCCGCTAGCTAGCGACTAGCCGCTAGCGGCTAGCCTCCACCCCCCGCCCGCTCCCGCACTTTGCGCGCGAGTCGGCCGTACCGGGCTCCAGCAGATGAGCGGGTCCGTGTCGGGGTCTTCCAACAGAGCCCACAGTTTGCCGAGGAAGGCCGGGACGCTGCCTGCTGCCGGGAGGGAGCCGTCCGCCGATCCCCTCGCGTACTCCATCGACGGGAGCGGGCGGGCGGGCGGGCGGGCGAGCGAGCGAAAGAACGCGCCCCGCAACTCAGCCGCGATCCGGGCCGCTCGGTTTGGCGTCGGTGCTGCCCGTCGGTTTCGACCCAAAGCCGAAAACGGGCGCTCGTTCGGAGATTCGACGGAGGAATCCGGTGGAAATTTCCAAACAAGCGACTACGCAGGAGCAACACCGTCGCGTGCTGATGACGTCGACAGACGGCAACCATCCAGACTACGCGGTCTCGCTTGTTTTCCCCGCGGCTGCGCACAAAACAACACGAACGGCCGCCGGCGCGCACTGGTTACTTTATTACTCGAACGATGAAATAAAGTGTCAAGACAATTCATCAGGAGTCCAACATTTTTTCAATGATTGACAAATGTAGAGAGCGCTTTTTAACTGGGATCGGTTGCGTTCGTTAAACCCTTTACGTGCCAAAGTTGCAAAACGGCAGCGAGCAACTTATACAGCTCCCCTTTATCGCCAACCATTTGGAAGATAAAACCTTTTGAAATATATTACTGGAAAAAGACAGTCCCAGGCGCCAGAAGGGTTCAAAGTCAGGGTAGCGACCCATCCACACGTTTGCGTCGCTTCTTTTTTGAGGGCGCGGGCTTCGATTCGGCCTTCCGCGTGTCGCGCGGCTTTCCGCCCGCGATCGAAAGTTGGGATTGCGTCCGTCTCGCGCGACGCCGGGGGCATTTTCCCGCCTGGCGAAAGCCACAAACTAGCGCGCCGGGTATCACGGAGTCCGGCGGAGACGCTCCCTCCGCCAATGCCTTCGTGGAGTCGCGGCGCGTCCGTTTTCAGAGGTCAAAGGGGAGCGCTGGCGCTCCTTTTCACTCGCGTGCAGTAACGTCACAAAATTGGGAGGGGGGCGGGGTTGAGAGCAGGACGTTCCTGCGGCCGGCCATCAAAGTCGGGAGTCGCAAGGTCACGTCGCTAGATGGACTCGATCTGTCGGCGGACTTTCTCGGAGGCCAGGCGGTCCAGCCGGCGCTGACGCAGGACCACCAAGACGGCCGACGCCGCCGTCACAGACAACATGGCCGCCTCAAACCTCCAGAAGCGATGTTCCTCCATGACGGCCGAGCGGCAGCTGAAAGCGCGCGAGAGAAGAGCCGATGAGAACATCTCTGCGGGCGCGCGGGAGAGAGCCGCGCCGCGTCCGACCTCTTGTACTCGTCCCGGTTGGATTTGGTGCAGTTGACCTTCTCCACGTAGCCCGTCTGGCCGCACGCCCGCCTCGTCTTCTGAACGCAAACGGCGGCATGGGTCGGAGCGCGCGTCGCCTTAGCCGGCGCGGCAAAGGCAAATCATCGTACCGCCTGGAAGGCGTCGCACTGCGAGCACTCGGCCGTCACCACAAACTCCTCCAGGAGCCAGCAGGGGGCGGCGACGGTGGTCTTGATGGCTGCGAGACGCGGCGAGGCCGATGACGCGCGGGCGACGCGAGCGCTACGCCCAAGTTTTCAGGGACGTTGACAGTATGGCGCTACGTCTGAATTTAAAGTTATGTTTTTCATCTCCGGAGGCGACTTTCTCAGCAGGGACGGCCGTGCGCAGATCCGAGTCAACAAGCCGCCCCTTAGAAGTCATTTTTTGACGGCGAGGGGGACGGGCACGCTTACAAAAAAAAAAAGCTCACAAAAAAACGATGGCGGGACCCTGGCAGTATTCTTTAAACTTGACGTGGTAGCGGTTTCCCTCCCAAATATTCTTTTCTAGTTAACTAAGAGATCAACTTGGGTGTTACCTGCAAGTTTGTCTTCAGCCAGCAGAGCCGCCCCAAACACCCTGCAAGGTAAGCGGCAACATAAGCAGAGAAAGGAGCCGAGGCGCGGCCGGCCGGCACCCACCTGAGGGCCACCAGGCCCCAGAAGAGCGCGTGCAGGACGAGCGCGCGAGGGCGGCAGCAAGCCGGCGGCGCACGGCAGCACGCGCTTTCCATCGCGCGCGCCGATGTCCGAAGCAGCGTCAAGGGCGGCGGCGGCGCCCGGTCCTCATCGGCCGCGGAGTCCCGCGTCTACAGCCGACGCGAAGACGGGAAGATGGAGCTGGAGCAAACATTTGACAGTCAAAAACACCTCGCGGCGTCCGTGCACCGACTCGTGCACTGTGACCGCAAGAGCGGCGTTTTAGCTCCTGGGCCCATCGCCCTCAACGAATATCTATCTGTGCAAGTTTTGCACGGAAGCTGCATAAACTCGTTAGGAGTAACAACAAAATTCGCTTGGCTTTACGCTTACTTGTACATATTCGAAGACGGCATCACCGCATTTCTTTTACAACTCACGAAATCATTTTGCACTCCCACGTTGCTCCGCGCTCGCCTGTTTTCACTTCGTAAAGAGGACTGACGCTCTGTCACATCCAATATGGCGGGCAAGCTGACGTCTCGCGGTCTGATACGGCGTCAGAAAGGTTCCCCGAAGTTTAAAAGTCGAAGAGCAAATACTAGGTCGGATTACTTCGGGAATTACGCGACTCCCTTACGGGGAAAAACGAGTGACGTCACCCGCAAAGAAGACCAGACGCGTTTACGTTAGCAGCTGGTCTAGCAACAGATGCTAGCGTTAGCTTGATTAGCCCACTCACCGCCACGCCACCAGCGCTCGCCATTTTAGCACGCGAGTCAAAAGCTCACCTTTTCAACGTCAACTAACGAACGGCGTAAGGGGCCGACGTCCGCCGGCGCTTCGTCGGGCGGATTCGCAACACGAAGCCGATCACAATAAGCCGCGAGTCTCCTTCGATGGCCGCGGCAGGATATCCGCGAGCAACCCTTCGCGATAAAACCTCCGCCGCCTCGCCTCATTTCGCAGTCCGTCACTTGGCGGGAAACAAGTTAGGAACCCGCATGATACACCTTCAACTTTACATTCATCCATCGTATACACCGTTGTTGTCGTGTGCGATTTTAATAAATCCGCGTGGTCGCCACTCGCTGCTTTGTTTTGAAAGGCACCCAGAACGCAATGACCGGAATAGCTACAGTATTCCGAAACGCGACGTCTCGTTCATTATCATTTGTCTTTACCTTGTCGCGATTCCATTTCGTACGAGAGTGTCATTTCAACGTGTTTTTATTAGGTAATGTGACGTCATCTTCCCGATATCATCCTCATCGTCTCAAACGCTGACACCCCCGCAAAAAAATACAAATAAATAAAAATCCAGTGCATCTTGCATTTTCCGAAAAACAAATCGATATGTGTCGAGCATTCAACGTTGTCTAACTGCATCATTGTCAAAGAAAGCAAAACTTTTAGATAAGACAATACATTCAAACGACAGAGCGGCGAGTCTCCCAAAGGCCCAATCCCGGCCTGCGCGAGTCTGAAGGAACGACTGGCGCCAGGGGTCGAGTCGACACTCAGATGCTGCGAATGAAGACGCGTGGACACGCGGACCCTCCGGGGCATCGGCAGACCTGGCCGCTCCGGCCCGTCCCGTGGCTCCGCCCCGTCCAGCAGAAGTTCCCCTTGTGACACTGCGCACAAATGGCTCGCGCGCCAGGCTAACAGAGCGCCGGCGAGCGGGCGACAAACGCTTACCATGTAGCTGAGGCGCCGCCTCCTCAGGCGGCGACAAAGGCCGGGGAGCCGGCGAACGGCGTCGCCTTGACCCGGCGCCGCGTCCGACGGCCGACGCCCGGCGCCGACCTGACGCGGTCCAGCGGAGGCGCGTTTCATCCAACCCGCCGAGATGGCGGGCGGCCCCGCGCGGCCCACCTACCTCCACGGGCGCGGGCAGGCTGCACCGGGCCTCCCGAAAACAGGCTCCGGCTAGCAGCAGCAGCAGGAGCAGCAGCGGCGCGCGGGCGCCGGCCTTCATCCGCCCTCACCCGCAAAAGCGCAACAAGGAAACCCATAATCCTCTTAGAGCGCTCCGAGTCACGTGACAAGACGGCTGCGGACGCCCCCTTCCCGGCGCCTCCCAAATTCCCCGCGGTGAACATCTTGCGAGGGCGCCGCGCCGCCATGTCCGCAAATGACACAAACGACCACAATCCTTCCACGCCCGCGCTGTCACAAAACGCCGTTGGACGTCGCAACGCACGCGCACGCAGACTTTAAGAAGATCAAGAGCTTTTCGGATCCCGCGGCAGGCGGGGGCTTAGCCCCGCTAAATGTCGCCAACGCCAAGACAAGAAAAACTTTAACAGACGCGGCGCCGGCAAGGTCGTCCGTCTACATCCCGGCGATTTGGAGCGCTCCCGCGCCACCTCCCGGCTCACTTCCGAGCCGTAAGACCTAAACCCCGAGGAGGCGGAGCTCGATCTTGGCCCGCGGGAGGGAGCGGGCGGGGCCGACGTCGTCGCCGTTGTCGTCGCCGCCTTCGCCGTGTCCGCGTACTCCCGAGGACACCGCGAAACTTGCGGACGCAAAGCCGGCGGGCGAGCGGAGGAGCGAGATCATCGAGAAGCGCCCCTCGCTTCCGCGCGTCCGGAAGAAGGCGGGCCGCTCGGCCGAGACAAACGGGTCAGGGGGCGACCGACCGGAGATCTTGACGATGTCGCCGGCCCCGGCGCCGACGTGCGCTTGCGGTTGCCCGGCGGCGGGAGCGGGCGGAGCTTCATCTCTGACCGCTCCGCGGCAAAGCCGGACCGCCTGACCCCGCCGACGGCGAGACCGGAAGCGGCGCGGCGAGCGGGCGGGACCTGACTCTTCCGCTTCCGCGCCGATGCCCGTTTGCTCTCGCGCTCCCCCCGGCGCGTTCCCGGCCCTCGCCGAGACCTTTTCGGGAGCCCCGCCCAAAGGAGGGAATCGGCCCATGGCGCCGTCGCTAGCCCCGGCGCTTCGGAGGAGGAGCTCCTGACCGCGTTCGGGTGAGCGGCCGGGCGCTTGCGGGGGCGCCGGCGGCCGGCCCGGACGAGGTCGCGAAGCCCGACCTCGAGCCGAATGTCGGGACGTGGCTCGGGCGGGCGGAGTCCGTTTGTCGCGGTCGGGGGAAGCCTCGAGGGAAACGGAGCGTCGCGCCGACCGGGCTGCGATTGGACCGCCGCTCGGAGAGCGGATTACTTGCGCCGATCCCGGATCTGTCGGCTCGGGCCGGGCCTCGCCGCGCTTCCCTCGGGGCTCGGCGGCGGGACGGGGCGGAGGCGGCCGTCGGGTCAAGGACGGGAGCGCGGCGCAGACCCCGGCGGCCTGGCCCGGAAAAGCGGTCCCGAGGGCCCGCAAGCCATCCTTTTGGCCCCGGCGGCCAGGGCCGCGGCTCTCGTTCAATTGGATTAAGCGAGCGGGAGGCGGATTAGCCGGCCGGCGTGCCCGCAGATCGCCACGGAGACGCCAGAATAGAAAGGACCTGGCCGCCTACCTGCGAGTCCTCCACCCGTCGCCGCCATCGGGCATCCCGAGGGAAGGCCGGGGAGAAAGCCGGGGGCCCGGGCCGCGCTAACAGGTTGGGGGTTTCGACCGGTCCTCCGGCCGGACTCTCGGGCGAAGGGGGGGAGCTGCGAGCGCCGACGGGACGCTCGTTCCGTTCTTGGTGCGCGCATTACGTGACGCCGCTGATAAATGCGGCACGTCGTGACGAGGCGTCAAGCAAGACGCCGTCTGATCTTCCGCCTTTCTTTCGGGCCGGTCGCCAGGAGACGACATGGACCGCGGCCATTGGTGGGATCGCAATGAACCCGCCGCCGTGCCCGCGGTGAGCGCCGCCTCCTCCCTCGCGCGGTCGCGAAGATTCGGCCTCCACGCTGACTTTTCAGCCACAGGTGTCATGGCAACCGTCCGCGGACGGCGAGCGTCTCACCGGCCGAATCGTGCTCAACAAGACCGCGAAGGACGGCTCCGTTCACCCGGACGCCGGCGCGCTGCTCGGACTCAAGGCCCGTGCTCCTCTCGTCGCCCGTCCGGGCGTCCCTCTCCCCGAACCTTCCGCCGCCCTTCGGACTTTCTGACGGGAGGGACGTTGTTTGGCCCGGCAGGTGGTCGGCGGCAAAATGACGGAATCCGGTCATCTGTGCGCCTTCATCACTAAAGTGAAACGGGGAAGCCTGGCCGACACCGTGGGCCACCTCAGACCAGGTCAGGCGACGCCGCCATCGCCGGCGCAAGCCGCTGCGCTGGCGCCCGACGGGAACGGCCGGCGAGCGGGAACGGCGGCGAGCGGGAACGGCGGCGAGCGGGAACGGCGGCGAGCGGGAACGGCGGCGAGCGAGCCAGAACGCCCGCTTCCTCGCTCTCAGGCCGTTTTGCCGTCGCTGCGGTTCAGGTGATCAGGTGGTAGAGTGGAACGGGCACCTTCTGCAAGGAGCCACTTTCAACCAGGTTTACAACATCATTACGGAGTCCAAATCGGAGCCGCAGGTGGAGCTGTTGGTCTCGCGACCAATCAGGTGAGCCCCGAGCTGGGAACGCGGCGCCGTCGGTTAGCTGGCTGCGTTTTTTTTTGCCTTCAGAGCTGCGGATTCCTCCCGCGGCCAGCCGCCCTCCACCAGCGACTTACAGGATGAACACTCGAGCTGTTTGCAGACAGCGAGCGAGCGGGTTTTGCTTCCCAGACTTCAGGTGAGTGAGACGTACGTGGCGTGGACCGTTCGAGACCTTCACCAAGTCACCACGTTTCCAAAGCATCCCGCCACAAACGCCGGGTGCGCTTCCGGGACGGTCGCGCTTCGGAGGAAGCCGCGCGCCGATAAGCGAGACTTTTGCCTTTCCCGCGCAGGTGAAGCTATGGTACGATAAGGTCGGCCGTCAGATGATCGTCACCGTCCTCGGCGCCAAGGAACTTCCCGCCCGAGTAGACGGCCGGCCCCGAAACCTCTACGTGGAAATCTACTTGCTTCCCGAGCGAAGGTTAGGGCGACGCCGGAGAAGTGTGAGGGTCGCGGACGCAACGTGCTCAGCGGTCCAGCGGAATGCGCTTTTCTCCTCAGCGCCAAGAGTAAGCGGAGGACGAAAACCGTGAAGAAGTTGGCGGAACCTCGCTGGAACCAGACCTTCATGTACTCCGCGGTCCACGAACGAGACTTCGGAGAGCGCGCGTTGGAGTTGACGGTCTGGGATCAGGCCGGGGTCGCTGAAGAAGAGCGACAGTTCCTCGGAGAGGTGAGGGCGGGCCACGCGTAGCCGAAGTGGGCTCCGGCGCCGGAGGGGGACCCTGGAAGGACCTCCGGCTCCCGTGGTGGTCCAGGTTGTGATCGGGCTGGAGAAGAGCGCGCCGATGGACGACCGGCCCCACTGGTTCAAACTTCACAGGAACGCTTTTGCTTCCCTGCCGCGAGTCAACGCCTCTCCCGGCCCACGGAGGCCAACGCTGCCGCACGGACCCGCCGGCAGGAGGCTGCGGTGTGAGTACGGCGACCGCGTGCGTCCTTAGCGCGGCATCGGGCCGTCCCTGACTCGGTTCCGAGGGCCCGGTGGCTTCCTCGATCGTTGTCGTATCGCCGATCGTCGGGCGAAACCGCATGGAATAGGTAGACGAATGAGCAACGCGTTAGGCGGAGGCTTCGGAGTGGGAAAAGCAGAGGATTCTTTTCGTTTATGAAGTTTCTGTCCCGTGGAGGATGGGGGAGGAGGAACCTTTGCGGGCGCCCGTGAAACAACGTCAAAACGCGGTCAAACGGAAGATCCTCGAAGAGGGGTGAAGGAAGCGTCAAAGGTTCTTTCCCTCGCCCTCGTAGGTTTCCACAGGTTCAGCGACGGGGACTTTTCCGATTACGACTGCGAGGACGGCATCGGGGTGATAACAGGTGACCTCGGATTCCCGCCGCGCGTGGCCGTCGCCTCACGGCGTGTTCGGTGGCCACCTTTCCCTTTTCCCCGCTAGACCCCGGGCGGAACGCGCCACGCCTCTGTAGCTCGGCCCACTCTCTCGCCGAACGCGGCCCGTCGTCCCGCCCGGGATCGCGATGCGACGCCGTGCCGGGCGGGTGCCCGTCGCCGTTCCGCAGGTAGACTTTGGCCACGGCCCGTGCCCCGGGGCCACCCCTGACTTGCGGGTGGATTTTGTGACCCGGACCGCAGCGGCCACTCGCTTTACCCGCTTTACCGCGACGACGCCGTGCGGCTCCTCCGAGGCGCCAAGATCACGCGGGCTCATTCGGACGGCGGGCGGCGCGGCAGCCCGGACAAGTAAGAAAAAGAAAGAGCTCCCTCCAACGCGGCTTCCGCCCCGAGCACCGGGAGTCCGCGCGAAAGCACGTCAACGTCGGTCGGGCGGCTCGCTGCAGCTCATGCGCTTTAACGCAGGGGCTCATCGAGGAGGAGGTCCGGGGCCATCTCCCTCGATTCCCACGACTGGTACCGCAAACACGCCGGGAGCCAAAACTCCCTTGTGCTTTTAACCCTAAAAGCGAATATCTGCGTAGTTGCTCCGCAAGATTCTGCAACGCTTCCTGGCTCAACCAGAAGGCCCACGGGAGCGCGGAAGACTTCAGGTGGGTTCCAATTTTTGGGGGCGTCCCGCGGAGGCTCCGAGCTCTTCTTCCGCCCCTCAGCCAGAACTTGGTCCCGGATTTCCCTTGGGAAGGAGAAGCCTTCGACGAGGAGCTGCTGAGGTAAACGAGCCCGCCGGCCCTCCGCCGGCCCTCCGCCGGCCCTCCGCCGGCCCTCCGCCGGCCCTCCGCCGGCCCTCCGCCGGCCCTCCGCCGGTCCACCGGGCCAAAAAGTAAAGCTGGAAAGAGACGAGAAGGGCGCAAACGACGGCGGGGCCGGCGAGCGTCCCGCCCGTCTCACGCCGCTCCTCCGACAGGGTCGGCCGGCACGACGGACCGCTCCGCGCCAGTCCCGCGGGAAGCCCCGAGTGCGGCCGCCGAGGGCGCCGGTTGCCCGCCCTCCCGCCCGGAGACGCGGCGGACACGGGTAAGAAAGGCGCTCCGGCCGCGCGGTAACTCACGGCGCTTCCTTCTTTTCTGAGCGCCGCGTCGACCTAGTTGCGCCACGCTTTCAAGCGCCGGCTCTTTGTTTGCATTCCGTTAGTTTGGGCCGCGCCCACGAGAGCGCCAGCAAGCGGCCCCGCAGTTCTGCCCGCTCGCCTCTCCCCGACCCCCTCGCAAAGACAGGCTCCTCCCCCCGGCAACCCCCAATGCCCTCCGCTCATTAGAATACAAGCTCCACTTTCCACTGGGGGGCCACATCCCCAGGCGCCCCTCCCCCCCGCCTCTCCTACTCCCCCGCCGACCCCGGCCGTTCCCCCTCCCGGCATCGAGACCCATCCGGCTCCTCCCCCAACCTTGTCGAACCAAGCCGACCCCCCCCCTGTCGCGGCTCCTACCCGTTCCGCTTGTCATCGGGCGTCGACGCACCGGGACCCGGCTCCTCCCTTGACAACCCCGCGGGACCGTCCGCCGCCTCCCTTCGCGTGTGATCGAGCCTCGCCCCCCGCGGCGCCGGGCTGTACTCCGGCTCCGCCCCCTCAGACTCCAGGTGGGTGCCGGTTAAGGTTGCGCTCGTCGATCGCCGCGTTGAGCTCACGCCAAGTTTCCGGCACGCGCAGAGGCCGAGGGACGCTCGGCCACGCCCGGAGGCAGCAGGAAAGGTCAGCGATCGGCCTCCGTGCGGCCTCGCCTCTTAAGCCTATCCCCGCCGTCCAATTTTTGCTCGTTTTCTCTCGCCGCGGCGCGGCGCAGAGGTCACGTGGGAGGACCAGCAGACCAAAGAAGAAAACGGTACGTCGCCGTCTTTGGCAAGAAAAAAAATCTAACTTTGTGGCCGCTGTAAATTAGGTCCTCGGCTCCATCCGGTCGGTCCCGCGATGTTTTGCGTATTCTCGGCGTCTCCGCAGGCGCCATGAAGGATCCCGAAAAGGTGAGCGCGCGTCGCGGGCGACGCGAGCGAGCGAGCGAGCGACCGATGTAGCCGTCGACCGATGCGCAGACGCGGGACAGCCTGTCCTTAAAGTCGTCCCCGAGCAACCTGAGCCACTTGTCGGCCGAGTCGGCGCTCCCGGACTGCCTTCAAAGCCTCGGGTGAGCGCGCCGCCGACATCGCCGTCTCCGGCCGACTTCCTCAACCCGCCCTCTCCTCGCCGGAGGCAGTAGGACGGACGCTCGACGGGGGCCGGGAGATCCGGGAGATCCGGGGGCTCCGACGGACGACCCCGGGACGGGATCGGCGGAGAGGGCCGCCCCGCCGACCGGCGAATCTTTGGAGGAAGGCGAGGAAGAGGAGCCCGAGTCATCAAAGTAAGCGCCGGGGGCGCCGAGGATCCGCTCCGTTCCGTCGGAATGGAGCTTTTGTCGCACGAGCTCCGACGGGCAATGACGGAAGAGCTCAAACGAAGAGCTCAAAATTCTTCCGCTGCGTGGCGACAAAGCCGTCGCCGGCTTCGCTAAACTTAGCGCCAGTTTGAATCGGGGTCAGGGGGCTTCCGGACAACAAGTTTGGACTTCCCTGCCTAGAAAATCCGACGATCCGCTCGCCGCGCCCCCCCCTTCCCCTTCCCCGCAGGGCGGCCGCCGCTCCGGCCGCCAAAGCCGCCGGCGCGGGCGGCGACATTTGTTCCCTGAGCCGTAACGACGACGACGACGACGACAAGAAGCGGCGATCGAGTTTGGGGGCTCGGGTGATGGGGCTGGTCGGACTGGGAAAGAAAAGCCAAAGCGCCTCCCAGATCAACCCGGAGGGTGAGTCCCGCCGGACCGCGGATGGAGTCCGGCAATGTTGTGTGCCCCGCCCCCCCTCCCCCCCCAGAGGAAGAGAAGAAGAAGAAGGCGGTGAGACTTCCCGTGCAAAGGAGCGTGGAAACCGGACTGGCCGTGGACTTTAAGTCCCGCTTCACCCGACAGCCGAGCCGCGACCCCGACGCCGAGGACCCCAAGCCCGGCGCGTACGAGCCGTCCCGTTTGCGGCGCCGGCTTCGGCAGATTCCGCTCACGTTGCGCTTTCCTTTCAGCCTGATCTTCCCGGGAGTCAAGCTGGCCACGGACAAACACTTCACTGGCTTCCTTGACGGCTTGGGCCCCGCTCAGCTGGCGGGGAGGCAGACGTTAGCCACGCCCGCCATGGGTACCGACCGACCGATCAAAAGAAGGTCCGAATAATCGCGCCGAGGCAAAATCCGACGAGCGCCGTTGTGCCGCTCAGGAGATATCCAGATCGGAATGGTCTACAGGAAGGAGCGCCTAGACGTGGAGGTGATCCGGGCCAGGGGGCTTGTGGGTAAACAAGGCAACAAGAACACACCAGGTGAATTCCCTCGTCCGGACGGGCGCGGGGTAGTTCCGGACGGACTTTAGGTAGGCCGGGGAAGCTTTCGGGGGCAAGATCTTAAGGGGCGCGGCGCCGGCGAGCGTCCCCGAAGGTAGCGGCTCCCGCGAGGAGCCCCCGCCCCGGTTCGTTACGCCGAGTTCCCGGGAGCGAAGGGAAGCGTAGCGAGGGCCGGGAAGGCCGCGGAAACTTGTTGAGGGCGCGACGGGGCTCAACCTTTGTGACGGCTTCCTCTGCTGCCCAGCGGCGTACGTGAAGGTCTACCTGATGGATAACGGCAAATGTTTGCTGAAGCGAAGAACTCGCCTGGCCAGAAAGACTCTGGATCCCCTTTATCAACAACAGCTGCAGTTTGAAGAGAGCCCGGAGGGCAAAGTCCTGCAGGTAGCACGTTGAGCGCGCGCCGGCCGCCGCATTCGCGCCGGGACTAACGCCGCCGCGCCCCTCAAACGCTCAGATCATCGTGTGGGGCGATTACGGCAAGATGGACCATAAATCCTTCATGGGCGCCGCGCAGGTGCTCCTGGATGATTTGGACCTGTCCATCATGGTGATCGGCTGGTTCAAACTGTTTCCCGCCACCTCCCTGGTGGACCCCGCTTTGGCCCCGCTGACCAATAAAGAGACGGAGGGCGGCGGCGCGCCGTAGAAGCAGCAGCTGGCGCGAGCGAGGCCTCCTCTGCCGCGGTCGCAGGATTCGTTTCCCGCCCGGTCGCGGAAACGGGCCGAGCGAGGACAATAAAGTGGCGGTCAAAGTTCTCGAGTGGGTGGGGTGGCTTTTCCGTGTCTTGCGACCTTCAGACGGGACTTAACCCTTTTTTGGTCCGGCTAACTCCACACACACACGCATCCTCTTTCTCTTCACGAGGGCGGCGGGCGTGCCTGTTCCGAGCCCGCCCGCACAAACGGGCTTTTTGATCCCGCTCCGACGTTTGAAGAAGAAAGCCCAAAAAAGGAGGAATTGAAAAGGTTTAATATTTCACTTGGACAAACCGAGGCGGAAAACACCACACCATCATGCGGGTCAAAGAACAGCACAGTTAGGAGAACGGGAAGAATAAATATACCTAAAACCGGGAACGCAAAAAATACTGAGGCGGAGCCGCTTTTTTTTGGACGCAGACATTTGCCGGACGTCTTGTTGGCAAACCGCAGGGCGGCCGCGAGCCACGCCATTTAGGGACACAAACGCTCGGATTTAGCCCCCCCCAAACACGGGCCCTTGCGATCGGGGTCCCTCGGATCCCGCGGGGCACCCGATCCCGGACCCGCCGGCGGACGAGGAACGGCCGTCCGACACCAAGGAAGTCTGCCGCGTCGCGCTCGGCGGCGACGGGCGGCCTCCGGGCGGCGCGGGCGGTCGCCGGCCCGATGCGGCGCCGACGCCGGCTTAGCCTTGGGCTCGCTAGCACAGCTGGAGCAACTCGTCGTCGCTGCTCTCCGTCTTGCCTCCGACGTCCAGGCACGCGTCCGGGATCCGCGCGGTGTGAACTTTGCCGCAGCGTTCGCAGGGTCCGTCCCGGCCCGGGCGCCGCGCCGCCTGCGCCGCGGCGGGCGAGGGGCGGGCTTCCAGGAGCGGGCGGCGGACCTCGTCGGAGGCCGGGGACGGGTCCGAATCCGGGATCAAAAGCTCCACGTCTTCGTCTTCGTCGCCGCTCCCCCGCCGCTCGGCGAACTCCGCCCCGCCCCTTCTCGCATCTAGCTGGCGCGGCGGACTGCGATCGGTCCGGCTCCGGCGGCCGGCCGTCACGAGGTTCTTGGCGAGGCGCTGCAGGTTCTGGGTCAGGCGGCGCAAGGTAGAGGACCCGGTGGCCCGGGCCCGAGACGAATCGCCGCGACGCGCCGCCTCCGGGTCGGCGGTTTCCGCGAGGCCGGTCGGCGAGGCGGCCTCGCCGTGAGCGTTTTGGGCCCGGCCGAGGGCGGGCGGCGGGTCGCCGGCGGGAGCCGCCGGGGCCACGGCCGCTTCCGCCGAAACAGCAAGAGGGGCCTTGTGCGGCAGGGGGACGACGGGACCGCCCGTGGCCCCGCGCTCCCTTCCCCTCTCGCTTTCCGTGTCCGTGTCGTCCGAGTCCGGAGACGGCGGGTCCGAAGCGGAGGCGGTCCCGCCGCCGTCCTCGAGATCGGCGGAGACCAGGGCCAAAGAGCCCGAATGGCGCGAGCGGGAAAAGTTGAAGAGGCCGCGCCACAGGTCGCCGCGGCGACGGGCGGAAGGGAGGCGAAGCGAGGTGAAGCCGAGCTGAGAACGCACCGCCAGGCGCAGGTTCTCCAGAACGGAGGCCTGGGGGCCCAACAAAAACAAAGTGAGGCGCGATCCCGTGGCCCTCGGCGTTCGCCGTACTCTTAGCGCAGGCGGGTTACGCTGACCGACGCGGGCGCTCCCTGAACCGCGTCTCGGAATTTTACAAAGGAGCCCGAGATCCCCCGTCAAGTTCAAGCCAAAGTAGTCAAAGTCAAAGAAATACGGGTCGGGGGCCGTACGGGTGCGAAGCGGCGAAAAACCCGCACGGGTCCGTCGGCCGTCTTTACCTGACTCCCCGAGCATACCGGGAAATCCTCCACGGGCGGGATCAAGCCCTGAGCGATCAGCTGGCCGTAGGAGGGCGGGGCTTCCCTCCTCAGCAGCTCCGCCTCCACCCTGGACAGCTGCGTCTCAAAGGACCTGCGGCGAGCGGCGGCGAGGTCACGGGCGGCGGGGAGGCGCGCGGGCGGCGCGCGGGGCCGCTCACCTGCGCTCGAACACGCGCAGCGAGTAGAGTTTGCAGGTGCAGCCCAGCGCGATGACCAGCAGCAGGCCGCACACCAGGCTGCCGATGACGGCGGCGGCGATCACCCGGGTGGGCACCACCACGGGACAGCTCTCCTCGTCGCTGCCGTCGCCGCAGTCGTCCTGGGCGTCGCACACCCACGACTCGAAGACGCAGCGGTTGTTCTGAGCGCACCGAAGCAGAGCGCGGCGTTGGCGCCCGGGCGACGCCTCGCGATCGGACGCGGCGGCGAGGAAACCTTGCAGTGGAAGTTTCCGGGCTGACAGAACAAGCAGTTCTTCTCGTCGGAGCCGTTGGGGCAGCGGTTCTGGTAGTTGCAGCGGTCCGAGCGAGGGTAGCAGGCTCCGTTTCGGGAGCAGGGGAACTCGTCCTCCCGGCACGCCGAGCAGTTGGCCTCGTCGCGGCCGTTGGGGCAGTGCCAGTAGCCGTCGCAGCGCTGCCGCTCCGCGTAGCAGCCCCAGTTGCCCCCGCAGGGAACCTCCCAGGGCAGGCAGAAGCCGTCCACCTGAAGGAGGAGGGGGGCCGGCGTCGTCAGAGCGCCGCCGCCGCCCCGCCGCCGGCGAGCCGCCGCGCCGACCTGGTAGGTGACGTTGAAGCCCCTGGCGGCGTTGATCTTGTCGGCGTAGAAATGGACGCGTAGCTGCCCCGAAGACGACGCCACGGCGACCGGCGCCCTGGAGTCGAAAGCCGTCAAGACCCTGAGGAGGCGGCGGGGGTTCTCCTCCAGACCGTCGTACACCTTCACGTAGTCGCCGTAGCCCGTGCCGTCCAGCTTGAAATCCGTGAAGCGCAGGACGACCTGCGCGCCGGCGAAAAGGTTGAGGCGGGCGGGGTAGGGGCCCGCCGGCTCCCGCCCCGTACCTTCCTGCGGTCCCCGGTGTCGATCAGCCAGGTGCAGTTGCTGCCCGGCGGATAGAAGTCGGGATAGTTTGGAGAGCTGAAGGAGCCGTAGAAGTTCCTGAGCCATTCCCCGCAGGCGGGCACTTCGCAGTCCATCTCGTCTCCCAGGTCCTGAGAGACGCGGCGGGTGAAGGGCCGAGGCCGGGCCGGGCCGGGCCGGGCCGGGCCGGGCCGGGCCGGGGGGTCGCGAGCGGCGGGCGGGGGCCCACCTGGCAGTCGATGCTGCCGTCGCAGCGCAGGCTGTGGGGCAGGCAGGTGTAGATCCGCGTGTAGCGCGACAGGCACGGGAACTGGTCCGGGCCGCAGGGCTGGAAGGAGAAGGGCGAGTCCGCGCACGCGTCCTCGTCCGAGTTGTCGCCGCACTCGTCCATGGAGTTGCAGCGCCACCACTCGGGGACGCACTTGCCGTTGGAGCAGTGGAACTGGTCCGCGTCGCAGCCGGAAGCGTCCGGCTTCCCTGACGCCCGAGCGGGCCACAAAAAGGACGCCGGTTGGCTTTCCACATCTGATTGATGACCCGCCGAAGCCGCCCCCGAGCCGGTTGGCGAGCCGGCGAAACATGAGCGGACTCCGTTCGAAATAAATGAGAAAAGAGAGCCCGGCGGCGGGCGGGTAGCGGCCTACTGCTGATAAATGACACTGATTATCATTGGCTATGTTATATTATGTATATTAGCACGGTCTCAATCCAAATCGCGCCATCGCGAGGATCCGCCGAGAAGCAAAGTGTCAACCCTATACCTCGGCAAAGAAAAGCTCAATTTGCCGATATCGCAGCTCTCCGCTTTCCACGCGCGCACTTTTTCATACGGCAGAAATGCTCACCTGTGACGTAGGACAGCCGGAAGCCTTTCCCCGCCAGGGCGTCGTCGGAGCGGAAGCGGATCCAGACGTGGTCCTGAGAAGAGATGTAGGGCGGCGGCAGGGAGGAGCCGCACACTCGCAGACCCTCCAGGTTCTTGTAGTTGCTGATGGACATCCAGTCCGACGAGCAGCGGTGCGAGCCCTGCAGGTCGAAGTCCTGGAAGCTGCGGGGGGGGGGGGGGGGGGGGGGGGGGGGGGGGGGGGGGGTATGGGGGGTTAACCTACAGCCGGGGCCGGGCCGGCCGATGGGCGAGGCGGCGGCGGACCTGATGGTGACCCGCTCCCCGGGCCGGCCTCGGATGTTCCAGCTGCAGTTGAGGCGGGCCGGGTACTGGAAGGGCCAACCGGGACTGGCGATGACCCCGCCGGATGCCCGGAGCAGCTCCGACGAGTCGCCGCACGCTGAAAGCGGCGCGGGGTGAGGGCGGGATCCGAGGGCGCGGGGCCGCGCGCTCGCCGGGCCACTCACCGTCGGAGATCCCCGACACCAAGACGTTTTCGATCTTCGGAGAAGCGGCGCCGCATCCTGCGCAAACGGTCGCCGTCCCGAATGAGCTCGTTTCGTTGCCAACTCGATGACGGTGAAAGGACGCGGAGGAAAAGGTTTTGCTCTCCCGTCGCGGGACGCCCGCTCGTTTAACGCGCGGCAGTCATAGGGCCGCAATCGGCACGCCTCAGATAAAAATGCCAAAGCGGCAGGAAAACCGAGTGACGACGGGCGCTTTGCCGAAGCGACAAACAATGGATTTCGGTTGACAGACGTTGGCATGGATTGTGGGGATAGAGGCGCGGAAGAAGCCTAGTGAAAAACAGCAAATACCCAAAAGATTTGTTCCGCCGTGGACCGATTTCTTTCCATGCAGAGGCCCGTCGATACCGGTGGGAAAAAGACGACACAATTTGGTCGTTTCACTCAATACACGTGAACGGCGTCGCTGCAATCCATGAGTTTGCTATATATATTGGCCAAACTCATCAAACCTTGCCTCGGGCTTCTCGCGTAAGCTCCGTTCTAAGTTTCGGGACGCGTAAACGTCATGTTGGGATGCCCTCACTTTGGAGAATCGATGCGGGAACAATTTGAGCGCAATGTCGGCTTGGCTTGAAGTCAACTCACCTGCTAAGAGGAGCAAGAAGACGCCTGGGGCGATGGCGTCCATGACGACGAGCCCAAGGTCACAAACGTGCGCGGCAGAGGATGGAGACGCTGGCTCGACTAGGCTAGGCTAGGCTAAGCTAGGCTAAGCTAGCCAGGCCAGGCCAGGCCAGGCCACGAAGCAAACAAAGAAGCGCTACTTGGCCGGAGGGCGCTCGCTCGCTTTGGCTAGCCCGACGAAGCGGGGCGCGCCGTCATTTTTGTCGAGCGCAGACTGTTTGTCGAACAAAACAAATAAAAGGAAAAAAATCAACATTTAGCGTAGGACCGACGTCTGTTTGTACACAATGCTCCCGGGCAAGGGCGATTAGCATGCATGCTAACGCGGAGAGCTAGCGAGCGGCCGCGCACCGTCGTCCTCTTGTTCGCCTCCGTCAGCGCCGAGGCTTCGTCGGAGCACGGCGGGCGTCTGGCGCCCGCATTTCGCCACGTTCGACGACGACCGGCGCCTGCCTGCCTGCCTGCCTGCCTCCCTCGCTCTGCTTTCCTCCCTTCCTCCCTCTCGGCCGGCAGCCGTCGTTTGTTTGCCGCGAGCTAGCCCCGCCTTGCCAGTGACGTCACCGGAGCGCGACGGTAGAAAAACAACAACACTGAACGAACGTCTCAAGATGCCTTTTGACTTTTCTTTTTCTTAAGCGAGTATCGCCGCAAAGTTAGAGCGTTTTGCTCACGTCGAGTTCCCAAGTGTGAAAAGTAAAAGACATTTTTGACACGCTCTAGGCCAGGGTTGTCCACCTTCTGGCCCGGGGGGCCACCCTGAAAATGACATTTGCTGCCAATTTTGTTAAACGTACTCGAGAGCTTTTCTAAACATGCGAAGATGCTAATGGACCACTAACAACCCAACCGGTAACAGTCTTTTACTTTGGGTGACTAAAGAGAATTGTTTTTCACAAGAAAATGGCTTCTTCCAATCGGTTCCGTCAAGGTCCAAAATGTGGAAACATCGCAAGATCGATTCCAAAGTATTGTTTCTATTTTCTTTCGTTCCCTCTTGGGAAAGACGCCCACTATGTTGACAAGCGTGTGCGTGGATATTATTATTATGTAGCTGTAATTTAGCCTCTCCCTCCTGGCACGTAATTGCAGCGACTCACCACGTGAACAAATGAGTTTTATTGCGCTAAAAGTATAAACGCACGTACATCACGAGCAGCCAGACACGCACGGGCGGGCGGGCGGGCGCGCTACGACTGCGGCGACGACTGCGGCGACGAGGGCGCGTCTTTGAGGTAGCGTCGCAGGAAGCCATCCAAAGTGAAAACGTGTCCCCAGCCCCGGGCGGGCTCCATGCAGATGAAGTCATCCAAGTTCATGTGAGCGTCTGCGGAAGAAGAGGTCGCGGACGGGGTTAGGGTCAACCCCAGCCGCGCGGCGCCCATCTTCTACCCGTCGACTCTGACCCGCCGTGGCGATCGCGGGGTAGGGCGGGGGGGGCATCTTCCAGGTCCCGTCGGCGTTCTTCATGTGCGAGCGGTCCGAGGCAAAGCGGGACAGGAAGCAGTCGGCGGGGACCACGCGCAACTTCCTGCGCGACGTCGACAGCGGGCTCAAGGAGAGGCCCTCCCCAAAGCGGAAGGCGGTCGACCCGGGTCACCTGCGGTACTCGGGCCGGACGTCGCCGTCGGAGCGCAGGGCGCGCGCGGCGTAAGCCCCCAAGCCGCAGGGAAAGGGCAGAAGCGAGTCCAGGTCGTAAACGGCCGCCTCCGACCCGGCCGCCACGCGGAGCAGGATCACGTGATAGTCCTGCGCGGAGGGCGACGCCGGAATGAGCGCGGACCGGGTCCCGACCGGCGGGGGCCGGCGGCGGCCTACCCAAAGCACGGGCCGCTCTCCGCCGGACGACTTTTGCTTCCACAGAGGCACCTGGCGGAGAAACCCGCCGGACGTTGAAGGCGGACTCGGCGGGCCGCCGGGAGGGAGCTCACCGTTCTGTTGTCGTTGGAGATGAAGACCACAAAGAGTTCCTGGAGAGGCGCGCTTTTCTCCCGGCCGACCAGCTCGCAAAGTTGCCACACGTTTTCTTCGCTGCAAACGCACAGGAAAAGGAGTGCTTCCGATTCGCTCGCGATAGGCCCGCCGCGCGTCCCCTCGTCGCTAAGCCGAGCGAGAAGCTGAAATTTCACCCACCCAGACGGGATGTGCCACCTCTTGGCTGAAAAGGCGCGAGAATAACGTGGAAGAAAATGAGCCAAATGCCGTAGGCGTGTAGCTTTTTGGGCCATCTACCGGCGAACGAAGGGTCGTGGCGCGAGTGCGCCGTATTTCAAGAAGCCCGCCACAACGATTCCACTACATCCGTCGAGTTCTCCCCGTTCGATATTCCTTGCGGAAAAAGTGAAAGACGTCAAGGTGAGGGATTCGACTTTTACAAACTGTACAACCATGCGGTAAAGCTATTTTTTTGCCCAGAAGGCGAATTTGCATTCTAGGTTATCGCCCACCACTCGACGTCGCTAGATTTTGCACATCGTCCGTTGGAAATCGAAAACCCGTTGACGACTCGCACTCGATCAAAAGACGAAACGCGGGAAGTTAACGCTTGATTAAAAGTCGATCGTCGCGTTCTTCCGTTACCAGTAACAGCTGCTGTATGCACACTCCTCCTTTCCCGGTATGATTCTGCTTTCCGTCATTTTGGACCGCCGTCAAAGAGGCACGGTTCCGCAGCGGATCCGATTACCTGTCGACATAAAAGCGTTGACCCGAGTCCCAATAACGTCCGCAAGTCCCTATTCCTGTAAAAGTAGGAGAAAGAAGCGAATCCTTTCAAATAGGTGGAACTGTTGTGAGCGCGAAGACTTTTCCCTTTGGGGAGGAGCGAGTCAACGACGCAGCTTTTAGAGCGAAGAGTCGTTTGGCGGAAGCTACTTTCTTCCTTCCGCTCTATCCGGAACGTCTGCGGCCATTCGCCGACTACGTACGTCCTCGATTAGGGGGGGATTCGATACCGCAGCTGTCACCGCAAATATAACTTTAGAAAATTCATTAGTAAAAACGTCAGGCGCACCCGTTGTAGCGAAACCCCCGACCAAGGTTGACGTTTGTACTTATTTTTTTACTCATGGCGTCCTCACCATAATTATCACGGTGAGAGCCGAAACCAAATTTAACACGTACGAACAGACACTTAGAAAGACATTGTTCCACGTATAGAACCGAATATACATGAAATGAAGTATACGTAAAAAGCAAAACACACCTTTTGCCTCTTCGCCTGTGTGCAAACTCTCAATTAAGCGACCCGATATGCTCGTCGCGACACCGGAAATGCAAACAAAAACAAAGGGAAGCGCAAGTGCAAAATGAATGCTGCGAACGTCAAAATAAAACAGGCGTCACTTTTCGAAAAGGCACCCCGTGCTTAAGTCACGTGACAGGAAAGTTGGACTCGGGCCTTTCGACTATGGCTTATTCTCTCGTATGTTTGAAAAGAGAAAACCAAGCATCGCGTGAAAAAACAAACGTTTATTGGGAAAGCGATATCGCACGCAGGCGCGCTAGGTGAAGAGGCGCACGGTGGCGTCGGCGCCGGACGAAAACACCCAAGGCTGCGTGGGGTGGAAGGCCACATCCAGGACCCCCAAATCGTGCGTGACCACGTGACCTTTCAGAACCTTGACCGGGACGATGAGCGGGTTCTGCAGCAGGTCGCTGAAAGAAGACGCGCGGCGTTAGCGCGCCCCTCGCCAAAGGACGCGCCCCTCGCCAAAGGACGCGCCGGCGCTTACTTGTAAACGGTCCCGTGGCAGACGATGACGGATCCGTCGTCGGACGCCGAGGCGAAAAGCGGGTAGGATCGGTGATAGGCGACGGCCCTCACGGCTTTCTTGTGGTGCCTGCGGAGGGGGCGGGCGTGAGCGGGGGGCGGGGCGGGGCGGGAGGCGGGCCCAGCGCGAGCCCTCGCCGGCCGCCACCTACCGCAGCATCTTGTAGGGCTTGGCCGAGAGGTCCAGGTCAAACCAGCCCAGCCGGCAGTCGTAACTTCCGCAGATGACGTGATCGCCTGCGCGGCCCGCGGAGGTCAGGCGGGGCGGGGCGCGGCGCGGCGCGGCCCGCCGGGAAAGGGGGGGGGGGGGGGGGGGGGGGGGGGCTCACCTCCGGGGTGGACGGCCATGCTGGAAATCCACTTGGAGTTGGCCTGCAGCTTCTTGGTCATCTCCTGCTTGAGCAGGTTGTAAATGCGCACGTTGCGCTGCGTGGCCACCAGGAAGTAGGGCCGGATGGGGTGGAAGCGCACGCACTGGACCAGGCCTTTGTTGCGCCTGAACGGGTTCTGGCTGCGCCGGGTGCTGAGCTGGTGGATCAACACCTGCAGGTGGCCGGAGTGGTCCGGCATGACCGAGGCCAGGTAGTCCCCTTTGGCGTGCCACGTCACCTGCTTGACGGCCTGCGGACGGTCCGGGCGTCAGGGGCCCACCCCCCGCCGAGGCGCGGGATGGGCCGGCGCACCTTGGGATGTAGGATTTTCAGGCGCACGCCCCGCCCGCGCTCCTCGCCTTCCGCGTCGCTCCAGCCGGCGGGGCCCGCCGACTCGGGCGGCTCCGCCTCCCGGCCGCCGGCCAGCAGGCGTTCCGAGGCGGAGGCCGCCTCCCGATCCGCTAGCGCCGGCGCCAGCAGCAACACCAGCGCGTCCCTGCCCGCCGACGGAGAGCCGGTCAGAGGGCGAGGCGAGGCGAGGCGAGGCGGGCCGCCGCGCAAACGGGTCCTTACAGGGCCACGGCCAGAAGACACAAGCTCGGGTTGGGGTTCCAGGACACGCTCTTGACGGCTCCGCCCACCTGGACCGCCTTGACGCAACGGGAGGAACCCACCTCCCAGAACCTGACCGAGCCGTCGTCACTCCCTGAAAGAGCGCCGGCGGGCCGAGTTTTTCTTCAAAGCCTTCCTCCCGACGAGGGACGGGCGAGCGCCCGGGCGGAGAAGCGCCGTCGGCCGGCCACTCACCCGACGCCAGCCACTGCCCCGACGGAGAAACGTCGATGGAGCGGACCAGGCCGCGGTGACCGCGGTAAACCTGGGCACGGAATCATGCGTGAATGGCGCGTCGGGAGCGCACCCCCCCCCCGCCCGCGGTCGGCGCCCCGGCGCACCAGCGACTGCGTGGTGGGAAAGGGCTGCAGGTCCTTGGGTTTGGGAAGCTTGGGAATGAGATCCTCGGGGTCCACGTTGACCTGCGGAGAGACGGGCCCGGCGTCAGCGAGGCGGCGCCGCCCGCCCGGGACGGCGGGGGCCTTACCCTCATCTTCCTCTGGCGGGGGCACAGGTAAAGGTCCAGGCAGCGCTCAAATCTCTCGTGGATGAAACGAGGGAAGGCCGGCACCTGCCGGAGGCTGGAGAACTTGGCGGGGAGGAAGGGCAGCTTCCTGTCGGCCGGGTCCTGCTGCTCCCACAGCGCTCGCTGCCATCAAGATGGGCTGGATCAAGCCTCGCCGCTCGCGGGCCGACGGGCCGGCCGGCGGGCGGGCGGGCGGGCGCGCCTACCTCCTCTTCCGACAGCAGGTACTCGGGCGGGGGGTTGTAGGACTCGCGGTGGCCGGGCAGCGGGATCTTGGGGGCGGGCAGGTGCATCCGATGGCGGGCCGCCGGCGAGGAGTCCTCCTTGCCCCACAGGTCGTAGTAGCGCCCCCGGCCGTCGTCCGGCGCGCGGCGAGGCTTGATCCAGCCCATCTTGATGGCGTGGACCAGCCTGGAGACCTGGGAGCGCCGCGCGGCCTTTAGCCGGGCTCCCCGGGCGGGGCCCCCCCCCGCGTCGGCCTCACCTTCTCCTTCTCCACCAGCGAGGGGATGAAGCTGCGCTTGTCGGACGGACGGTTGCTGACGGGGTGAAGCATCACGTCTCGGCTGAAGAAGTCCACCGAGGGCTGGGCGGGAGGCAAACCCGTTAGCCCCGCCCCGAGGTATCGGCGACCCGAATCCTTTTTGGACCTTTTAACGATCAACCCGCTCCTTCACATGCAGAAGCGGCGTTTTGCCTTGCCGGATTACAAGATGCGGCTGTGTTTCCCGCTTCTACAAATAAATAGGTGTCTTTGTCGGACAAAAAACGCGGTCAGCGGTAGGTCCTGGCATCGATGGAAATGGGAGAGCGCCTGTACGATAGCTAAATTAAAAAAAGGCAGAAAAAAAAGATCACGTGTGCAAAATATTCCCGGCATCAGAATAATCCCCCATAAATGATTACAAGCCGAAAGAAAGAAAGCGAATCTATCGTTGGCCGGCCCCGGGACCGGTCCGGACGGCGAACGCGGGCCCGCGCGGACCGAGAAGGGTGGGCGGGGAGGGCAGGAGCTGACCTGGTACTCCTTAAAGTCGGCGTCCCCGAACTGTCCTCTCTGCAGGCGCTTGACCAGGTCCACCTGCTCGTCCGACAGCACCACGTCGCTCCCCGTCTGCTTGTCGCGAACCGTTCTCCTGCGCGTAACGCGCGTTAGCCGGCTCCGGCTAACCCGAACCCTAAGCGACTCACCAGTAGTCGGGGTTGTCCATCTTCTCCAAGAACTGGTCCAGCTCGTCCTTGTTTCGGATGGGCTTGTAGATTTTCTTTCCGTCCAGGTTGTAGCCGACGTGAGGGAAGTCTTTGTACCACTCCATGGGGATGTTCCCCACCGTGTTGCGGATGTCCTGGTGAGACAAAAGACCCGATCGGTCCGCGAGCGGGCGGCTTCGCCGGAGGAAGGGAGGGAGGGAGGAAGGGAGGGAGGGACGCAAGCGCTCACCTCTTCGTCCGACGAGTCGCGCTCGTACTCGTCCGGCTTTTCGACGTCCGCCGCCTCCGTCTGCGTCTGCGTCTGCGTCTGCGTGCGGCCGGGGGAAAAGACGCCGCGGGTTGGGACGGGACGGACGGCGCGAGGAGAAGCGCGACCGACCGCGGTACCTGCCGCGTTTCAACAACTTCTCCCTCGCGGTCGGGGTCGTCATCCTCGCCGTCGCTCCCCGAGTCCTCCAGTCCAGAGAAAACGCTCTCCTCGCTGCCTGATTCGTCGTCGTCCTCTTCCTCCTCCCCTCGGTCCAAATCTTTGACGCTGAAAATCTGCAACGTGAGGTGCGCACGTCACCTGACAGACAATCTCGCCCTTCGTAGACTCCATGTTAGGGGTGATGTGGAAACGGCATATGCTACGCGAAGGTGCTCGATTTGAGCGCAAGACTGTAAAAGCCGCGTGAGGCCCGAGCGCGGCTCAGGCGAGCCTCTCCGCTCGGTCAACGTCCGAAGCGTGCTAACGGTTGGCTCGCTCGACATTGCGATTCGGCTTAAACCGGCGCGTCACCTCGTCGCGTTCGTCGGCCCGCTTGCTTTTGCCCTTCTTCTTCAGGCCCCTTTCTGGAAGCGTCGCCGCATCGTCCTCCATGGCGCAAGTCGCACGTGAATCCTCTCGGCCGCCTTCTTCGCCGTCTTTAGGAAGCAACATGGCGTTGGGCAAACGAGGCGATGACGCACTACCGCCCCCAACCGAATCGGGGCGGAGTTTTTTTCTTTTCTTTTGCGACTGGGATGAAACTTTACTCTTTTGATGTAGAGAGGAACGGGGGGGGGGGGGGGGGGCTATAGCTAGAGAGGTTCAGCGAACCGAATAAGGGAAGGGCAATTTTTTTCTTTAGTGGCGGTACAGGTCAGCTGGAATCACCTGCAAACGCCATCAAGAAACGCTTGACGCAGCCGCTAGCTTCCTGCGGATCAATATGACCGTTTTATTCGTATAAAAAAAAAAGCACGTTTGTGCAACATCACAAAGAGGAAATCCTAAGAACGTTAAAAGAGCACATGGCTTTAAAAGCGAGTTTGCGATGCGGGCGTCAGTTGATGGGATCGTAGCTGCTCGCCGCCCGTCTCTTGCGCAGGAACGCGTACGCTCCGCCCGTCAGCAGAAGGACCAGCGGGGCCCCCAGGCCGACCGCCGCGATGGCCGCCACCGTCGGGGAGAAGGCGTCGGCCGGGGGCGGGCCCACGCCCACCAGAGCCGTCCTGCCGGGCCGCAAGAAAATTGCCTCGGAGCGCGCCGCGGACGTCGGAGGTCAAAGCCGCGGCCACGCGGCCCAAAATAACTTTGCCCGCGCGGGCGGCTTCGCCTTTGCGAACGCGGACGCGACTAACCAGCTGAGGAAGCGGGTGGCGTTGAAGAAGGGTTCCCCCGCCAGGCCGAAGCTGACGTTGAGTCCCGAGACGGCGAGGTCCTCCGCCCCGAAGAAGGCCGCCGCCAGGCCGCCGGCCTCCGCCCGGGCCGGCCGCACCTCCGAGTGGCGGCACGGCGAGGCGTCCTCCAGCGCCGGCGCCGGCCGCCGGTACGCCACCTGCTTCCACAGGACGTAGCGGCCCGCGTCGCCCGCCGACGTCCACTCGGACGCCTGGGGGGCCGGAGGTCACGGCGGACGTAAAGCTCGCTCCCGCGTCCTTTTGGGACGGCGTACCTTGAAGATGGACGGCGTGAACTCGTCGTCGATGGAGCGCCGCACCGCCACGGCGTCCAGGGGATAAGCCCCGCCCACCGCCCGCAGCTCCAAAAGGAAGCGCGACCTCTCCGACCTCGGCGACAGGCCGTCCAGCCGCAGCGCCACCTGGGAGGAGTTGGCCGTGTGGAGGAGGCGGGGCCACGTCTCATCGCGCCCGTCCCGCGCAAACACGGACATCTGCCGAGGGAAACGAAGGCGACCGCGTCGTCGAAGCGGCGAGGAACCGACGGCGGCGACGAGGCCGGCCGCGAGCACGAGGCCGGCGACTCCCCGAACCTACATTCAGGCAAACGGAGCCTCCGGCCAGGGGGCCGCACAGTCCCACCTCCGGCCCCGACGGCGCCATCGGCGACCACCGGACGTCACGCAGCCGGTAAGGCGGGAACAGGTCAAAGGGCGCTTCCGCCGTGTCGTTGACGTCGTTATATTCCCACAGCTGGCGCGCAAACAAACGCGCGCACGTTACCGAGCCGCTCCCCATCGGAACTTTCAAGCGCGCGGGCCCATCGGCGGCCGGTACCCACTCGGCTGAAGACCAGCGCGGCGCCGGACACCACGCTGCTCGCCGGCTCCACCCGCAGGCTGCCGCTGTTGTCGCCGCTCAAGAAGCGCGGCCAGTCCACCTGGCGAGAGCGCCGGCAAGCCGTCGGCCGTCGTCCGCGACGCCGGGCGACGGCGCGCTCTCACCGTGACGCCGGAGGTCGTGACGTTGGTGTGGACCAGGAGGAGCGTGGGCGCCCCCCGGCTGGAGAACAGGAAGTGCAGCGTGTCGTCCTCTCCCAGCGCTCGGACGTGCAGGAGGTCTCCGCTGGGGGGCGGGGCCGACGATCCCGGGTTCAACTCCACCGTCAGCTGGTGACGCCATCACAAGCGCCGTTTTTGTCTCGCTCGCCAATGTACCGAGTTAACGATAATCAAGCGGCAAGAAGAAAGCTCAACAGACGAGGGCGGTACGACAAGTTTGGAGAAGCCTTGCCGCATGTCGCATGACGACGCTTGGAGAGGTCTCAAGAAAAACGGCGGCAATCTTTTCCTCGCCGGAGAACCTCGTCGCGCGCGGACAACGCGATCGAGGGACGATCGATGGCGATTTGTCCGTGAAGACGTGACAACATTGTCACTTCTTCCGCGCGTGACGAGCTTTTCTCGTCGAACGCGCGATGAACGTTCGACGTCAGAGCTTTTCTCGTCGAACGCGCGATGAACGTTCGACGTCAGAGCTTTTCTCGTCGGACCCGCGATGAACGTTCGATGCCATTCAGCGGCGCAAACGTTACGAACCGACGCGCGTCGCCGCGGCGCGAGTTAAAGGAAACAAAAAAGGGCCGTTTTCGAGACAAAAGGCTTCGGAGAACTTTTCTTACGTTTCTGGTGAACGAAGCCGCAGCCACCGACCAAATGGTCGAAAAGATCCAAGCGAGCGGAGCGGCCGCCATCTTTGTTGTGACTCGTCACGTGAGCTCAGACCAGGTCAGCTGATCTGACATGTCTCGTCTCGCTTATCGCGCGATTTCGCCACGCGAACGACCTGCGGTTTTTGTCGTGAATTGCCAGAAACCGCCGTCCGTTTATTTTGCCGTTGCCGTCCAAGTCAGAAATGGCGCGATTTTGTTTACAATGCTCTCGAAAACGCTGTCTGAATAGCCCGGACGAATGTTTCGTTCGGCTATGTGGAAAATAGAGAAAAAGTTCTTCTTTCTAGTTTTTGACAAACACCACGCCGATTGCTCCAAAGTTTTATAACAATATTCTTGTAATTATACTCGGGCAGGGGAAGGCTAAAAAAACAATAGGTTTGTGAAAACGTTCTCGTAGCCCTCGTTTTTTTGGGTGTCTCCCTTTTACTACGTATTGTATTATTCTTTCAGATGCATTTTTGCTTTCGAGACAAAAGGCTTTTTGAGGAACTTTATTGAGCGGCCGCTTGAGTTCACTCGGCGCCGGGACCTCCCACGGCCTGCTCCTTGTCTTTCTTCTTGTGACCCGACACGATGTCGTCGATGCGCAGCAGCAGGATGGCCGTCTGCGAACAAACGGCCCCCGGGTGAGAGAGGCCGGCGGGCCCGACGCCCGAAACGCTCTCACCTCCACGGCCGTCTTGTACGTCTGCGCCTTGACGGCCAGCGGCTCGCAGATGCCGGCGGCCGCCATGTCGCAAAGAGCGCCCGTCTCGCCGTCCACGCCCCACGAGGCGCCGTCCCGCTCCGCGTGCTTGGCCTTCAAAGAATAGCCGAGCGTCAGCCGCGGGAAGGCCAGAAAGGCGGGCCGGACGGGGGCGCACCCTGAGCGAGGTGAGCGCGCGAATGGTGGAGGCGCCGCAGTTCTGGATGAGCGTGCGCGGGATGACCTCCAGGGCTTGGGCCACGGCGCGGTAAGGCCACTGCTCCACGCCCACCAGCGCGCGCGAGCGCTCCATCAGGCGCTTGGACACGGCCATCTCGGCGGCGCCCCCCCCCGGCAACAGGGAGGGCTCCAGCATCACGTTGCGGCACACCTGCATGGCGTCCTGAAGGTTGCGCTCCACCTCCTGCGCATTCAAAAGCCCCGCCCCGTCACATCCGAGCCCCAGGTTGCAAGGCGGCGGCGGCGGCGGCGGCGCCCACCGCCAGGATCTCCTTGCTGGCTCCCCGCAGAAGGATGGTGCAGGCCTTGGGATCCTTGCAGTCCGCGATGAAGGCGAAGTACTCGTCGCCGATCTTCTTGACCTCAAAGAGCCCCGCCCCCGTGCCCACGTCGTCCTCGCGCAGCTCGTCGGTGCGGCTCACGATGCGCGCGCCGCACGCCCTGAGGCCACGGCGGGCGGTGAGGCCACGGTACGGCCCGCTCGCCCGCCCGCCCGGGCAGCCAGGCTAAGCTAACGCTACCTGGCGATGCGGTTGTTGTCCGTCTTGCGGACGCGGCGGATGGCGGTGATGTTGGCCTTCATCAGGTAGTGCTGAGCCAAATCTGAGGGGGCCGAGTCACAACGTCGGCCCCGCGCGCGGCTCCGCGCGCGGCTCCGCGCGCGGCTCCGCGCGCGGCTCCGCGCGCGCCGCCGGCCGCCGCCACCCACCTGAGATGCCTTTCTCCGTGAAGACCAGGTCGGGTTTGACCCGGATGACGTCCTCGCACATCTGCTGGATGTGCTCCTCCTCCATCTGCAGGATCCTGGCGAAGTCCTCCTCCTTGCTGATCTCGATGTCGGTCTGCGCAAACGGCAGCGGCCGCCTTATCGGCTTCGTTTTTTCACACGTTCGTTTCACCGACAATTGACTCGTGACTTACTCCGGCGCGTCAGCGTCGGCGGAATTGGTTTATGGTGAAAAAGAAAAAAAACCCCTGTACACTCTTGTCCAGTTTTCTTCCAAGCGCGTTTTTTTTTTTTTCTGTCTCCCCGCATCGATCGGCTCTAGTCTGGAGCGCGTCTCGACGTCGGCGGTCCGGCGGGCCCCGCCATTTGAGCGAGCGAGCGGGCGGGCGGGCGCTCACCTGGCTCTCGCCTTTCTTGTACTCCAGCGAGCAGTCGAGCAGGACGATGCGCGGCTCCTTGATGAGGCGGCGCATGCGCGGGTGCGTCACGTCCTTGTTGACCATTACGCCCTTCAGCACGCACGAGTCCTCGATGATGCCGCCCGGAACCTGCGGCGCACGCGGCGGGCGGGTGGGCGGGGGGCACGCGAGCGAGCGCCCGCCCGCGCGGCCATACCTTCTCCACTTTGGCATACTTCTTGATGTCGATCTCCTTGCGCCCGTTGTCGTCCATCTCCACGGTGTGCACGGCGTCCAGCGCCATGCCGCACGCCAGCTCCGACCAGCGGCTCACGGCTTTGGTGTTGATGGCCGAATGCACGATCTTCAGCATGGAGGCGCGGTCCGCCGTGTCCACGGGGACGCTGCCGGGGAGGGGGCAAAGATCCGCCCGTCAGCCCGTCGGGGCGGTCGGCACAAACGGCCGGCCGTCGCGCCGCGTCCGCCCGGCCACCTGATCTCCTTCAGCGTTTCCAACATGTCCTCCAAGGCTCGCCTGTAAGCGCCGATGATGACGGTGGGATGCATCTGCTGCTCCAGGAACTGCTCCGCTACCGACAGCATCTCGCCAGCTTGCGCGCGCGACGGCAAACGGAAGCGGTCAGTCAAGCGGCGGCGACCTTCAGTCAAGGGGGGGGGGGGGGCGTACCCAGGATAATGACGGATGTGGTTCCGTCTCCCACTTCTTCATCCTGCGTGCGGCTGATCTCAATCATGGACTTAGCCGCGGGATGCTGCACCTGAATCTGTCGGCGCGGGGACGCGGTCAACCGCGGCGACGGATCGGCCCGTCGGCCGGCTCACCTCTCGCAGGATGGCGTTTCCGTCGTTGGTCATGACGATTCCCCCCGTAGGGTCCAGAAGCATCTGCCAACCCGCGCCGCACATTAGCGCCGCGGCCACGCGGGCGCCGCCGGCCGCGCGCTCGGCACGGGGCTCACCTTCATCATGGCCCGCGGGCCCAGGCACGTCCTGATGACGTCGGCGATGGTCTGCGGCGCGTTAAGCTTGTTAAGGCGCACGGAAAGTCCGACGCGTGCGAAAAGAACCGCGCAATACCTTACCTTGGCCGCATTGATGTTTCCGGTCTGGACTTTACGCCCCGATTCTCTCTTCACGTTCTGATCTGGAGACGACAGGTCAGCCCCGTTAAGTACGCCGAGCCGTCGGCGACTACGTCCCCCCCCCCCTCCAAAATGAAAGCGAAAAATAAGGGTGCGTTGCATTAACGGTATTCAAAACTTTTTTTTTCCATGGTTGGAGGACGCGTAACCCATCAGCGACATAAACCAAGTTTTGATGCACAGGTGTGCATTTTTATAGCGGCCGTATTCTCACAATAATTACCGTGACTACGAGCTAGGGTGCCGACATGGGGTGGCTGTTGCGGCTAGGAGCAGCTGGTGTCAGCGGAGGCGAGAATGGCACTATTATCGATAAAAGATGCGAGCGGACCGAACCACCGTTGGAGCGCGCGGCTTAATTACTACAACGGAGAGGGCCATAAAGGATTTGAGGTTTCCAGCTGATTCCATTAAGAGTGCTGGGGGGTAGGGGGGAGATTTTGTCGTTGCGCGATATCAGCCAGCATTTTCCAGCGCACACACAGGTCCTTGAGACTCCATCAATGTTGCGGAGCGGACGTCTGTCCACTTGTCATTGCGTTTCAAGCGGAGTTTATCCTCCCGGCGCCACCGGCCTTCACTACTTCCCGAGCGAGACGCGCCGGCGGACAACTCCTGCTAACGACGCCTCGATCGCTTGACAAAATGTTTGGCCAAGATGTGTCCGCGTCTCGCAGGCGTTACTTGGGAGGAGCGAGCGCAGGCTTTGCTTTGTGCGCTCGCTCACTCGCTCGCAGGCTAGCGGTTAGCGCGCCGGTTCCGACGAGAGCGAGCGAGGGTGCGGCTCGGCCTCTTCGTCGGTTCCCGGAATCAAAGATGCTTTGAAGCCGCGCCGAGAAAACCTTCGTTTGACCCGACTCCCACGCTAGCATCGGCGCACGCTAACGGGCTCGGCTAGCGGTTAGCCGGCTTCGCACGTGCCCGGAGGCCGAGCTCCGAGCGGGCCGCTCGGCGCGAGCGGGCGCTTTGAACGAGACCTCGAGCCGGAGGGAGCCGCGCCACGGGGCGACTACTCACTGAGGACGAGGACCTGCTGGCCGAACATGTTGGAAGCAGAGGAAGGGCGCAAGAAGTGGCAGGAACCGGCTCCGCGAGACTCGAAGCTTCCAGGACTCGCTGAGTAGGAGGGGCTTGAAGCAGGGGGCGGCGCAACGAGTGTGAACGACGGACGTTTCCGCCAATGACGTCGAGCCCGTCGAGCGCCCTCGCTCACGGCGCGAGTCGACCGCTACGTCAACGACGCCCGTTCATCTGCATGCTTCCTTTCGTTTCCTCGTCGATTTGAGGACGTTTTCGCTCGAGTGATTTGAAAAGTGGTGCCACTATGGCAGGAGTTCCTCGGTTCCGCGGCAAGGAAGACAACTTTCGACCTCACGCTTTAACGCGCTAGCATTACCTTCCGCGTTGGCTGGAATGAAAGGACGCAATTACTTCCGGTTCAGGTCACTGAACAGGCTTTAGTTAAAGGGGCAATTTTGTAAGAGCGTTTTTCTTTAAAAAGGAATCGAACGATTATACGTTTCAAAAACTTGCAAATACGCGTGTTCTTAACGATTTCAATATAATGGTACTCACGAAATGATATGACATGGGGGGGGGGTGGCCGCCATGTCTGTTATAGCTACAAGCCGTCCTGTTCGTCACGAAAAACGCTCTCGATCTTGCGCATTGTCCCTTCAAGTTTTAAGCAATGTAATGAGGCAACGCAATAAAACCATCATTGGGCCAAGTGTTGAACAAGCCGATACGCACGCACCTGTATTGAGCAGCACGTGAGCTGAACCAGAAAAAAATGTTTCAAAGATGAAGCCTATCACAATAACACGTGAAATGTATCAAGCTATAACAAGAAACTGAACGTTTGTTTTTCCTGGCGCGGCAGTTATGTTGACACTTAATGAAATGTGTCATTACGCTACAAGGCACACAAAATACGACCACAACGTTCAATTGTATTTCCTTTATGACAAAAAAAAATCACACGCGCAAATAAATACAATAAATAGACCAATAAATCAACGCATATATAGAAATCGAGCCTAATATACAAATAAATACAGCAATGAATGAACCAACGTACCAAACCTCCGGCATTCCAAACAACATTAACAAATCATCAAGCAAACAAATCAAGAGCGCAATCGACAAAGGTCGCGTAGGACTCCGAGGTTTTTGGCGCCAGGCGGCGGTCAGAGCTCCCGCTTGACGTGGCGCCGGGCGGCGTGCCGTCGCAGGAAGCGCAAGAAGTCCCCGAGCTCTCGCCCGCCCTACCGCGGACGGCAGGCGGGGGTCAGGCGGGCTCGCCGCGGCTCGGGGAAGCGAAACAAACGGCCGCGGGCTCACCTGGTACAGGACGGGCTCGTCCTTCCTCCCGGCGGGCGCCAAGTAGATGGCGGGGTAGCTGAAAAGCCAAAAGCGTCGATGCGTCGCTTGCGTCGATTGCGAGCACCTTTCGCGCGCGCGCGACCTCTCACCCTTGAATGTCGTAGCCGGGAGGCACGTCGTTATCCACGGCGTTCATTTTGGCGATGACCACGTTTGCGTCTGCGGAAAGCTGACGAACAAGACGGCTGAAAAACGTACCCCCGATACTTTGGATGAGAACGACGACGGCGAAGGCTACCGTCTCGGCCAGCTCCGCGTAAATGGGTTCCAGCTTCTTGCAGCGCGGACAAGACGGCGAGTAGAACTGAATCAGGACGTCTTTGTCGGGCCGGTTTACCACGGCGTCGAAGGACTCGGCCACCACCGCCTGCGGGCGCCCGACCGCGTCAGCCGCCGTCCCGGCCGCTCGCCGCTCAAGTCACGCACCTTAACGGCGCCGGCCTTTTTGTCAGGGATGGGCTCAGACTTGATGTAGCGCTTGAGCCGCCCGGCAAAGTACTGCTCCAGAAATCTTTCCAGAGAGGCGCCGTCCCTCCTCGGGTGACCCGAAAAAAAACAAAAGGCGTCACGGCGTCGCTCCGGCCCAGTCTTTCAGCGCGCCACCTACGTGAACTCCTCCCTCATGGCGTATTTGTGACCCGCTTTGGTCCGGACGGTCACCAGGGGGACGTCGCCGCCGTCGGACGTCCCGACGCCGAACTCGTCCTCCAGCTCGGCCCGGAACTCCTTCTGATTGGCTACGGAGAAGAAGAGGCCGCGCCCCGCATACTTGGACGCCACCTTCATCACCCTGGCGACCGGACGGGCGACGTCGGGAAGGTGGCGTACGTTGTGGCAACGACGGCCCGCTGTGCGCGCTCGTGCGTGTCACCTGTTCCTCCAATAGCTGGAGCCCGGAGCGTTGCGTTTGTAGTCCAGGTTGTAAAAAGCAGTCAGCAGGTCCCGAACTCTCAGGCCATCTTTGTTGTCCGAGGTCATGAGAGGACAAAGTCCATACCTAGACACAAATGTGACAGCGTTGGCGTGGATGGAAGTGCTTCGCTTGAAGCGTTGCATCGCTAACGCTAAAGTCGACGCGGAGTTCCGTTGGCACGCTAACGGGAAAAGAGCCCGGACATTGAGGAGTGGCGTCCCTTTCAAAAACACGCTAATATCCGCACGCGAACGCCGTCGGAACGCGTGGGCGGAGCTAAGAAAAGGCAAACTTTCTTCGAAAAAGCTCATTCTGCCCACAAAGCCCGAGCGCTTTCACGTCCCGTCTCAATGTATGCGAGTCGACGGACGCTGCGGCGCCGCACCGCACCGCCCCGCACCGCACCGCACCGCACCGCACCGCACCTGGGCAGTTGCGCGCCAACACCTGCCGCCATCGACAGTACAGCATGTCCTTTGGAATTGCTGTTACTTTCGAAGATCCGGGCTTCGTTTGCGCGGCGGCGCCGCCGAACGCACTTACGCGTGGTCTCGGATGAAGCGCCTCAGCGACGGGACGGTCACCGAAGCTCCGAAAACAACAACGCCGTCCTCAAACCGATTGGCCAAACGGGGAGGCCGGAACAACAGGACGCCTCTGAAACGCAGGCGCTTTCGCTTGAGCGGCGGGCGACGCGCCGAAGGTTCCGAGTAGCAAAAGACCGACTCTGTTTGGAGTCCGTAGGGGGCGGCCAGCCTCATTCGGGTGGTGTGAGCGAATCGGAACTGATCTCTCAGAAGTCCGGCGGCTTTCGCGAAGGCGGCCAGACCCGAACTCTCCTCGCCTGAAAACACGCCTGGCGCGGCGCGGCGCGGCCGGATCAGTCGGGCTTCGGGTCGGGGCCCCGCCGCCGCGTCCGCGTACCCACGACGGAAGCGTCATCGTGATCGACGAACTTCTCCAGGTCTTCTTCGCTCAGCAGCCTCGCCGAGTCGGGACCCGTCTGCTTCGCCATGTACTCGATAATCCCCTCTGACGCGCGCGCGACATGGGCGCCTCGGTTTCTGCGTCACGTGCGCGTGCGCGGGCGTGTTTTACCGGCAGAGCGGGGACCGTCGTAGGAGGCGGAATCCCTCCCGTTCCTGAAGATCTTCAGCGTCGGATATCCTGACACGCCGAAGCGCCTGCACGTGTCCGCCTCGGCCGTGCAGTCCACCTGACTCGCGCGCGCGCGTGTAAGACGGCGGCTAGCGTGTATGCGCACGCGCGCACGTACGATTTCACCTTTGCTAGCTGCACAGTTCCCTGCAACTTGCCGGCCGCTTTCTCAAACTGTGGAGCTAACTTCTTGCAGTAGCCACACCTGAAGGAAAGGACATCACAATTGGGGGCGTTGGAAGAAAGCCGAGGAAAGGAGGCCATCGGGAAGGAACCGTGGAAGGAAGGGAAGAAAGAAAGAGATGGACCAAGAGAGAAACGAAGAAAGGTAGGTTGAGGAAGGAAGGTACGGAAGGAGGAAGAAATGTCGAATAAAGGGGCGCGGGGGGGGGGGGGGGGTATTGGAGGTCAGAAGGTCAGAAGGGCATAAGAAGGAGGGAGGAAGGGAGAGGATGTCACAAAGGAGGAGAGGAAGGAAGTACAGACGGGAGCGAAGGAGAAAGGGGCGGCAAGGCCAGAAATAGGGTAGAAATCCAGAAGGCGTGAACATGGAAGCAAGGACGGAGAGAAAGAAGGAATTGATTGTAGGGGGAAGGACGTACAAAATGAACGCAGTCAAGTGACGTCACGTGAGCGATGCGCACGGTGCTTTGCGGCCGGTCCGCGCGTTACTTACCAGGGCGCGTAGAATTTGACCAGCATGGTCTCGTGCTCGGTTGCCAGGTAGTCGAAGTCGGCGTCCCCGAGCACGAGTACGTCACTGCGCGACGACAGCGAGGGCGGGAAACGGGCGCAGAGCAAGAAGGTGACGGCGGCTAGGAGCCGACGCGCGGCCGCCATAACCGACGCTATCGGTTCGGACCAAATCAAACGCGCTGGAACCGTGTCAAACCTAAACATTAACCAGTGTTTCCGGAAGTTAGGGGGGAATAAGAGCTTTCAAATAAAAGGTTTACAAGAAAACTGCGTCACCTCTTTTTGGATATCAGAACGCTCAATATAATACTTTTATCGAAAAATACTAAATCATTTGAATGACGAGATATCAACATTGGGGATTTTTTTTTAACACTAGCCATTTACTTTTATTTTGGAGAGAACGTTGAGCTGTCGTATGCCTGAAGTCCACTGGGTGGCAGTAACACGAAAACGAGGAGGATGAGCTTCAGAACACGTCGAAGAAGAAGCGAGAGCAAGCCACCGCTCGCTTATAGCGAACTAGACGAAGGCGAGGATGAGGTCGAGCGTCTCCTTTTGATGTACGGGTTTGTGCTTCCGCCGCCTTAATATAGAACCATGGCGCGCGTCGCGTCGCGTCGCGACCCTGAGCATGTTAGGTGCCGTTCCAAATGCGTGCTAAATGCGAAAATAAGCTAGCTGTGAGCAGAATGAAGCTAAATGCAAGCAAACTGTCAAGCCTAAACGTAGAGATCGCACTCGCTGTGCGTGTGAATCCAGAAATGTGCAAAACATTGAAATAGAACCCATTGTAACGATTCAGGCCTGACGTTGTTGAACGTAAAACTTTTTACTTAGAGCGTTTGAATTAGTTTTCTTGTGACCCCCCCCCCAGTTCACAGGTCATTGGGGATCCACGATGAAGTCGTCTTGCAAAGACACATTTGACCTTTCCCCGCAGCCGCACTCCCCCGAGCGCGACAACGATGACGCGGACGGCGAGCTCATCGTCACGACAGGTAACGTACAACTACTATCGCAACGGCCGCGGGATTCCGATCGGCCGCCTCCGCCTGTCAGGCCACGAGAGCGGCGGGAAGAGAACGGCGAGGAAGAAGCGGAAGAGGCCGACGGAGGAGGCCAAAGGTGAACAAGACGGAGAAGAAGCACGGCCGGGGGAAGGCCTGGAGATTGACAGACAGCTGGACCGATTGCTGGAGAGCAAGTCCAAGCAGCACAAGCTGACCGGCGTCAACGTGCGAAACATCATTCACGTGAGTGGGGGCGCGCCGACCGCGCGCGCCTCGACGTCCTCGCGCTGACGTTGGCGCCGCAGGAAGTGATCACCAACGAGCACGTGGTGGCCATGATGAAAGCCGCCATCAACGAGACGGAAGCCGCGCCGCCGTTCGTGAGTTGCCGGGACGCGCGAGGACCGCTCGATGGAGGCCTTGACCCGTTGGGCCTTTGCTCCACAGGAGCCCAAGATGACGCGGTCCAAGCTGAAGGAAGTCGTGGAGAAAGGCGCGGTGAGACTCTTCCCCTACCGCCGACGTTATGGCCCGCTACGGTTCCTCGCGCCATTTCTCCGCGGAGCGATGGAAGCGTCGTTCACTCGCTCCGGACCCCGCGCGGCCCACGGCCGCGGTCGGCCCCTCAACGCGTCAGGAAAAAAGCCGTTCTTGTCTTCCTGTCAGGCGATCCCGGCGTGGAACATCTCCCCCATCAAAAAGAGTCGAGACGTCGGCAAGGTGGAAGCCGGAGCCGGCCCCCCGTCCGCCGGCGCGCGCGGGCCGCGAGCTGAAGGAAAGCGTTGTGCGTTCAGGTTCATCAGTTTGCGGACATCCCCCTCGCCGAGGAAGACTCCTCCGACGAAGAGTATCGCCCCGACGACGAAGACGAGGACGAGACGGCCGAAGACGTGAGGCCGCCGTCCCGCGGGCCGCCGGCGAGGCCGCGGCGCTAACGGCGCTAACGGCGCCAACCGTCATGCGGCAGACTTTGCAGGAGAGCGACTTTGAGAGCGCGGCCTGGTCGCCCCCTAGAGGAGGCCGCCGGCGGGCCACCGGGAAGGCGAAAGCGCGGCCGCGCCGCGCCCGCGCGCGGAGGTGCCGCCCGTCCCGTCTCCCTCAGAGCTCCGGGGTGGAGTCCGTCTCCATGGGCCCGCCCCCCCCTCCCAAAGCGCCGCCTCCTCCCACACGAACGGACCACTTCCTGGAGGAGCTGCGCGCCGTGGAGGCCGAGCTCGCCGTGTGCATGGAACCGTACCAGGTGGAACCTCCCGTTCATCCCGGGCGATATCGCGGCCGGGCGGTCGCGCGGGCGGAAGCCAACCACGCCCACGCCAATCACCAATAAATGCCCGGACAGCCTCTGGAGGACGCGGGCGAGGGGGGCTTGATGGCGTACCGGACACGCTCAAAGCGTCCTCTTCGAGATGTCCCGCTGGGACAGCTGGAGGCGGAGCTGCGCGCCCCAGACATCACGCCCGACATGTACGACTGCGGCTCCGTCCACGAGGACAGCAACTGGACCGATTGGTTGAGGGGCCTCATGACCTCCGACGCGGAAAACGAGGGTGAGGTCGCCGCTACGGACGCACGAATTGCGCGCGTCGCCGCGGGCCCGCGACCGGGAGGACGCTTTCACTGCGGTGGTCAAAATATCTTGCCGCAGTGACCGCGAATACCATCTTGAAGCGCCGACGGGCGCTTTGCTCACTCGCTCAATCCAAACAGAAGAATAGGCTTGGCCGCTTGCCCTTTTTGTGACCTTTTTAACATTAAAAAAAAGACCAATATACTCTACTTTCAACCGGCGTTAACTAGGTTTTACGACGTTGATACTGGTTGCAGGTTCATCCAAAACCGAAAAGATGCCATTCCTTATTTTGTTGCAAGTACGCTTCTTGGCAAAAACAACGCGGCTATTTGAGAAGGCCTGGTCCAAACCAATAAATAGGCAGAATCTGGACGACGGGACGGTTGAGTGAAGCTTCCAAATTGAACGCGAGTAATGACCCCGAGCACCACCTCCGCGCGTTCCCGTTCTGACGCGTGTGCGTTCAGAGGAGTGCGATGACGAAGATGATCCAGAATACAACTTCCTGGCCGACGTCGACGAGCCGGACCGGGAGGATTACCGCGACGACAAGGCCGTCCGCATTACCAGTCGGTAGATGCGCGCACGCCCGCCCGCCCGCCCGCTACGGCGCCGTGACGCGTGCTGTTTTCCCACAGAAAAAGAAGTCAACGAGCTGATGGAGGAGCTCTTTGAAACGGTGAGATTCGCACACGGGCGCGCGGCCGGCGAAGGTACGGACCGCGCGCGTGTTTTCGTCCTAGTTGAAAGAGGACCCGACGGGCCAGGAGGTCGACGAGGAAGGCCGCCAAGAGGAGGAAGGGTCGCGGGAGGGCGCGCGGCGCCAAGCGTGCCGCCGGGCGCACGAGGAGGAGCGGCGCACGGTCAAGCAGCAGCTGTCGGCCGAGAGGGGCGCGCCGCCGCCGCCGCGCGCCGCGCACGTGCCGAGGCTGCACGCGCAACACAGGAGAACGCTGGCGCAGCAGGTCCAGCAGGTGAGCGCGCCGCTCGCTCAAAAAGCTTTCCCGTGCGCGATAAATGCCGGAAATAAGGCTTGGCTGCGCGTGTCCAGCACGTGCAGCTCTTGCTCCAGATTCACCTCCTCGCATCACCCGTGGAAGAACTTCGCCGCGAGGCCGAAACCACGCGACAGTTCCTGGTCGGCGCAACGATTCGGGCGCGCCCTCGAGAAACGGCGGCAAACGTGACGCCGACGCGCCGTCTCCGTGCGTCCCGCCCGGCAGTTGGAGCTGGACCTGCTGGCGCGGAGAGGCGAGGCGATGATGTCGTCGCAACCAGCCCGGCCTGCGGCCAGCGCCTTCGGGGCCTCCAATCTGCAGGGGGCGCTGCGGCTGCTGGGCGAGCTGCGGGACCGACCCGTGGACTACGTGCACCTCAAGCGCGCCCCGGATGCGCGCGGACACAGTGGGTGTCGCCCCTTGCGCGCGTAACCCTAACACTAACGCCTTGGTGACGGCAGCGCGTTTGTCGCCAGTGCGCAGTTTTCCGGTCATGCCCGCCGAGCTGGCGTGGATCTTCGCCACTCGTCCCGTCTTTCTGTACCCGCGACTCCTGCCCCGCGTCAGCTTGGACCCCGCTCTCTACTGCCGCCGCAGGACGGCGGCATTTACAGCGGCCGAAGACTGGTACGCACGGCGAGCGCCCGGCGAGTAAGCGAGTGACGAGCGCCCGAATTGCGAGTGACGAGCGCCCGAATTGCGCGCGCAGTCTGCTGGTCCTGGGCCTGCGCAACTTGGAGGGCTCGCGTGACCCCGCCCGGCTGCTCTGCGATTTGCTCCTCGGCAAAAGTGTGGCTCAGGTTCGACGCAGGATCCTGCAGTGCTGCAGACCGGGGACCCCGGACAATATCGTCAAGGTAACGCCGAGGCGGACGCTCCGCGTGCCGGACGCTCCGCGTGCCGGACGCTCCGCGTGCCGGACGCTCCGCGTGCCGGACGGTCCGCGAGCCGGACGCACGGCTCGCGCGCTCAAAAGCTCCGTGCGCTTGACGCCCGGCCCGCGTGCAGGCGTTCCGCTACGAGCGCGTCGTTCCGAGCATGCCTCCAGCGTGCGCTCGCGTCTGCGCGTCGGAGCGGCGCCCCCCGGTGGAGAGAGATGCGGGCCTCCTGCCTCTGTGGCTGCTGGTGAGACGCCCCGCGCACCCGCGCAAGCGCACGCGTCAATAAATGGTGCCCCCCCCCCCCCCAGAGAAGTCTCCCTGCGATCTCCAAAGCGGTTTGCCCCGCCTCGCCACGCGAGGGCTCCGGCCCCGTGAATCTGCCGGGCTCATCCTCCGCGCGCTACCCGCCCCGCCTCCCGCCCAACCTGCACTTTCGCCGCGGGGGCTTCATATGGCACGCCGAGCGCACCCCCCCGCTCGCCGCCCCGAATCTTCCTCCTCCCGGCAGCCCCGCCCCTTCTGCATCAGGCCCCACGATGATCAAAGCGGGGGCGGAGCTTCCCGCTTCGTCCGAACCCTCGGCGAGCGCCGGCGCGAACGCGGGCGCGGCCGAGACGACCGAGGACGCCGGAACTTCCCGTCCTCTGCCCGAGGTATCCCGGGGGGTGCCCCAATCGGCTGTCGGAAGCCTCCGAAAACTCAACGGAACGGATGAGGCGAATGACTTTTTCACGCGGCTCTTTTCCCTCAAGGACGGTGAGCCCCGCCCGCCAGAGCCGAGCGAGGCCAGACGGGCAGGAAGCGCTCGGCGCGCCCGGCGGGAAGCGTCGCCGGCCGTTTCCGCTCAAAACGTCTCGACGGGCGTCGGCGGAGAAAAGACGGTGCTTTGGACACGGTGATTCCCCTCCCGCGCGCCGGCGACGCGTCGCGCCCCGCCTCCCGTTTCATCGTGTCCGCTTGCCGTCCGTCCCCTCTCAGGCAAGCCGACCGCCTCATCCTTACGGCCTGTCAGGAGCGAGGGGCCAATCGGAGGACCTTCAGGCAAGTCGCCGCCCAGTTGGGAACCAAGAGCGCTCGGCAGGTAAGCGGGGGCGGGGCGCAGGCGGCGTCTCGCGGCCGCGGCGTAACGCCGCCTCCCTCCAGGTGAGGCTTCGTTTTCGCGACCTCCTTCGCCTTTTTCACGCGGCCGCGACGTCCGCATCCTGTCCTTCCGGCGCCGCCCAGCAAGCGGAAGCCCGAGGCGGGCCGACGTGTGACGGCTCGGCGAGCGGTTGAAAGGAGAACTGGCTCAACTTTGTCGTCTTGATGACGATGTCATCCGATCCTTGAAATTCACATTGAATGAAATCATGTCTTGGTTTGAACAAAACGATTTCTTGACGCTGACGTGCTGTCCGTGACTTGATGTCCGTTGGTTGTCTGAAATAAAATTTGAAAGGCTCGATAGGGCCGCTTGATGTGTGTCCCACATGGCCAACTTCACATTGCAACCAGTTTTTCACATTATAACGTGATGCTTTCGCGTGAGACGTGTGTGTGTGTGTGTGTGTGTGTGTGGGGGGGGGGTGTTCCCTCTAGCTTTGCAAAATGTAGTCACGAACCTGTGGTTTTTGTTTTGTTTTTTTTACATAACACCCATTCTTCGAGTCTAGCGCTGGCAATGACTTTAAGAATAAATGTATATTCATACAGAAACAAACACTTCATCTTGAGATTTTTGTCACTGTGAAGACATGAATGCGAAAACGTCGGCTAATAATGGTTAGCATTTGGGAATTTCGCTGCTCGTTTCGTTCCGGCTGAAAGACCGCCAACAGCTGTGAACCGGACGTTTTTTGTAACTTGACAATATCTGCGATGCTGAATGCTTTCGACGTGTCCACGATACTTTGGGCGTCCTCGAAGTCCTCCAACGCAGTCATCCTTTAGTGGCGTCGACAAGCACAATTGCGTGTTTTGTTTCTGATCCAAGTAAGATTGTCCGCAAATGCTAACTGCTCAGTTGAGGTTGGTAAGTCAACGGTACAATAAGCTGAAAAATAGGTCACGTTCGATCATATTTATGAACTGCTTTGCACTTCGGAGCGTCGTTTACATCAATGCTAATTCACGTTCATCGGACTTCATTATTCCGAAGTGACATTCTCCACAAGCGAACCATTTCGCCACCTGTGCACGTATTCGTCAGAGATGCAAACGTTTTATTATGTATCATTGGTCGAAGATAAAAGTTTATTGCTCTCATGCATCCGAATGATAAATGCGGCTTTTGACCAACTGTTAGCCTATCCTTCGAAGCTAACATGAAATATCCTTCCGCCGAAAAGCAGAGGTGAGACAGGAGAGGTGGAAGGATACACGGCGAGTGGGAGTGGTAACAAGGCACATGTAACTAGAAAAGTACATTTGAGCATTTTGCGCACAAAAATATTTGACACTCGTCGGTTTAAGTCATCGAATAACAATCAAGGATTAGTTTCAACGAGCGCTTGGTACGATACTTAAGTTTTAATGACACCTTGCAAATGACGTAAACTGGACCGCACGATTCCATAATATACGGTCACCCGCCGACAATGTATATAACCAGACATTTTCACCATTTGAACAAGTATCAATATATGATAGTCATTCTTTTAATCGGTCGCGAATAAAGTTTGTTTTCATCGGGAAGAAGAAATGAAGTTGGACTGTTAGCATAGCTTCCGAAGCTAACGGTATCCCTCCGCCAGGCCAGCGTGAGGTGCGAAGGGGCGGAAGGATATCCAACAGGCATCGGCCATATCACTCACACGCAGCGTGTCTTCAGCTAACTGCTACCAGCTAGTCAAAGAGCAGTTTCTTTGCTTTTCTGTTGAAAACGCGACACTTTGCTTTTACACTTTTACTCAAGTAAGTGTTTTGGGAAACTTTAAAAGCGCAATCAAGGTAAGACAATGTATGTGGAACTTTTATGGAAAGGCTCGTTTTGCAGAGTTTATCCATTGGTGGCTCTCAGCTGCCGGGCTAGCTCGTTAGCATGTTAGCATGGGGGTGGGGAAGGGGGGGGGGGGTGACGGCGTGGGACGGAGCTCACCGCCGACTCATTCGGAAAGTAGCACGACGAACGATCTGATCTCGAGTAACTTTGTGTCTTCCGAACAAGAACTTGCTAGGCGACTTTATTTCAAAACAAACATTTATGGATATGAATTAACTACTCTTACTTTTTTTTTTTTTTGGAAGAACCGGGAGCTACATTTTGAGGTCCTTTAGTCAGAATATGACTGATTTGCACTTGCTGGAAGCACATGTCTGAAGAAAGAAAAATGTAGACTTCACAGATTCCAAACTTCATATACTGTACTTTACAGTATCTCGGTTTATTTATTCATTTATCTGTTTATTTATAATTTATCTGACTTTGTGTTTTTTTTTCCCTCTCCTAGTTTCCCTCTCCTTGTCATCGACGGCGCGGTGCGCAGACGGCCGCCCGTCACGACGCGCCGATGGACTTTGAGGGCGAGGCGCCGGAACACCACGGTAAATGTTTTGCTCGAATCGACATTTTTTACAGCCGAGGGCTCGACCGCATATCATACGCGGCCACAGGTTCGGTTTGGATGGAAGATGACGAACGGGAAGAGGATCGGAACGGCGGCCGCCGCACGCCGGAGGTAACGGCCGCGCGAGCCGCCTCCCGCGTCGGCGAGCTCCGACTTCATTTTTGTCTCGCCGGCAGCGGGTCCGGTCCCCTCCTGCTGACGGTCTCGGCTTCTCGATCAACGGTCGCCGCGTCCGCATGCCGCCCGGAGGTCAGTGCGTGTCCGGTCGCTCGCCGTTGCCCACAAACTGTTTTTAAGTTTGGTTTTTAGGTTGGTTTTTAGGTTAATTTCCCACCCCTACTTGCCTCGACTATTAATAAGATCTTAGACTTTTTCTAAATCGAGCTAATTCTTCGAGCGATTTAGAAAAAACAAGCTTCAAACTCCCGAGAGTGCCACTGCACCACCTGGTGCTGTGGATGTGCAATTACGCGCCACGAGCTGTCCGTCAGTCGCTATGGCGACATTCCAAGCCCGGGAGCGCAAAGGAGTTTTTTCCGAGCCCTTGCGCTGCGCAACCTCCCACAGGGGGCGCTACGGAGCTCGAGCTGCACTTCCGCCCCGGCGGATCGTCCAGCGGCTTCGTCGCCGTCCGCGTGACGTCCCGCGCGGCCGCGGAGGCGCCGCCTCCCCCGCCCGACCCCGCCCCCATCATCACGGGTATGCCGCGCGCGCCGCGTCCGACGGCGGGGGTTCCGGTTCATTGGCGACCGGCGTCCGCAGGCGTGCTTTTCGGTCGAGCCGCCCACGAGGTCCTCGAGGAGCACCGGAACGGCGCCGTCGCCCGGATGCCTGCCTCGCCGCCCGCCGCACCTGTGGATGTCCCCCAAAAATATATACCCAAAGGTACGAGTACAAAGGGCGCACGGAAGCTCCGGCTCGACTGGGGCCCGGCTCACCGAGTGTGCGCGCGCCCGCTTTTAGTTCCGGCCCGCCCTTTCAAGTGCACGGCGTGCACTTCTCTCTACAAGCTGATCCCGGAGCTGCGAGGATTCATTTGCGTAAGTCCAAACCGAAGGCCGGCTTGAGTCGCCAAGGTCGCGTGTGCCGACGTCACTTTCTCGCGCCCAGCTGTGCAGCCCGGTCGTCGCCGACAGCATGAGTAAGCTCAAGATGCTCAGGAGGAAGAAGAAGGACAAGAAGCGCCATAGGAAAAGAGCCAAGAGGTCCGCTACGGAGGCGGCCGCCTCCAGAGAGTCGGCGGACGGCAAAGAGTCTTCGGCGCCCGGCGTAAGTTCCGCCCCCCCCCCCCCCGCACGAACCCCCGCCCCCGCGTGGCCGCCCTAACCCGCGTGCCGCGTTTTGTCCCCGCAGCTTGCCGCGTCCTCCCCGCGAGCGGCCGCGGCCCCGCCCCAAACCTCGCCGGGCCCCGTCTCCCCCGGGCGCGTGCCGCCCGAGCGCGGCAAGCTGGTCATCATGGCGGACGACTTTTATTACGGATGCGACCCCGGGCGAGGCGAGCGCGCGGACCGCCGGCGCAGATACGCCGGATCCTACCGCTGCCTGCGCTGCCCCGACAACTTGCGCAACAACGTCCAGTGAGAATGACAAAAGTTCACCTCGCCAAAACCCCGTCGGCCGAGTAGCGTTCGGGTTCGGGTTTTTAACGGGAAGAAAGCCCACGCGGGCGATCCTTTCCCGGTCGCTCAGTTTTTTTACCAAGTGCGGGAAAGCCGGAACGGAGACGGCGGGGGTCGAATCGCCAGTTCTCCGCTCTCCGTTGCGTTGACCCCATCCGTTCGATAAGAGCGCGCGTCGGAACGCGATCGCGGCGGATCCGGCAAAGGTTTGCGCGCGAGGTCAGCGTTTTCGTGACCCCTCCTCCCCAGGCTGATGTCTCACTTGAAGACGCACGCCAGCAAGATGGCCGAAGAGGACCGCCGCGCCGACCCGCCGAAGGCCTGCCCTCGCTGCTTCCGTCGCTTCGGCTCCGCCTTCGACCTTCGGCGCCACGTGGAGGCTGCGCACGCGCGGGGCGCGTCCAACGGTCAGCGGCTCGCGCCCTCCCGCCTGCGCGGCGGCGGCGCGTAAGAAACCCTAACCCGTCGTCTTTGTGCGGCAGCCAAGTGCGAGATCTGCGAGCTGGATTTCTCCACCGAGCCCGACTTCCTGCGACACATGAAGAGTGAGCACAAGCCGGGCGAGATGCCCTACGAGTGCCAGGTGGGACGGGTTAGGGTAACCCGGGAGCGAGCGCCGCGCTTCATCCCTTGCTTTGTATGGCAGGTGTGCAACTTCAGGTCTTCCTTCTACTCGGACGTGTGGGCTCACTTTGAGGAGTTTCACCGCAACACCGCCAACCTGATGTGTCCGTATTGTCTGAAGATCCTGCGCGACGGCCTGCGCTACGCGCATCACTTTGCCGGCCATCAGGTCGGCGGGGCGAACGGCGGGGCGAACGGCCGGGCGGACGGCGGGGCGGACGGCGGGGCGGACGGCGGGGCGAACGGCGGGGCGAACGGCCGGGCGGACGGCGGGGCGAACGGCGGGGCGAACGGCCGGGCGGACGGCGGGGCGAACGGCGGGGCGAACGGCCGGGCGGACGGCGGGGCGAACGGCGGGGCGGACGGCCGGGCGAACGGCCGGGCGAACGGCGGGGCGAACGGCCGGGCGGACGGCGGGGCGAACGGCCGGGCGGACGGCGGGGCGAACGGCGGGGCGAACGGCCGGGCGGACGGCGGGGCGAACGGCCGGGCGGACGGCGGGGCGAACGGCGGGGCGAACGGCCGGGCGAACGGCGGGGCGAACGGCCGGGCGGACGGCGGGGCGAACGGCGGGGCGAACGGCCGGGCGGACGGCGGGGCGAACGGCGGGGCGGACGGCCGGGCGAACGGCCGGGCGAACGGCGGGGCGAACGGCCGGGCGGACGGCGGGGCGAACGGCCGGGCGGACGGCGGGGCGAACGGCGGGGCGAACGGCCGGGCGGACGGCGGGGCGAACGGCCGGGCGGACGGCGGGGCGAACGGCGGGGCGAACGGCCGGGCGGACGGCGGGGCGAACGGCGGGGCGAACGGCCGGGCGGACGGCGGGGCGAACGGCGGGGCGGACGGCCGGGCGAACGGCCGGGCGAACGGCGGGGCGAACGGCCGGGCGGACGGCGGGGCGAACGGCCGGGCGGACGGCGGGGCGAACGGCGGGGCGAACGGCCGGGCGGACGGCGGGGCGAACGGCCGGGCGGACGGCGGGGCGAACGGCGGGGCGAACGGCCGGGCGGACGGCGGGGCGAACGGCGGGGCGAACGGCGGGGCGAACGGCCGGGCGGACGGCGGGGCGAACGGCGGGGCGAACGGCGGGCCTCCTTTGGCGCCGATAACTTTTTGGCAAACGCGAGGCCGCCTCGCGTAAGCGTGGCGTGACGTCGGACCCCGCCGGAGGGGAGGAAGGGAGCGGGCGTAAAAAAATATGCAGGCCTAAATCCATAGATGGGCCTAACATACCTGGCCGTATTCCAAGGCGTCGCGAGAGCGAGAGCGGCCGCCTTTACCGTCGCCGCTCGGGAATCGAGGAGGAGGAAAAAAAATCCATCCGCGATCCGGCTCGGAAAAGTGCGGGGGAAGGAAGATTCGGCGGAAAGATAGGCGGAGGGGCTAGGAAGGGATTTCCGAGCCCGAACGCCGGCCGTTTTTGGAATTGAAACGCTCTTTGTCAGCGGCCGGCCGGCAACGTGTGCGCGTGTCTCTCCAGAGAAAGTTTGTCTTCAGCTGCGCCAAGTGCCGTCTTCAGTTCCTGGATGCCAAAGAGCGGCAGCGGCACCAAAACGCGCACCACGGAACCCACGTCATGCCGGCGCAACTCACCGGACTCAAGCCCGGGACCAAGGTGCCCCGCTCGGCCCCGCTCGGCCCCGCGCCGGAGCTTCGTTGACCCGCGCGCGCGCGCGCTCGCGTGTGCCCAGGTGACGGTCAGGACTTACTCTGTGGTCGCGGGGGCCCGCCCAGAGGAGGCCGCCCAAGCGGCGCTCGCCTGCAAGGTGGGTCGGACCCCGCTTTTTCCTACGTTCTTCAGCTCGCGCTTTGGGCGCGTCGGAGGGAGGAAGTGAGGGGAGGGCTCATCTCTCAGTGCGGAGCTGCGGCTTTTGTCTGCTCGCTCCACGCCAACTGAAGCGGGCAGACGGCGCCGGCGAGCGTGCGCTGTGTGTTACTTGGCGTCGCTCCTCATTGTTGAAGTCTTGCGCTCCAGGTGGTCGACGTCGAGGCGGTCCCGCAGGAAGTTCCCACAGAGAGAGCGCGGGAGACTTTAGCTTACCTCGTGTCCAGCGACGACGGGTACGCACGCGGCCGGGCCGGGACAAGAAGCCCCGCCGGCTTTTGAACGGGCTAGCAAACGGGCGCGCCGCTAACCTCGCCGTCACATAAACCGGCTCGGCCCCGATCGCCGAGCAAGAACGGCCCTTTTTATCGTCCGCCGACTATTTGTCTCTGTCAGCGAGGAAGCCGGCGAGGACGCGTCCCCGCCGGCGCGGCGCTGCGTGGAGTGTTTGCAGCGCCTGGGCGGCTTGAGCGCTCACTTCGGATCTCGCGTCCGCTGCTCGCTGTGCCCCTTCGCCACGTGCTGCGCCACCGCCTACGCCAACCACATGATCAAGTGGGTCCCGTCCCCGTCCCCGTCCCCGTCCCGACCCGAGCGCCTCGGGCCCGCCGCTCACGCCGTCCCCGCGTCCCCGTAGAGAGCACACCGCCGCCAAGGACAAGCCGCACTACCACGGCATGTTCCGGCCGAACGGCAGGTGAGCGCCGCTCCCTCCCGCAAAACTAATAATGGCGCATATTCGGCGCCATTATTACCGCGGGCCTCCTTTTGGGGGGATTTCGAGACAGCGAGCCCTCGCGTTTGTTCCTTCCGCGTCAGCGACGCCTTTCAGCTTCGCCGCGCGCGCTCAAGTTTGCGCTCCGGTGCGTCAGCTTGCAGGAGCGGCTGACTTGCGCAACTTGCCTCTACGTTACCCGCGCCGGAGACCGGATGGCCGCTCACCTGGCCGAGCGGCCGGGCCACTTCTGCGCGGCGCCAGGTAACTCGCCTCTAACTTATTTGGATATGGTTTGAATTGACCGAAGGTTCCGCTCTGCGCAGTCAAATGAATCCGCCGCGATGAAAGCCTGACCCTTGCGCGGCGGGAATCCACTTCCTCATAAAATAGGAATTGGACTTTGTTTCGCTCTTCCCCGAACGGGCCCGCGCGCAATCGGCCCTTTTCCCGCCGGCTCAATAAAGGTGTTGGGCGGAGCCGGCCCGAAAGGACGCGTTGGAAAATCCCCAAAAGGTCACCTCACCGGCGGGATGTCGCGACCTTTCAGGTGCTTGCCGGATGCCGGGAAGCCACGCCCAAGCCGGGCGCGCCCCTGACAGGTAGCCCCCGTGATATGTATTCTTCCTCTGTTCTTTCTCCGTTGGCGCCGCCCCGCCCGGGCTTTTTTCCTCGGAGCGAGCCGCGATCGACAAACGGGAACCGAGCCCGAGTCGTCGCGTGCCGTACCGAAAACGGCCACCAAATAAAAGCGCCGGCGGGGCGGGATGACGGCGGGGCGGGATGACGGCGCGTCGGCCGCGGCGACGCCTCGCGGGCCGGGCCTTCCCTCGGCCGCCGCTAAGAAAAACGAACAAAGCCGAGCGACGGCGCCACCTAGCGGCATCTCGTTTCACCCACCCTATCGGTTGTTTTTCCCCCTTCTTCTGTGGCAGCCCACTCAAAAAGCGCCGCGTGACATCGTCGGGAGGGGGGGAGGGGGCCTTCGTTCCCATCGGCCTGGCCACGGCGCGTCGGCTGTCGGTCAACTTGCTGGCGTCGCCCCACGACACGTCCTCGCCGGCCGCCCTGACCGTCACCTTCGCCGGGCCCCGCCCGCCGCCGCCGCCGGCTCAAGAGGTGAGATGAAAGGTGGCGGGCGCCCCGCTTTTCCTTGGCTGCCTTTTCGGGGGAACGCAACCCTTTGTTCCATCTTTGTTTTGTCAGGGCGGCCGGGCGGGCGGCTCGCCGAGCCCCGCCGGTCCCCCGCGGACGGCGGCGCGGCAAGAACGCCGGCCGCCGGCCGAGTGGGAGTGGCGCGTGTCCACCTCCGCCCTGGTCCGCCACGAGCAGCAGCTTCGCATCAGCGAGGACATCCTGCTGCGGACGCACTGGGCCTCGCCGCCCGCCGACGCCCTCGAGGCCGAGTGCCACCGCCGCGCCGTCCGCCGCCTGTGCCGTTACCTGCGGCTCGGCCAGCGCTTGCCCGACAAACTCCTGGGCAGGATCATGGAGAAGAGCGCCGCCTTCGTCCTCTCGCTCTGCTCGCGGGTGAGTCCCGGCCCGGGTTAGGGTTAGGGCTAGGGCTAGGGCCGAGTATTGACCTTGCCCGGGCCAGATCCGGAGCGCGTCCCTGGGACCCGGCCGCGTGGGCTTCATGGACGAGCTGTCGGTGTTTGTGGACGCGGACCTGTTCGCCGGGCGCGACGGGCGGGCCTTCCAGCTGACGGGCTGGCCGGCGCAGAAGCCCGTCTTCGACGTGGTGCTGTCGGCGCTGTCGGACGGCACCTTCCTGCCGCCCGTGCTCTTTTTCCGCGGGGCGCCGGCGGCCCGCCCGGCGGACTTCCCCGACAACGTGCTGCTGGAGGCCCGCGCCGAGGGCTTCGGCGACTCCCGCCGCCTGCGCCTGTGGACGCGAAAGGTAGCGCTCCGGCTCGGGCCGTCGGGGAGCGGGCGCCTGATGCCGCCTCCGCCCCCAGGTGTGGAGTCCCCGCCTGCGCCCGCGCGGCAAGTCGCTGCTGATAGCCGACGTCCATCGGGGCCACGCCGCCGAGGAGTTCAAGCTGCACCTGCGCGCCGCCGCCGACACGGACGCCGTCCTCATCCCCGCCGGCTGCAGCTGCCGCCTGCAGCCGCTGGACGTCTGCGTCAAGCCCGTCCTCTTCAACTTCCTGCAGGTCGGCGGCCACCGGGAAAACGCGCCCCGGGCCAATCACGCCCTCGGCCGGGGAAAAACGCCCCATCGTGTTTGCAGGTCCGTTGGAACCACCTGGTGGCGCGCGGCGGTCTGGACGGCCTGGGCCTGGACCAGCTGGCCCTGATGTTGGCCTGCTGGATCAGCGAGGTGTCATCCACGCTGGCTTCCGACGCGGACATCTTGAAAAGGTGAGGCCGCCGGACGAAGGCCCCGAGCGAGCGAGCGAGCGAGCGAGCGAGATCTTCCCGAACGGCGGCCGCGTCCCCCTCAGGTCCTTCGCCTCGGTGTGTCACCTGCGGAAGGAGTGGACGGACGGCGAGCGGCTGATCCGATCGCTGACGGCCAAGCTGAACGTGCCCCCGGAGGTCCCCGGGGCGCCTCCCGACCCCCCCGCCGCCCAACAGGTCCACCTGCTGCTGGCGCCGCGGCGGACGAGCCCCCCGAGCGCGGGGGCCCCCCGAACCGCCGACCGGCGAGGAGCTTCCTCGGGAAGCCTTCCGGGCCGGCCGTAGGAATTTGAATTCCCGCGGCGCGGCCCGTCGCTCCCGCGTCGCAATTTGGATCGTCCCTCTTCGCCAAACGTTAATAAAAGATGAACGTTTTCCCCCGCGGGCGGAGCCTCCATTTACCGCTTTCTTGTTTCAAATCTATCACGGATCCAAAAGAAGCTTTGCTAAAATGTTGGAAAGAAGCTATGTATCGAGCAGCGTTTAGTTGTAGTCGTGGCCACTGCCGATGATATGCACGTCCTGTTTTTTGAATGTCGGCTTTGTTTTGAGGCTGGCAGTTTTCTTGTGCTGAATTTGGCGCGGGAAATGACGTAAGCTTGCGAGATACGATGGCTTTTAAATCGCGCCGTCTTCTAGTTTACCACTAGGTGGCGCTAAAAGTACACTCCCTAAATTGCGCATTTCCCAGCCAAGGTCACCAAAAACCTTTGACGCGTTTATTCTCTTCGATCAAAGGATAGAATGCGGAGCCTCTATCTTTTCGATACGGCTACGAATGTTTCGCGATGAGTTAAACGGATCGTAATACGTTTGCGTAACAAAAAGCTGAAAAAAAGAGGACGAGTGGCTTTTTTGGGCCTTTCGGCGCGAGCGCCGCGGTTATATTTAGCGCCCGTGAGAAGCCGGGCGGCCGCTTTCCCGACATGCCCCGGGCGGTGACCAGCTGCACGACGGGAAGCGCACTTCCGCCCCCCTGCTGTTAATTTTCCGCTTCCTGCGCCTTTCCTTTCCGCGTTGAAAGCAATCGGCGCGCTGACCGGATGCGCGCGCTATCCCGCTGGGGAGCGGACGTCCGAAAGTCCCCCTGGGGCGCGCGGGACGACGTGGTGTCATTGGCGAGCTTCTTTCCCACGGTTCGCACTCCAACACCCCCCAATGGTGGACAGTCGTGGATGGAAGTTGTCGTGGCTTCATTGCGACCTTTGACCTTTTGGGGCCGTTTTTCTCTGGGAAAGCGCCGGACCAGGGACGGAAAATACACATTTTCTATTCTAGGACCAGGGACGGAAAATACACATTTTCCGTCCCTGGTCCGGCCGAGGAAGTTCCGGAGCCCATTGTCCGGCGTCCAGCTGCGTCCAGCTGCGTCCAGCTGCGCTCGCCTCCAACAAAGAACTTTAGTCAAGCGTGCGAACCCGGCCCGATCCCGACGGACGGAAGCCTCCGGGGCTGGCTCGCCCCCGTGCGACTCCAGGCCCCCGCCCCCGCCCCCGGCCCCGGGCCCGGCCCACGGCACCCGGCTCTTCCTCAGCGCCGAAGACGCTCTCTCACGCACACACGCGCAACATGTCGTCCCCGTGCGTGCGTGCGCTCACGCTCGTCCTCTTCGCGGCGGCAGGTGAGATATCGATCGGTGCGCGTTTCACTCGGGGCGTCGTCTCTCTTCGGCGAACGCCAAGAACGCTCGACCGCGTTTGTGCAACGCGCGTTCAACCAAGTCCGCGCGTGACGCGGGCGCACAGCGTGACTTGCCGCGCAAGTCGGCGATTGACGGCTGGCGCCGGGGGGCGCCAGCCGTCAATCGCGTCATCCTTCGCATCGGTGTGACGGGAAGCTGCGCGATTGACGGCCGCCGCCCCGCTCCAAATAGAAGCCGCACACTTCGCCGCGCATCTGTCACCGCGTCCGCTCGCCGTCTTGCGCGCAGGCGCCTCGGCGGCGACTTCGGCCTCGGAGAGCACGGCGCCCCCCGACTACCAGTACGCGGACGACAACGCCACGCTCCGCTACAGCTTCTTCAGTCAGTGGCGCCCGCCCGCCCGCCCGCCCGCCCGCGCGCGCGCAACGCAATGACGCGCGGTAACACGGTGCCGCTCCAGGTAACACGAGCGGCGAGGACCTGGACCGGTTCCTCGAGGACTCCAAGCGCCTGCTGGGCTCGCGGGACCGAGACCCGGACGGGGACTGCGCCGACGACGAGCGAGAGGGCGTGAACGAAAGGGGCGGAGTCACGCTCCGCAACGCCTCCTCCTCCTCCTCCGCCCTCTGCTCGGTGAGCGCGCTCGATCGGGATCGCCGGAAGCCAAAAGGCGCGGTCGAAAAGCGGGCGAAAGTTGCCCTCGGGTCGGGCGCCGCCATTGTCCCGGCCGATCCCCTGGAAGCGCGCCGTTCAAATTGTCGCCGTAGCTCCGTCGTCACTGTCCCGCGCGCGAGTCCCACGCGCTCGAGCGGTCGCCAAAGCAAGTCTCGCGGCTGAAAATGAGTTGTCTGCTCTCCAAAACGAGTTTTCTGTTCTCGCCGCGTCGCATATTTGGACCTTGCGCAGGGCCTGATGACCATGATGGCGCTGATGACGACGGCCATGGTGACGGAAACGCGGCGGGTGTGTCGCGCGGGCTGAAATGAGACCGGACGCAAAGCGGTGGCGCGGCCGGCGCGCGGCGAGGAGACAGCCGAGCGGCCGCGGGGACGTCTCCGGCGTCCCTTTCGGACCGGCGCGGTCAAACCTTCTCTGAAAAGCAATAAAGTTGGAAGAGCGTGCGCACCTTTTCTTGGGTCCATCTTTCTTGAGGGCGCTCGCGACGCAACGCAACGCGCCGCGCGTCACGCGCGTCACGCGCCGACCCCCGAAGGTCCCTTGCCAAAGATGACAAATTGCCTCTTTGGCGGCGAAAACAGGAAAAGAGGGCCGCGCTTGCGTTTCGCTCCTTCGTCTCGGTGACGAGGTCGGAAGGGCTCGGCGCGCGCCGGCGCTCCGACGAGGTCGCGCGCGGGGCGCGCCCTTGACTGTGAGGCGGCGGGCGGGCGGGCGAATTAACATCCGACCCAAACCGACCGGCGCACGTTGGCTCGCCTAAAACCTTGGACGGTCCGGCGTCGCCGCCCCTCAAAGGGCACGCCCGTCGTCTTTGACGACTAGTTGCGTCTTTCATCGCTGCGCGCCCGTCCGGACCGGGAGGGCCCTCCAGGCCGCGTCGACCCGTGACGCTGTTGAATATGGAGCGAGGCGCCGTCTCCATCCGTCAGGCGGCGGCGCGCCGCCCGCGTTCTTTTGATGTGACCGATGACGGCGGCGGGAGGAGGGAGCCCGCAGCATAAAGGCAGAGGTGGCGCGCCGCCGCCGCACACCGACCCCACCCCGAGGAGAAGGAAGAAGCCGCCGCAGCCGCAGCCGCCGCCGCCGCCTCTCCAAACTTTGCGTCCGTCCGTCTTGAAAATCGTCCACGGGTGCGGACGGAAGCGGTCCGGATGGGCGGCGAGCGGGCGCGGTCGCGGCCCCGAGTCAGCCGGCGTTTTTTGCCCGTGTTTTTCAGGTGCGATGGAAAGCGTTCGAGCTTTGCTCTTGCTGTCCGTGTGCTTGAGCGTCTGCGGCCGGGCCGAAAGGTGGCCCGCGGACGCGCGGCTCCCGGACGAGCTCCCGCCGCCGGCCGACGACGACCTGGTCGGTATATCTCCGCCGTCCGGCGCGCGTGCGCGCGAGTCCCCTTGCTGTTTCGGAGCTCAACGGGAATGTTTTTCACGCGCTCCGGGCAGCGGGGCGGGCTTCCCTCTCCCGCGCAAATTTCGGGCTACCACATGACGAATGCTTGCCGCGTCTTTCGGACAAAAGCTACAGGGGGACCGGAAATACAAACCGGGAAGCGACGTCGGTTGAAAGTGCCGCGGCTCCTCCCTTTTGAACCGCCCGTCGTTTTTTCCGCTTGCCCGCTCGGCGAGATGAAAAGGAGCGGAAGGAGACGGTTCCATCGTTGCGCCGTCCCCGAGGTCGGAGCGCCGCTCGAGCGCCGTCTTGTCCGAACGAGGGGATTTTCGCAAGTTCGGGAGATCGCGCCACGACTCGCTCTGCTCGCGCCCCGTTTTTCCTTCGACTCTCTTTTTCCTTTTGTTTTCTTCCGTGGGCTCGGAACGCGAATTCACAAAACGGACGTGGTCGTCCATCCGCGATTCATCGGTATCTTAGCTCGGGCCTCGGCGGGGGCAAGGGCGCGGACGAAGACCTCGTTTTCGCAAAGGCCGGCAATAAGGATGGGCCTCTTTTTTTCTTTGACTGTTTTTTTCAGGTTGACGCTAACCTGTACCGAACTTTGTAGAAAGTAGTTGGGGAAAAACATGTCGGGGGCGCGGCGCGCGTGGTTAAAAGCCCCCCCCCCCCGAGCGGACCTTTGCCGTTCGGGTCCCTTCGAGGCCCGGGGGCCGGCCGGCAAAGGCACCGCGTCAATGCGTGTGCGCGCGCGCGCGTGAAGGCGCAGGCGCTGCGGGGCTTCCTGGAGCGGGCGGAAGGCGGCGCCGGCCCGACGCTGGAGAAGAAGGCCAGCGTCATCCCCCGGGTGAGAAGCGCGGGCGGCGCTGGCGGCGGCGGGCGCGGAGCGTGACGGCGCCCCCCGTCTCGTCCGCATGTCGCCAGTGCGACGTGGGCGAGCGCTGCGCCCTCAAGCACGGGCCCCGCATCGGACGCCTGTGCGACTGCCTGCGAGGGTCGGCGTGCAACTCCTTCTTTCTGCGCTGCTACTGAGGCGCCGCCGACCGCGTCCGGATGTTCCTCCCTCCATCCGGGGCTCCGCAAGCAACATTCGTGACGCGCGTTTTCCAGTAGATGGCGGCAAAGCCGACTTAATAAACATCCTTCTCGAAGCCGCAAGTGTCACGCGTCTTCCTGTCGACGGAGGCGCCGCCCCCCGCCCCCCCGCCCCCCCGTCGTCGGGGGGGTGAGGGTTGACGGGCGTCCGGTCGGGGGCGAGCCGCGCGACGCCGCTTTCAAGCCGCTTTTCATTCGTTGACCAGACGCGCTTATCTGCGCCTTGGCATTTGCCGCGCCGATAACACAAGGCGCACAAAGACGTTTATCGGCTAGCCAATAACATGAGAAGACAAGGTGGCCTTTTCGGAGCACTTTCAAAGGCAACCCGAGCCCGCCTGTGCGCTTGGCATGCAGGAGGCTAATGAGCATCTAAAGGATACGGTCGCTTTGCATTTGATTTCCTCTCGGAATTGCCTTGTTTTCTTGACCCGCGCCAACCTCGTTTCCCACCGGAAAAAAAACTCAACGAAAAGGGATTCGAACGCATTCGTCGCAGAACCGAGAATGTACGGCACAGGCCTAAGCGCAGTAACCAAATGTGTCCACAAGACGGCGACAAAGCAACGTCGAGCGCTCGCGCCTGAAGTCACCCGCACGCGTACGAAGAATGAAGCTTCGGCAACCCCCGAGGATCGAACGCGAACATCCGTAGATCTTTTCGTCGCTCTCGTATTCCGCCGAGAAAGAATAAAAGCCGTGAGGCGTGTCGGGTCCGGCGAATGGAGGCCACTTCCGGCCGTTCGCGAAAGTAAAAGCGATGGCGAGCAAGTATTTTTCATCGCAAACGACGGCATCAGCTTCGCGCGTCCATAAAAGCACAACGTCCGTCACTTAATGCAGAGCGCGCGATACGCGAGGCGCGCGAATCGGTGTTCCGGGGACGCCGGAAAGCCGCCCGTTTTTATTCTGAACGTCGTCGTCGGATTTCCTCCCAAAGCGAGGAGCCCGGAGGAGCTGGCCGCCGCGCGTGCGCAGAGCGCCCAGTTCCGCGAGCGTTCGGCTGCTGAGTATCGGCCGTCGCGTTTCGGCTCCCGTTCGGTCCCGCGTCCCGGGTCTCGCTGCCGCCGGCCGCCATGAACGTGACGCTGGCCGTCAGGCAGTACATCTGCAAGATGATCGAGAGCAGCGGCGCCGGGATGAAGGTCCTGCTCATGGACAAGGAGACGGTGAGGCGCGCGGCCTCGTTCCAAGGATCTTTTCCATCTTCCTTCCGCGGTGCGCGAAATCGCTCGACGCTTTTCGGGGTTTCGGAAGCAGCGCCCGGATTCGCCTTTTCCTAAACGGGAAAACATTTGGACGCCCTCCCTCCCGCAATCGTTGGTTGGGATTCTTTCAAGCCCTTTGTTTGTTCAAAACGAGGAGGCCAGAGTGTTCCCTCGCCGCTTCGCGCTTCAGCTTTCGTGCTCTCGGTGCTTGGCGTTTCTTTTCTTCGTAAATAAGAAAGCTTTCCCGAACGGAGACCAGTTGACAGCGCTGCGCCGTTACCCAGGGCAACTTCCTGTCGCCCGAAGAGCTAAGGGAGGGAAACGCAAGCGGTACGGTTACTGTACAGAGGTCCCTCATTCACGACTTTCTCATTTAAGCTCTCCCAAAGTTCAAAGCATCAATAGTTGATAACAGTAAGTGGCGCGTATGTCGCAGGTGGTCAAGCTTAGGCCGATATCAGCTACTTTGACCACAACATCCATCGCTATCTCGGAATGCGCATTTGCTGTTGAAAAACAACAAAATTGCGCCCCCCCCCCAAAAAAAGAACAACAAAATCAGAGGCCACAAAATGTTTTATAGCCGGCGACCGCTGTATAAGGTTCCGTAACGAAAGACTAAAGTATTAATAGTAGTAACACTTTTCTCATATTTGAAAATTCAGTTTTGCGACTTGGCTTTTGGCTTTTCGGTCCCCGTTTACGGCGCAAAAAGGAGGGAACTTGCAACTTTATCCGTCAGTGAGCGCGCGCACAACGCATTCCGTCCCAGAGGCTCAGGTCTTGGGAGGCGGAAAAACAGAAAGGAGAAAGAATAGAAACCATGTCTCGGCGCAGACGAGCATCGTGAGCGTGGTCTACACGCAGTCGGAGATCCTGCGGAAGGAGGTCTACCTCTTCGAACGCGTCGACTCCCAGAGCCGGGAGAGCATGAAGCACTTGAAGGCCATCTGCTTCCTGAGGCCCACCGAGGTGGCCGCCGCTCCTCCGCCTTTGCGTGAGAAGGGGGGAGCGGGAGCTAACGCCTCGTTTGCCGCGCAGGAGAACGTGCGGCATCTCGTCCAGGAGCTGAGGAGACCAAAGTACAGCGTCTACTTCATCTGTGAGAACCCCCGCCGCCCGCGCGTTCTTCTCACGCTCTTCTCACGCGCGCGCCCGTCGCAGATTTCAGCAACGTGATCAGCAAGAGCGAAATCAAAGCCTTGGCCGAGGCCGACGAGCAGGAAGCGGTGGCCGAAGTGCAGGTGAGCGGCGCTTCCCGCCTCGCCCGTCCCGGGGACGCGCCCGCTCGCCCTCTGCCCCAAAACCACACGCTTGACCCCCGTTAGCTTCGGGCCGCCTAGAACATTTAACCGACATCGAACGGGAAAGAAGACGACTGGCTTTTCCTCGCCGGGAGAGCAAACGGGAAGCCGCAAACGGGAAGCCGCGCCTTCTCGGATCGCCTTCCGCTCCAACCGCGCGTCTCGCCCGCTCCCCGTCTATTCTTTTGGCCGACGGCGCGGGGAGTCGGTCATGTCATCTTCCTTCCGGCAAACGCACCTGGCGCCGCCCTTTCCTTTCCTCACGTGTCCTTCACAAACAACGCGGAGGGAAAATATCCAGGTCGCAAAAAAAGCAATAGCCTACAGTGTCTGTGATCAGTCCCCCATAAGCCGCGCGTGCGTCTTTCGACTCGGCGCGTTTCTTTTGGTGCCTTTGGCAAATTTGCCAAAACGGGAGAAGTTTGAAACGGCGCAAAATGGTTCTGGACGCGTGCGCGCAGGAGTTTTACGCCGACTTTGTCGCCGTCAACCCTCACGTGTTCTCCCTCAACCTGCACGGCGTGGCCAAGGTAAGAGACGGCGCCGCGCCGCGCCGCGCCGGCCGCCGGCCCCGTAAAAGCGATGGCCGGGGCCGCCGGCGCTCACGGGCTGGCCGCAGGGGCGGAGCTGGGAGCCGTCCGTCCTGTGGCGCTGCACGCAGGGCCTGACCTCCGTCCTGCTGGCCCTCAAGAAGTGCCCCATGATCCGCTACCAGCTGTCGTCCGACATGGCCAAGCGGCTGGCGGAGAACGTCAAGGTTGGCGCCGCCGTCCCCGCCCGGCCGCTCGGCCCGGCCCCTCGGCCTGACCGCCCCCCCCCCCGCCCCCCCAGCAAATCATCACCAAGGAGTACGAGCTGTTCGACTTCAGGAAGACGGAGGTCCCGCCCCTGCTGCTGATCCTGGACCGCAGCGACGACGCCATCACGCCGCTGCTCAACCAGGTCGGGCCCGCCCTGCGCCCGGGCCCGGGCCCGGCCGGCGGCGCCCACCGACCCCGCCGCGTCTCTCCCCGCAGTGGACCTACCAGGCCATGGTGCACGAGCTGCTGGGCCTCAACAACAACCGCATCGACCTGTCCGGGGTGCCGGGCGTCGGCAAAGACCTGCGCGAGGTGGTCCTGTCCGCCGACAACGACGAGTTCTACGCCAACGTGAGTGGCGGCCGCTTCGGCGCGGGGCCGACGGCGGAAACGGAAACGGGCCGCCCCTTGCAGAACTTGTACCTGAACTTTGGCGAGATCGGCGGCAACATCAAGAACCTGATGGAGGATTTCCAGAAGAAGAGACCCAAAGGGCAGCAGAAGCTCGAGTCCATCTCGGACATGAAGGTGCCGGCGCCGGCGGCGTTTTCGCTCGCGTCCGTGTTCCTTCCGCGACCGAGCCCGGCCCTCCCGCCGGCGCCGCAGGCCTTCGTGGACAACTACCCGCAGTTCAAGAAGATGTCGGGCGCCGTGTCCAAGCACGTGACGGTGGTGGGCGAGCTGTCCCGCCTGGTGGCCGAGCGCCATCTGATGGAGGTGTCGGAGGTGGAGCAGGAGCTGGCCTGCCAGAACGACCACGGCAGCGCGCAGCAGGTGCGCCGGCTTCGCTCGGCCAACGTGACGCGGCGCGGCGCGACGCGACGCGACGCGACGTGACGGCCGCCTGCCTGCGTCCAGAACGTGCGGCGGCTGCTGCGGAACCCGCGCGTGTCGGAGCTGGACGCCGTGCGGCTGGTGGCGCTCTACGCGCTGCGCTACGAGCGCCACGCCGCCAACGTCCTGCCCGCCCTGCTGGACGAGCTGGCCCGCAGGGGCGTGTCGGAGAGGCGCCGGCAGGTAAGGCCCGCGCCGTGGGAAAGGCGCCGGCCTCGGTCGCTGACGCCGGCCGCGCGGCAGATGGTCCGCCGCGTGGTGGAGTACGGCGGCAAGAGGGTTCGCGGCAGCGACCTGATGACGCCCACCGACGCCGTGGCCATCACCAAGCAGTTCTTCAAAGGCCTCAAGGTGCGAAGCGGGCGCCGGGGCGTGACGCGCGCGCCGGGCGTGCGTGACGTGTGCGCGCGCAGGGCGTGGAGAACGTCTACGCGCAGCACCGGCCTCTTCTTCACGACACGCTGGATCAGCTGCTGAAAGGTCGGCTGAAGGACGGCCAGTTCCCCTACCTGGGAGCCGGCGGCCTCCGGGACAGGTGAGGCCCGCCCGCCCCGCCCCGGGACCCGGCTTGACCGGCGCGCGCGCGCTGGCGCAGGCCTCAGGACGTGCTGGCGTTCGTGATCGGAGGGGCCACGTACGAAGAGGCGCTGTGCGTCTACAACCTGAACCGCAACACGCCCGGCGTCCGCGTGGTGCTGGGAGGGACCGGCATGCTCAACACCAGAAGGTCTCGCGCGCGCAAAGCGGCGACGGCGCTCCGCTCTTGCCGCGGTTCCTCATCTCGCGGCCAAGCTGTTTGAAATGAACCTCGATGCATTCGAAGTGTGGCCATCACACACTTACCGAGATTTGGTATCGGAAGCCGGCGAAAACCGTTCAAAAGCCGTTCGGGGAATAAGAAAATGTTTGTTTTTCTTCCCCCAAAGTTGTCCAAGACAACTCGCAATTTGGGAATTTTAGCCAGAAACCTGAAGTCGCGTCAGCATTTGAAGGGCCGCAAAAAGCCAGGCGGCGGGCCCCCGGGCCTCCGCTTTGACACCCGCGTGCTACGGGGATGGGGGAACGGGCGGGCCGTAGCGATTCCGGCTCGGATGCGGAAAACGTCGACAAAACGTGGAAAAAGTCAAGCGCCGCCGATGCTTTCCCGCCGCGCCTCCGCTCACGCGCGCTTCCCTGTCGCAGCTTCCTGGAGGAAGTGATGTCATCCACCGGCGGCGAGCGGGCGCAGGGCGCGGGTCGCCGCGGCGACGGCCGCTAAGCCGGCCGGCCCTTCCTGACAAGACGCCGTCAATAAAGTGAAGCGCTTCCAATCGTCAGCTTTTTTTCTCTTGATTTGCAGCCAACGCGCATTGCGAGCGGGGAAGCTCGGAAAACGCGCGGGGGACCGGACGTCCGCGCCGGGTGCCGACCGGGAGCGTCAAAGTCATTTTTCTGGCGGGCCGCGGTTTCTGGAGAGAAATTCTGTGGATTCCGGAACGTCCGTTTTTCGTCTCTCGGGGTGGGCAAAATGAGCCAGGGTTTTGTGTTTTTTTTTTTCTTTAATGGAAAGGCGTCGGTGACACAAGGCGGGCGGGGAACGTCCACGAGGAAGGAGAAGCGCCAAAGTGACCGACTTGCGGGGAAGCCGCCTTTCCTCCGCTCGATCCGCCGAAACATTTGCCGGGGAAAAGAGTGTTTGGAAGCCGCAGAATAGCAAGTTAGTTTTTCGGCGAATTTAGGGTTAGGAATGCAGCAGCCGGAACGCAAGCGCTTTTTAGCGTTCTTTGTGGCGGCCTCGTCCCGGAGTCGACCTTTTTCATTGTTTTTCGCCACACGGGGAAGGCGAAATGGCTCGCCGTCGCATAGAGCGGCATACAGCTGCGACCGACTACGTGTGGCTCGATTATGATCAACTGGCACTGAATGGCTTTCTATCTGGGATGGCGCCGAGCCACTTGGGAAATTCCCTAGAGCTTTGCAAGTATTAGGAAGGCGCCGCCGCCGCTTTCTCCGCCGCTTTCTCCGCCGCTTCGTCCGCCGCTTTCTCCGCCGCTTCGTCCGCCGCTTCGTCCGCCGCTTCGTCCGCCGCTTCGTCCGCCTTGGCCTTCCTGTCGTCTTCGCCGACCAACAGGAGCGGGAACATGCCCAGGATGCAGCCCACGGCGACGCCGATGGCCTTGCCCTGCCGACGAACCCACGCGCGGCGTCAAGGGCGGCGAGCCTGGATGGCGGGCGGCGAGCCTGGAAGGCGGGCGGGGAGCCTCCCAGGCGGGCGGCGAGCCTTCCAGGCGGGCGGCGAGCTCACCGCGTGCGAGCCGAGCCGGGTCTGCCACATGTCGGCCTGCTTGGGCGTCAGGTCCGGCACCTGCATGCCCAGTTTGGACGCCAGCGCCTCCACGTAGCCTGCCAAGCTAAGCGCAAGACGCGAGGCGCGCGCGGCCCGGCCGGGTGAGACGCCGGGCGGCGACGGGGGACGAGTCCCGGAGCGGGTCCTCACCCGAGACCGGCCAAGTCGGAAACCAGGTTCCCCAGGGCGGCGGCTGCGCGGGCACAAGAGCGCAAAGCTTTAGCTCGCCGCCGACTACGTCGAAACCGCGAGCGAAACCGAGCGCCGCCGCCGAGATTGAGAGCGTCGCTCGGCGCGATACGTTAAAGAACACTCGGGGGGGGGGGCGCCATTTAACCGGGCGGGGTGACGCCGAGGCGGGACGCGGCGCGACGCTCCCCGCTGCGTCGGCGCGAGTCAGGAAAAGAAGGGCGGATGGCGGCCGCGGGACTTTACCGGCCATGGTGGAGATTCCCAACGTCAGTCCGATGGAAAGCTCGATCTGCGTTCCCTGCGCGCCGGAAGGAGACAAATCAGTCCAAAAGTTGCGCGCTCGGCAGGGGGCGCCGAGGAGGGGCCCGCCACTCACGGCCGAGATCATGATGGCGTTGTCCAGGAAACCGAAGCCGACGAAGGGAAGGGCGTTGTGGAACAAAACTGCAAAACGTAGCCGGGGGTGAGCGCCGGCCGGCCCGCCCGCCCGCCCGCTCGCGCGCGCGCGCGCGCCGCTGACCGTATCTGATCTGAGCCGCCGTGGGTGGCGTAGGCTCCACCATTTCTGGAGGGGCAGGGGGGACATCCGTCAATCCGGACTTCCGTAACTTACTCTTTTTCCAGTGTTCAAAAACAAGACCCCGCAAGGCGACGCCGATCATAACACACGCGGTACAAAAACAAACGTTTGACAACGAAAAGTCTGAAAATCACAGCGCGAACGTACAACGACGGCAAAAAACCGTCGTCGGCTGACCAGAGACCTTTCTCAACTAGTCGCAGCTAGCGCTCGCTCTTCACCCCACCGTTGAGCATGTTTGTTCCCGGAGGGAGGACCAAACCCAAACCCTAACCCTAACCCTAACCCTAACCCTTTTCGTACGCGGTCCTTATTGTTAGGGGTCGGGTTCTCGTGGCGCCACGGATTCTGCGGGCGGCAAAATCAGAGTAAATCATAGGCAAAATCATAGTAATCATAGCAAATTGTTCTTGGTGTCAGGAAGCAATTTTTGTCGTCGTGTGAAAGGAAATTTTAAAGAAGAAAGATGGGTGATGGGATGTTTCCGTTGGCTCGCACTGTTCGTCGCACTTAGGTTGGAACGGGACTTTCGGCAGAGTTCAGACTAGAACTTGGGCGCGAGCCAATAACGGGCGGCGCTGAGCCCCGGAGCCCGCCCATTCCTTTCACAGCACGCCAGGTGAGGCCGAAACCCGGAAGTCAAGCTGCTGGGGGCGGGGCGGGGCGGGGCGGGGCGGGACGCACCTTGAGCGATGGCGATGGACTCGAAGTTCTGCAGCTCCTTGAGCAAGCAGGCCCTCTCGCGGGCCTGCAGCCGGTAGATGAACTCCTTGGCCCGCTTGGGCGAGTTGAGCGGCTCCCGAGGCTCGTTTCGCCCGTGGGTTCCGAGCGGGCGGCGCGGAAGCGGCCGCGGGATCGCCCGAAGCGCCGCCGCCGAAGAAGCGCGAAGCGGCCACAAGCGCAACATGCCGAGCGAGCGAGCGAGCGAGCGCGCGCGCGGCACCCCGGACCAATCAAACGCAAATAAAGCCGGCCGCTGCTTCTGGAGTGTCCGCGCGAAATCCACGAGTCCGCCCGCTCGCGTTTCTCGGTCAAGTTCTGAAGCGCGCACCGAAGTCAAGTGGCGCTGGGTGAGCTCAGCACGCTTCCGGTTGAGGCTTTCAGGATAAAACGCCCGGCTTCCGTTTTTCCCGAGTTTTACTATCCCTCGATTCGAGCCCGGCTGACCGGCTGTCGCCATGGCCGCGCCTGGGACTGATCGGCACGGGTTAGGTTTAATAAAATAACAAACAGGGTTAGGCCTAGGCCACGCGAAGACCAATAGTCTCAACAGCGTAAGGCGCGGAAAGGCAAACAGACCGGCCGCCGCGCCGAGTAGTTTCTTAACTGCGACTGTCGGCGACGCCAAAGAGTCGTCTCGTCTCATCTTCTTCTCGTCTTTTCGCTCTACGCTTTTGAAGTGAGTTTCGTGACGCCGCTCGTCGCCTGGGGTGGGTGGCGGTACAGTATACGCCGACGAGTCGTAAGAGAAGAAGAAGAAGATGAAGAGGAAGACGAAGCCGCGGAGGGCAGCGACGTCACTTCCGGCAACGATTTGCAACATGGCGTCGAGCGGCTCGAAGCTCAATTTGTGGGAGAACGGACCCAAACCGGGTGCCTATTACTCGCTGCGGGCCGGCGGCGACGTCCGCCGGATGCCGAGCGGCGGCCCGGTTCGTCGCACGCTGTGAGTTCTTCGCAGGCTTGTTTACGATTGTGCGCCGCCGATGAGCTTTCGCTTCGGGCGCCGCTGCTGTATCATCGTCGAGCTAAGGGACGCTAAGCTAACCGCCGAGTCGCTGCGCGCTGCGCCCGGGGCAACGTTTCGATCGCTTTGTCGTCAACGGCGTTGAGCGTTTTGATCGTTGCGTGTGGCCGCAACGTCCGAATTCTCCCTTAAGGCTCCCGATACGAATCGGAGGCCGCTAATTTGCCTTATCCCCGACTCGGAACCATGACGCTACTCGCACCCTTCGGTCCGAACGGGACGGGGGCCGTTTGTGGCCCGTCGTCCACATTTCTCCAAATAAACATTGATAGGAATCCCGCTACGCCACGACGAACGAGTCATCCAAAGGGTCGACGGCAAGCGTAAAATGACAAAGAGAAGAGAGAGGCTTTTCTCTCTTCGTCTGGAAGAGACCCTCGGACAGTCCTGGCGCAGGACGTCATAAATGGCGCTCCTCTTACTCATTCAGATGCAGGAATGGACCCGGACGAAATCTTTCCACGCGCGTTTCTATTCTTGCCGCAACTCGCTCATGACGCTCAAAGGTGACGGAAGTCCAAATGCAGTCAAAAAGCGGCTGCGCTCCAGTGTGGCCGGAGCAGCGGCCCACCGCTTTGTTTTTGCTTTTTGTCCTGGGAAAAGGGCCCGCGCGGTTGACGCCGCCGTTTTGTGCGCAGGAACCCCATGGTGACCGGAACGTCGGTGCTGGCCGTCAAGTTCGCGGGAGGCGTGGTGATGGCGGCCGACATGCTGGGCTCGTACGGCTCCCTGGCCAGGTTCCGCAACATCTCTCGGCTCATGAAGGTGACCGCTCGTAACCGGCGATCGGACGTGTTTCGGACGTGTTTTTTGTCGGCGGCGAGCTTTTCCTCCGAACCCGCGAGCGGGCAAAGAAAAGCGCCCGCCGCCCTTGCTTTCGAGGCGATGTTACAAGTCATTGAATTTTGCTCCCAGGTGAACGACTGCACCATCCTCGGCGCCTCGGGCGACTACGCCGACTACCAGTACCTCAAGCAGGTCATCGAGCAGATGGTGTAAGCGGCCCCCCCTCCCGCCCCCTCCCCCCCCTGCGGAAGCGCCCGGCTCAGCTCCGCCTTTGCCCCCCGCCAGCATCGACGAGGAGCTGCTGGGCGACGGCCACGGCTACGGCCCCAAGGCGCTGCACTCCTGGCTCACCCGGGTCATGTACAACCGCCGCAGCAAGATCAACCCCCTGTGGAACACCGTGGTCATCGGCGGCTTTGACGAAGACCGGAGGTGGGCGGAGTCTTTGACCTGACGTCGCGGCGTTGGGCGACGGCGCCGTCTCGTCCGGGCCTCCGGCTTTGAACCGAGGCGGCTCGGCCGCCCCTTCTCCGGGGCCGCTTATCCCCGTTGGGCTCGCGGGTCCGGGTCGTACGAGCGGGAAGAATACGCCCGCGTCGCTCTGCGACGACACCCGCGCGGAGCCTGACCGCCGTCTCCTCTCTCCGCAGTTTCTTGGGTTACGTGGACAAGCTGGGCGTGGCCTACGAGGCCCCCACGGTGGCCACCGGCTTCGGGGCCTACCTGGCTCAGGTGGGTGGCCCGCTCCCGAGACGGGCTCGCGCGTGTCTGAGCCGCGCTCGCGTGTGTGTGCGCGCAGCCGCTGATGCGCGAGGCCTTGGAGAACAAGGCGGACGTGAGCCAACAGGAAGCCCGCCGGCTGGTCGAGCGCTGCCTCAAGGTCCTCTACTACCGGGACGCGCGCTCCTACAACAGAGTGAGTGAATCGCGCAAACGGACCTCGCGGGGTTTGTTTCGCGCAAAGGGGGGGGGGGGGGGGGGGGGGTGCTTGGAAGAAGCGAGAAGGGCCGAGCGGAAGAAGCTCCCCGGCCGAGCGTCTCACGAGCGCTTGGTCGTTTCAGTACGAGATCGCCATCGTAACGGCGGAGGGCGTGGAGATTGTGGGGCCGCTGTCCGCCGAAACCAACTGGGACATCGCCCACATGGTCAGGTGAGGATCAAAGGTCTCGCGGGGAGAGACCGACGTCGCCGAGCGGCGCCCGTAACGTCATTTGCGCCTGTTTTTTTTTGGTCCGCAGCGGCTTCGAGTGAACACCGCGCGGAGCCGCGCTTCCGCTTTCTCCGTGCCCTCGCGAATGTTTTTCATGTCACTTTTGTATGGCTCAAATAAATGTGTTCGAAGCAAGCATTGCCTGGTTTTCCTTTTCACGTATACGCCCGTGAATATCCGTCCCTCGAACGTCAACTTTGCCTTTCCTCTCTAACCCGCGTCGCCTCGCCGCGCAGACTCGGCCAGATAAAATCATCCGTCACGTAACTGGGCAGACCGGACCGAGTCGTCCAATCCAAATAATCGCCGTCCGAAAAATGTTAAGCCTCAGCCAATGGGATGCGGCCAGATCCGGGTATCCGGGCAGGTTCTCGCCCGCCCACCAATGGCAATGGACCTGCGCTTTGTAGTCAGGCAGACATAACGCAGTCGTCCAATCACAAAAAAATCTCAAGCGCTTTTTTGCTGCATCTTTGGCTCAGGTACTTTCCTTTTCTGTTTTAAAAGGCTACCTCGAACGGCAGCCGCCCGCGCCGTCCTCGTTCAACGATGCGCGACGTAGGCCGCCTTTGGAAAAGCTCTCCGAGCGAATTGGACCGCGAGAAGGAGAAGCGGCGCGGGGCTCGCTCCGCCGCTTGCTAGCCGATGCTAACGGATAGCAACGAGCCGGACTCGTCGGCCGGCGACAAAACGTCGCGGCGTCCGCCGCCGTCCGAACGGCGTCGTCTTTGTCGTCCGGGCCCCGTTCTGGCGACACGCGGCTGGCGGCGGCGGCGGCGGCGGACGACGAGCGCGGCGCGCGGGATAGCGTGACGGCTAGCCGCTTAGCACGATGCTAACGAAGGCGAGACGCATGGCGGACCGGCCGGAGCTCGCCGCCTCCCCCCCGGAGTCGAACCGGCCCGCCGTGCGGCGCGAGTCCATTAGGTCGCCTTTCTCAACGCAAACTCGCCCGACGCCCGACCGACATTCATCAGCGATTTGTGCGTGCGTACGTGTCCGCGAGGCTTGTCGTTGACATCATTTACATTGAGCCTCACTTTTGGCTGTTTGAAATTGAAGGAGGGCACCGCCTCTGCCTCTTAGTTTTGAGGGTCTTTTTTTTTTTTTTTTTTCTGGGCTCAGCTGCGTGTCAGAGTGGGTCCCGTATTTGACGCGCGGCCGGTTCATCCAGTGTTTGTATTCAGTCCCGCCTGTTCAGAGTGAGCCCCTGACCTTTGCCCCGTCGGCCTGGGACGGTCTCCCTTTCGGGAACCGCAACGGGCACGACTTAAAATGCGACGTTTTCGACGCCAGCGATCATGCGGCCCGCTTTCAGATGGTGCTCCCGAGCGGCGCGTAGTCCGGGGCCCGCATGTCGGAGGAGCAGCGGCGGCGCCGCCCCGGCGGGGCGGAGGGTGACGAGGACCCGCCCGATGGCGACACGGAGCCCAGCATGCTGCTGCAGAAGCTCAAGAGCAACATCTCGTAGGTGCCGTCGCGCGGGCGGGGTCGCCCGGGGGCCGCCCCGCTCACCTCCCGTTCGTCTCCGTTGCAGAAAGAGCGTCCAGACCAAAGTGGACCAGATTCTGGTGAGATCCACGTCGACGCGACCGAGTGACGAGTCCCGACCCGACTTTGTCCGCGCCTTTGAGTTGACTCTGTCCAGAAAATGTCTCGGATTAGTCCTCTCCGATGCGTTTTTCAGTCATTGGCCCGAAACGGAAAAAAACATGGGGTCAATCCCGATATAAACCCGAAACCTTTTTGCTACTGTTGGTTTGCTGAAAAACGTTTCAAATCGATAAATATGGATCAATGGAAATTGACGTTAACGCAGGAGCGCTTAAACATCATAACTCCAACGGGAAGGCGCTGTTTTTTTCCCTCCCAATTTCACGAATGGTGAAGCCGATTTCGAAAAAGGTTTCGTTGACGGCGATTAAAATCCGTTGCAACCGGCGCTTTTCCGACGCCGGCGGCGCGATTGCACTCCCCCTCGGCGGAAGGCGAGCCCGTCCCCCGGGGGGTCCCGCTATTGGAGATGACGACCGGACGACTATTATCGAACGATTATTTCCGCGGGTTTGAAAAGGAAACACAAAAGCGATCAGCGGAGGCGGATATTGGCAAAACGGGCTGGTCGGGATTCGCCTTTCGAAAGGGGGCGGCGCCCCGCCCCTTCCCGCTTGACCGCGCGCTTCCTGCGCTGCCGCCGGACAGCAAGACGTCCAACGCTTCTCCGACAACGACAAGCTCTACCTGTACCTCCAGCTGCCCGCGGGCCTCGGCGCCGGCGACAAGAGGTGGGCGGCCGCGCCCGGCTCGCCGCCAAACGCCGCCTAACTCTCCGCGCGCGCGCGCGCGCTCTAGCGGCGGAGGCGACGGCTCGTTCAACGCCTCGGAGCAAGTCCACACCTGCAATTGGATCCGCAGCCACCTGGAGGAGCACTCGGACACGTGCCTGCCCAAGCAGGACGTCTACGAAACCTACAAGTGAGCCCGCCCGCCCGCCCGCGCGCGTGCCGGCCGCGTGACCCCGTCCCCTCCGGATGGCGTTTTTTTGCCTCGCTCCTTTCACCTCCTATTTCCCGATGAACCGGAGCTAAAGGCGGGGCGGGCGCGCTTAACGCTACCGTTCACGTACCCCGGGCCGGATGTCGGCCGTCCCGCACTTTCAAGTCGGGGCTTGAGGAGGGCAGGGGCGAGCTTTTTGCCCCCGGCGTTTCGGGAGGAGGGCGAGGGAGTCGACCTTGTCCGCTACGGTTCTTTTCTCGTCTCGCGAGCGAGGGGGTGACGGGGTACGGCTGGGTTTCGGATCTCGGCGGGTCGCCGCGGCGCGCGCAAAGACGGACCGAAGCGGCGGAGTGACGGCGGCCCGCGCGTCCGTGTCCTTTTCAGGCGCTACTGCGAGAACCTGCGGCACCGGCCGCTGAGCGCCGCCAACTTCGGCAAAATCATCCGGGACATCTTCCCCAACATCAAGGCCCGGCGGCTGGGAGGCCGGGGCCAGTCCAAATATCCTGAGCTCCGGCCGTCTCGCCGACCCGCCCCGTCCCCCCCCCCCTTCCTTTTGTTTTCCTTAACCGCCGCCGCTACGTACTGTTACAGCGGAATCCGCAGGAAGACGGTCCTCAACATGCCGCTGCTGCCCAACCTGGACCTGAAGAGCGACCCGGTACGTAGGCGTGCGTACGGCGGGCGGGCCCGCGTCCTTTCACGGCCCCCCGCCCTTTCGCGTCCCCCCGCCGGCAGGCGGAGCTGACGGAGTTGGTGCAGACGTACAAGCAGGAAGTGACGGAGGCGGCGTGCCAGCTCATCTGCGACTGGGCCCAGAAGATCCTCAAGCGTTCCTTCGACACGGTGGTGGAGATCGCCCGCCACCTCATCCAGGAGCACATCGTCAACCCGCGGTGCAGCCAGGCCGAGCTGGTGGCCTCGGCGGCGCTGGCCGGTACGCCGCGCCGCCCGCCGCGCGGATGGACGCGCGGCTTCCAGCCCGTCTCTGTCTTCCAGGAGGTCCCGCCAAGGCGCACAAGGTCATCAAGAAAACTCCCCCGGCGTCCCGATGCGAGGGCGACGCCCCCGCCGCCCTCAAGGTAAGCCGGGCGCCGGCCCGCTTCGCGCCGCCCGCTCACCGCCCGCTCACCGCCCGCTCACCGCTTCCCGTTTCCTCAGAAGGAATGCGGGGACGCCTCGTCGGCCTCCAAGCCGCCGCCCGTCGACAAAGCGGCGCCGCCCTCGGCCAAACCTCCGGCGCCGGAGGCTCCGCTCTCGCCTGCCGTTTCCTCCCTGCGCCCGGCGGTAAGTCGGTAGCCGTCGGTCCGAATTTGCAAGAGTTCGGTTCGGTTTCGAAGGACTCGGCTCGCTCCCGGAGAAAAGGCGGCTCGCTTCGCAATTGGCGAGCTATGCGCCCGCCGGCCGCCCGGGGGCAGTAGAACGCAGGCGGCTTATGTCAACGCGTACTTTTCGCTTTTATCGCCATCGAATGATAGCCGGAGGGCTGCGAGCGGCCCCGGACGCCCCCATTTTAGTTATCCTACGATTATTATTGTCCGTTAGCTCAATGGCTCATGCCGCGTGTGTATCTCAAGGCGTGAGAAAGACGTTGTGTGTGTGCGCGCGCGCAGGTGGAGGCGTACATGAAGCAGCTTCCCCGAATCCTTCCCCGCAGCTCGCTCCCGGAGAAGACGCCGCTGTCGCTGCGCTCGTCGCCGCCCTCCCTGGCGCCCAAAGACGCTTCGGCGGCGGGCGGCGCCTCCGGGGCGGCCGGCGGGGTCAAGGTGATCGCCATGGCCGCGCTGCCCCAGCAGCAGGGCGCCCCGCTGCCCCTCGTGATCGTCCCCCAGGGGTGTTTGTCCTACGAGCGGGAGAAAGCGCCGGGGCCGCCCCGGCTCCCCGCGGCGCGGGAGGGCGGCGCCAAGCGCCCCCCGGAGGCGGCGGCCGGCGCCCCCGCGCCGCCTCCGCTCAAACGGAAGCGCGGGAGACCGAGAAAACCTCGCCCGGAGGACGCCCTGACCCCGCCCGGCGCGGCGCCCCAGCCGCCGCCCCCCGGCCCACGGCCCCGTCATCACCTCCGTGACGGGCGGCGTCATCCAGAAGGCGTCGTCGTCCGCCTCGCAGTCTGTGCTGGAGCTGGTGATCCGGGAGCCGCCGGGCCTTCTTCTGAGCGCTTTGCCCGCCCCGCCCGCCGGCGCCCAGCGGGGCCCGCCCGAACCGGAGCGCCACGCCCGTCCGCTGCTACTCCTCCAGAGCGCGGGGAACGCCGGGTGGGAGTTGGCGCCGTCGGGTCGCGCGCCCGCAGTGGAGGTGATCCAGAAGGCGCCCAGGCCCGGCGGCGGCGGCGGCGACCTTCCGCTGGCCCCGCCCAGAACGTCGCGCGAGGGCGGCTGCGCGGAGGTGCCGCCGGCGGACGCCAATCAGCCGTCCGCCGCGTCGTCATCTCTGGCGGTCAAAAAGGAGCGGGAGCCTTCGGGCGGTCCCCGGGGGCCGGCTCCCCTTTGACCTCGAAGCCCCGCCCCCTCATCCTTCTCACAGGCGGAAATCCCTGCGCGGAGGGGATGAATGAAGCCTCCGGCTCCGCCCCGGCTCCGCCCCGGCTCTTGCACTCAACCTACACTGTGGCTCCTCCCCCTCCGTCCACGCGCTCCTTCCGGGGCCCAAACATGAAGCGGCGTTCAGCGGGGGCCCACTCACTACGGGTTCTTAGCGCCGAACCTCAGCGCTTTTTTTGTTTGTTTCGTTTTGTTCCTGTACCGCTGTTCTTCCATGCACGCGCGCGTGTTCTGCGTGCGCGCACAGCAATGCGACTGTCCACGCGTGTCTTCGTCTTTGTATTTATCCGCGGGAGTGTACGTGCGCATCTTTGTACGTGGAGGCGCGTTTTTTTTCACACGAGCGACCGACGTCATCGTGCAGCGCGACGAGCGCGAAGGTGGGCGAAATGTTCACGTGCAGTAACTCGCTGACGTTCGTGTGCGCTGGTGGCGAGATTGGGTCACGTGACGAGAAAGCTCAGCGTCCGGATGACGCCAAGATCGGTAATCGGGTAGCGTGCGGATCCGGTGCGCGCGCCGTCCTGCACTTTGAAACTGGGGGCTCCGAGGAGGCCGGCAGCGACGTCGACCTTCGCGAACCCTGCGCGCGCAAGCTGCGTTCAATCGCCGAGGCTCGAGTTTTTCCTTTGCTCTATTTGCGTGTTGCTATGACGACGTGTCCCGCATGGGTCCCCCCCCCCCCCCCCCCCCCTTCTCTTTTGCTGTTTGTCGTTCGCACTTTATACTTTGTTCTCGGCGCGTCCCTGACGGCGTCAAGCCGACCGAGTCGGTCCAGCCGTTTAAAAAGAAAAAAAAGATGGCGTTTTGGAGTGAAATGCACCTTTGCTTTGTTTGCTTGTGGTGAAGAGAGCGTGCAAGTGGGCGACGGCTCAAGTGTTGCCTCTATTTTCCTACTCCGACTGATGGAATAAAAAAAAAAAAAAAAAACGTTTACAGCAAGGTTCCGGGTCGGATCCCCCCCCCCCCCCTCCCCAACACACACGAATGCGGTGGGAAATTCGGAGTGTCCCAACTGATTTTTGAGAAGGGTCTCTGGCCGCGTTAGCTGACAGTCGACGCCCGCCCAGAGTGGACGCGAGAAACCAAGAACGGATTGGGAACCGAGCCAGCAGAGTGCGCGGGGACAAACAAAAGTTCCGGTGGGGGTCAGACCCGAATACCAGAAAAGAAAAGTGCGCTCGACCGGGCTTCTTTTTTACGTCGATAAACAAAACACAAGGAATTTCAATAAAGCGGGAACTGGTTGCGCGTCTCCTGTTTGAGCGGAAGCGAAACAACGGCAAATGGAAGGTAGCGATTGGCGGAAGCGGCGTGGCAAAACATCCGTGGTTTTCTTCCGGCCGCGAGGATCCCAGGTACCGGCCGAGGGACGTCGTCCCTGCCCGGAACGCCTCCTCACCCCGTCTCCGAGGGAGAGCCCGGACGCCGAGGGGGGGTGGACAATGAAAAAACAAGAATAGGCGGCCGGGGGGTAACGTGGCGAATCCCGCGCGATGAGGACAAGCCGAAGCCGAAGCCGAAGCCGAAGCCGAAGCGCGCCTTTGCCGCATCGTCGGCTTCCGGAGGACGGGCGGCCGGCAAGGTGTCGGGAACCGCCGGGGCGCTGACGCGGAGGCTTTTTTTTTGGAAAAAAAAGGTTGTGACGCGAGCCCTAGTTTTTTGCCCCGTCCCCTGGGACTCTCGTTCATTTTATTGCGCGATCGCAACGGCGGAAATGATTTGTCGACCACGCTTTTGAGAAGAATGTCAGAAAAAAAATAGACAAAGGCACCGGGAGTCGATCCCGCGAATTTTAATCGTGCCCGCGGTTCGGTACGTTCAGAAGACAAAAGGCGGCAAATCCAACGCATCTTCCGATATGTTGGCTCGCTCATTTCATTTCGGGTCGGGTCGGGGAAGAAGGCGCCACTCGGACGGAGGTCGGGGCTCAGAGCAGCAGGTTGAGGTCGGCCAGCAGCGCGTCCACGTCGGCGATGGGATCCCTCCAGTAGTTGAAGGACCAGAACTGGCTCAGCTGCTGCCGCTCGTCCTGCAAAGCGGACGCCCCCTCAAGAAAAAGCCGCTTTTCAAAGGGCGCCTTAATTCCGAAGTCTGCCCCTCTAAGTCTAACCCTAACCCCGGCCGGGGCTATCGAAGCCGGGGCGCCTCGGCGTCAAAGTAGCCTTTGCGTCGGGGGGGGCGCGGCTCGAATCCTCCCGCCGTCCGGGCCGACCGGAGCGACCCGTCTTAGCCCCGCCCATCACTCACGCGCTCGTCCCGTCCAATCGTCCGCTCTCCGGCCTGGTTCCGCGGAGCGTCGAGCAGGCCCAGGTCCCGCAGCTCGGACGGGTCCAGGGCCGGGATGGGCTGCCTCCAGAACAGGAAGGCGTCGTACTGGCTGCTCGACTTGTCCATGGCCGCCTGCGAAGGGATCAAGTTCCGAGGACGCGCTTGACACCTGCTAAAAAGATGAACGGAAATGGGTGGAACCGTGACGACGACGCCAGATGGATCGATCGATCCATCCGCGTCGTTGATTTGAAGGCGTCGGCCGCCTGACAGAATTGCCGGCGGGGCTCACGATATCGCGCCTTATTATCCACGGACGCGGCGAGACGCTGCGGGCTTTTTTTCTTCTTTTTTTCCGTCGCGTTAAATGTCGCGCGCCTTCGAAAGAAAGGGGGATCGCCGCAATTCGGAGGGAAACCGTTTCCGACTAAAATAAGAGCACATAAATCACCTTTTCTTCCGGCGTCCGGCGGTGACGATGAGGATGCAGACGGCGAGATGATGCTGCGCCGGGCGGGGATGCGCACGGCGAGTGGAGGATGCGCCACGGACGCGCGGCTCCGTCAAGTCAGCTCGGACGAGCGCGACTTCTTCCGGTGCTGCGTTCGAGGACAAAAGCGCACGCGTTCCAGACGCGCAGGCGCGAAAGGTGACATCGTGCTTCTTTTGTCGATCAAGCGTTCAAACTCCGTGAAAAATGAAAAAGGATCGCAAACTTTGCTTTTTTCGATCATTTTTCTTTCATTTCTGCTCGCTCGTACGTGGATACTTTTCTTGGCAGTCGTCGTTTCCGGTAGCGTCCGGACTGACAGCCGCGCGCTGCGTGGCCTGTCGTCAAAACGGCAGATTGTCTGTCGCGTGGTTTTTTTCTGCTCTTCATTTAGTTTCCTTTTCCGTCCATTCGGAATGACTTTGTGACGCGACCGGGCGCGTGAAACGCCGACGTCACCGACGAGCGTTTCGCCCCGGAGCCCGCTGCGGTGATCATAAAGTGTCGGCAGGGGGCGCCATGCGCGAGCGTCGAACTCGCGCCGGGCGGGAACCGAGAGGCGGGACTTCCGCCTTGGGGGCCGCGCCTCGAAAAAGGGCACAAAAAAAAAAAACCGAAAAGAAAGAAAGCCCACGGAGTGAAGTGAAGTAAGCCCGGCGAACATCATCGAGCGAACGGCGGCGAGACGAGTTGAGCTTCGGCATCTCCGTCTGCTTCTTCGTGAGTCGTCCTTTCTTCCCGGAACGTGTCGAATTTGGAATTCGAATTCGGGGAGCCGTTTACGATTGGCGGCCCGCTTTTTGGACTCCAACTTTGGCAAAATGCTGCGTTCGGGCTCTGTCGGAACCCCGCCGGGAGCCGGGCCGAAGTCGGGCCCGTCTTGGGGGCGTTTGGGCCGGCAAAATGACAATATTTCCCTCTTGGCGTTCGCGTCTTTATTTGCGTGCGTGCGTGCGAGTGTACACGCACGCGAGGCCCTCGCGTTTGTCGAGCGAGCGACGCGACGGCGCTCCCTCGTTTATCGCGAGGGTCACGTTGTAAAACTCGCCCGCGGTAGGCGAAATCGGCGAAGTAGCCATCTTTATTTGCGCATCGTCGTTGTACGTGTTTTAAGACGCTTTATACACCTTTGTCAGACGGGAACCAACGTTTGCTCGCGTTCCCGTCTCATTTAAACTCTCCCGAAGTTCCAGCGTCGTAGATTGGACACGTGACAAATGGTAATAGTTCAGAATATTCTCTTCTAATAACCCATATTAGTTGCATAAACGCAGTGGAATTATCGACATATTGACGATATCGCAACAAATCGCTCGATGGATTACGCGTATCGATAAATTAAAAAAATGAAACTAAACCCGACATAGGGTATAACGCGTTTGATGAAGCGGGTGATTTATTTTTTTTTATGGCTATCCCTTCACGGATAGATGCGCGTTAATTGAAAGTGAAAGAACCGACGTAAATGGACGGCGTTTGCTTTCCGCGGCAACGTTTGCTCACGTCTTGGTTTTGAAAAACGCACGGACAAAAGCGGCCCTTTCGTTGCGGATGAATCCCCGCGCCTTCATATCGCACGCGCCAACACGTTTCGGGCGGCGTGCGGCTGACGTTGGTCAGCGAGGACGGGTCGGGTGGCGGGGCTCCGCCGGAAACGTTTGGCCTCTTCCGCCCACCGCGACGCCCCCCCCCCCGACCTTGGCCTGGCGGGCCCGATCCGTTCGTTCGGGTTCGCCCGTCCCGTCGCATCCGTGGAATATTCGGCCGGGGTCCGTCCCCGGACCGGCCCAAATCGTCGGGTCGGGGGGTCCCGCGCCCGACATTCTCGCGGGGCGGCGCTCGTCCCCGCGCTCCGACCCAAACTCGAGAGGGAAGGTGGAGCCGCAAATGGCAATCGTCGCGGCGACGCCGCACGCCTCGGCAAATCTACAAACGCGATTGACTCCTCCTGCTTTTGGCGTATGAAGCGAGCGGCCGTCTCCGGCTCCGGCTCCGGCTCCGGCTCCGACGCGCCCGGCCTCTTTCGCCGCCCCCGCCTGGAAGGTCCCCTTGTGTGTTTTGCAGGTCCGGGCCGGCAGCCGAATGCGCCCCGGTTAGCGGGCGGGGGCGCTTCCTGGTCCCGGCCGGCGGGGCGGCATGAGCGAATTCTGGCACAAGATGGCCTGCTGCGTGACGGCCAAAGCGCCGCCGCCGGTGAGACACCCCGCGGCTTTTTCCGAGGCTCGTCGGGAAGACGGCGGCCGAGGGCCCCTCGCCGCTTTTTTCCCCTTCGGGGGGGGGCCCGCCTTTGCGCGGCCCGGCGGGAAAGGCCAAGGGCACCCGGTCTTTGGCCATATCAAGATTCAAATATCCCGGTATCGGGACCCCCCCCCCCCCCCCCCCCCCCCATTCCAACACAATACATTCGGTTTCGAAACAAAAATAGGACCGTCCTTTTTGATAGTTGTTAGCAAGTGGCGGCGCCCGTCGCCGGCGGGCAGCAAGTTCCTAATACAGAGGCACACAGAAAAAAGCGGATCATTTTCAAAGGGTTACGCTTGTCGGGTCAACTCTCCAAGCGCCGGCGATAGCGCCGCGCTTGCGCCGCCGGGAGGCAAAGCGGACCCTGACAAATGTTTTCCGAATCTCTCGGGACGTTTTCGGCCTGAAAATGGTGACGGAAAGCATCGTGGGCGCCAACTTGCGTTTGGGGCCCAAGGAAACGTTTTGACCGCAACAAAGAAAGCTTTTTTGTGGTTGCAGAAGAAGCGGCGGCGGCGGATCGAGCGCAGCATGATCGGCGAGCCCACCAACTTCGTCCACCTGACGCACGTCGGCTCGGGGGAGCTGGCCGACGGACTCCAGCCCGTAAGGACTGGCGCCGCGGCCGCCCGAAGTCCCCCCCCCCCCCCCCCCCCCCCCCCCCCTCCTCCCCTCACTCCGCCTTTGTGTGTGTGTGTGTGTAGTCGGGGTCCATCCAGGAGCAGATGCGCTCCAAATGTCCAAACGGCAGGAGCAGCCTTTCGTAGCCGCCGCGGTCGCGGCCTTTCTTCCGACCCCGCCCCCCCCCCCCCGACCCCTCCCAGGCAGGGCCCGGGAGGCCTCGACGCGGCGCGGAGACGCCCGGCTTCCGCGCGCCCTTCGTGACGCGTTGCGCGCACGTGACCGTCCGCGTGCATTTCAAATGAACTTTGACCTCCGCAAGGTAACGCCTGACCTTTGGCTTCTGCGTCGCCGTCCACGCGCGCATACACTCGCTAAGCTAAGCTAGGCTAAGATGGGCCTACCGTCTTTCTAACTGCCGAATAAAGAGCAGGCTTAACTCCAGCTTTGCTTTTATTTTGAAAGGCGCGATGGCACGGCGTCCGTGCGACTTTCTGCCAGCGATGAGCCGTTTGCGGCGCGACGGCGCCGGGCGCCAAAGTGCCTTTGGTTTCGGCAGCGCTCGGTGAAAAGGGGGTCGAAGGCCGACTTTGTGTTTTAGTCAACGCGACTAACCTGATGCTAGCACGGGCTAACAGGCGGCGAGGCGCGGGTCGTTGGAGGGTTGTTTTTTTTTTCCTTGGTTGGGGGGGGGACTCAGCCACCCGACGTCCCGTCTTCCTGTTTATGGACTTTCCTCAGCAGAGCCGCTGGCTTCTTCCCTTTTCCTGCGCTATGAATGGCCGCGGCGTTTCCTGCCTTGTCCCCGAACACCGCGGCGCCATTCGCTTCCCCGAGCCTTTGGTTCCGACAAAATTCCAGCGCGGACGTCGGCTCCGTTCGACAAATACGGCCTGAAATATTTTTTCCCCCTTGAAATGAGCTAGTTACCGCGAGCGCGTTCCTCAGAGGTGCGTTTTTCATTTCCGGCCTCGTCAGTACGCGGGCCCGCTTCCGTCGTCGCCTCTTTGGAAATTTCCCCAAACGTCAGCCGAAAATCAGTGGCCAAAATCCCCCCCTCCGTCACTTGCGGAGAAAACTGATCCCCTGGCGCTAGGCGGCGATGAGCAATCGCGTCCACTAGAGGGCAGCGTTTCAGACAGCTTTCAACGCGACGAGTAAAAAGGGCGCTTTTAGTTGGTGACGAACGCCGTCGGTGGCGTTCCGTCCGATTTCTTTCAGCCGCGAAGTCGCGCGAACTCGACTTGAATTCCGTCACCGACTACGTGCGAGCGATTCGTTCGTTCAGACGGTATTTCAAAAGCGAAATAACAGACACACACGTCCCCCGCTTCATTGGGAAGGTTTCTTTGGACAGCAGGCTTGTTAAAGGAATGTAGCGGGCAAGCTCGTGCGCGGAGAGCGTCGGTTAAAGCGTGACTCGGAGCTCCCGGCCAAAAGTCTCGGCGAGCGCAAGGCGTCCAAGACCCCCTTTCCTCCGACGGCGCTCGCGCGCGCTTCCGCTTCGTCTGTTCCGCTTGCGCGGAAAGGGCCCGTCGCTTCCGTCGGGCTTTTCGAAGGGAGGCGAAGGGAAGCCCGGGGCCGCCCTCCGGGACCCGCCCTCCGGGACCCGCCCTCCGGGACCCGCCCTCCGGGACCCGCCCTCCGGGACCCGCTTTGCCCCGTGGCCTCGGAGCGGCCGGCGGCTCATCCGGACAGGCCGGCGTCGTACCTGCCGGGGGAAAAAGACGGGTCCTCGTCGGTGGCGCGCCGTCTCGGCGGTCTTCCTCGGAGCCGGCGACTCACAGCGCCACGCATTCGGGGATGTGCAGGCGCCGAGTGGGCAGCAGGGCCGAAAGCTCCCCGAGGCTGTCCACGAACTCCAGCTTCCTGCTGAACTTCCAACTGGGGGGGGGGGGAGAAAGGGCGGGCGGCCTCGGACCTTTGGACCTTGGACGCGGGCGTCCGCAAGGGGCTGACCTGATGAACGGCTTGATGATGGTGACCAGTGCTTTGATGGCCCAAGTGGGATGAACCACAAACACGCCTTTCAGGTTCTTCCTCAGTCTGCCGCGCGCACATTAAGCAGACACGCCCGCTCGCTTTGCCTTCCCGTCGAGTCTCGCCCGGCGCGCGGCGAACGTCGCCTGGTACGACTCGGCGGGGGGGGCGGTCCGGCGCTGACCTCCACGCGACGGTTCGGTAGCACTCCTTGAGCCAGGCGACCCCCGGCAGTTTGTCCTTATGGCCCCCGGCGCAAAGAAAAACCATCACGTAGTTCTCGCGCACCATCAGCTCCAACGTGCCCACCAGGTACCTGAAACCGGCGCGCGGTCGACGGGGGGGCGGGGCAAGCGGGGAGCCGCGCGACCCACCTGAAGAGGTTGTCCATCACGTAGCGATAATTGTGCAGCGTGTTCTCGGGCAGGTAGCAAGAGGAAAAGACGATGATGTCGTTCATGCCGTCGCCGTAGTAACCTGGAGAGAGAGACGGGCGCTCGAGGGGCGCTCGAGAGGCTCCGTACGGCGGCGGGCGCTGCGCGCGCTTACCCCCGTGCGACAGGACCCTGAGGTAAGGTTCCAGCACGCTCATGTTGACGCGCGAGTCCCGCGGCGAGGGTCCGGCCGAGAAGCGGCGCCACCTGGTGCCCCGGTCGTCCACCGCGTCCTCGCGCTCCAGCGCGCCCAGGCCCGCCGGCTCCTCCGGCGAGCCGCGCCCCCCCGACTCGTCTGCGCACAAACCGCGGCGGCTCGATCGGCAAAGGCGCGACCCGGGGCGGGGAAGGTCGCGCCCGATCGGCTTTTCCTTCAAGGCGTGGGCGGACGCGGCGTCGGCCCGACGCGGCCTCACCTCGCCGCGGCTCCGGGTCGTCGGCGGGCAAGCGGAGCGACTCGCTGTCCGAGGGGGTCTCCATAGCGTCCAGGTCAAAGTCCGGGAAGCCGTCGTCCCCGTCTCCGAGGGACGGCGACAGGAACGCCGAGTGGAAGTCGCCCGACTCGCTGCGACCTGCGCCGACGCCGAACCGCGCGTTTGCACCAACGCCAAACGTTCTCCGGCAGAGGCGGGCGGGCGGGCGGGCGGGCGGGGGTTTTTTGTTTGCGTTTGTTCGCCGGCCCGTCGCCGCGCGGACCCCTGCGTTTTCGGAGGTTTAGCCAACCTCGGGTCAGTCGAATGCGAGCCTTGCCCGAGACGACAGAAATCCAACCTCCGCTCGCCTGGCGCCGACGTGGGCCGCATTGAAGAATTCTGTCTGGCTTATCCCGCGTTTGTTTCTGCGACGCGTACGGGTATTTTCATTGTTTGCCTCCCGCATCCGGAAGAAGCGGGCGTGCGGCGCGAGCCAACGGTACGGGTCCGTCGCCTTGCTCCCGGGAACAAAAGGTCGCGGCGACGGCACGGGCCGGTCGCGGCGACGGCACGGGCCGGTCGCGGCGACGGCACGGGCCGGTCGCGGCGACGGCACGGGCCGATCGCGTCCCCGGCTATCGGATCGTTACCTTGCCGCCATAAAACGCTTTTGCGAATAGGGCCGACCCTAATGAATCGAAAGGGACGGGCTTCTCTTGTCCGCCCTCCTCGCGAGTAAAAGCCCCTCGTCTTCCGTCTTGTTTCTTAATTGTTCTAGGTTGCGTTCGCCCGACCCTTTCGTTCGATCGAGAGGCGACGAAAAAACGCTCAAGCCGCAGCGCGCGCACCAACATGCGCGCCTTTTTTTTTTAGGGTTAGGGTTAGGGCAGGGGTGGGCAACTCCAGGCCTCGGGGGCCGGTGTCCTGCATGTTTTCCTGTTTTCTCTATCAAACTCACCTGAATCAAATGATTAGGATTATTCTCAATTTTTTGGATTATTGTTGATGAGCTAATGGTTTGAATCAGGTGCGTTAGGGAGAGAAAACTGGAAAACATGCAGGACGCCGGCCCCCGAGGCCTGGAGTTGCCCACCCCTGGGTTAGGGTTAGGCCATTTTACAAAACTTGCTTAAACAGCGCATCTGGGTTTGGTCTTTAGCAAGGGGGCGCTGCGCTTCGCTTCGCTTCGCTTCCCATGCCATCCCATGCCACCCCCGGGAAACATTTGGGGCCGACGGCCGACCCCCGGCGCATTTGCAGGTTGGCGTTGCGCGCTCCTTACCCAAAGACACGCTGAGGGCCGGCGCCGCCAGAACCTTCCTCCTGCCTCCGCCGCACGCCCGCAGCGCCAGGGTGACCGGACGCTCTGCGAACAGGAAGCCAGGTCACGCGGCTTCCGCCCGCTCTTCCGCCGTCCAAAATCTTTGCTCGGAGGGCCCCGCGCCAAAAATTGGCCCCTTGAACATTCTTCCCACGCGCCGGTCGGTGAAGCGAGCGCGCGCGCGCTTCTCTTCATACTTTTAAAGAGGCGGCAAAAGGTTAAGTTCTCTCGGTCGAGCCAGCTATTATTCAACTTCCTCCGTGGCTCCGCCCGCCCGCCGCCGTTTGTTTATTCAAAGTGGCCGCGGGGACGGATCGAAATGTCGCGGGTGGAAAAGGGGCCCCCCGGCCGCGTTTGGACACGGGCGTTTGGGCGAAAGGACGTGTCCTTTTGACTTTTACCTGCCGCCGCTCCCTCTGATGACGGCGAGGGAGAGGATGACGGCGACCGTCGGGAAGACCGCGACTCGGGCGACCTTAGCGGCCGCTTGTTCCGCTTACCTGTGCCGTTTGCCCCACCGTCTAGCTGGCCTTCCCCTTGGTCTTGAGGAAAAAAACGGCCGGACCGTGAGCGCGGCGGGTCCCGAGTCGGCCGGCGTGGCCGCGCGCGTTCTGACCTGCCGACCCGCGGCCGTCCGCCGCCGCGCATTCTTCGCCGGGCCGCGGAGTCGTCTCGGCCGACATGTCGCTTCGCTAAAACGCAGACGCGGACGCGGACTCACTCCTTTTCAGTCTCGCGTAGCGAACAAAGCGCGGATCCGGGAAGACGCGATTCCGGAAAGCGGGTCCGCTCTCGCGCGGCCGGAAGACGGAAAGAAGGCGGCCGTCGCTCGGACGGGAAAGCGCCGCCTCACCTGACGACATCGTCACCGGGCGGACTCCGACGCCGCACCTGCGAGGGAGGAGCCGCCGCGGGAGGGGAAGCGCAAGAAAGGGGAAGGGCGGCCTTTGGAGCCCAACCCCGTCCCGGAACGCCCGTCCGACGGGTAATACGCGTTCTACAAGCGCGGCGTATGGTATGCGTCGCGCCGGGGCGCCACTCTAATGTCGCCGATGAGCGGCGTATCGCGACACTTTGTTGCCGATTTACGACAACTGTGGTCTCCGGCCTCGCGCGGGCGCCAAACGTCGCCGATGACGCGATCCCGGAAAACAAAGCGCGAAAAGGCAGGCGAGCGCGGTCACGCTCAAGGACCAATCAAATGCGCCCGCGTAGGAGCAACGCGCAGACTTTAGGGCGGGACTAACACGCACGCCGCTCGACGCGGCGCCTCCGTAGAGCGTTTCGCAATACCGTTCAAACGACTTATCTCTTCGTGGTGGAAATCAAGTTTGCTGTGAACGCTTTGCCTTGCCGTGTGACGTCACGGCCTTCCTTTTCCTCTCGTCGTTTCGCTCCGAAGTCGTTAGGGCGCACGCGCGCCGCCGAGGGCGCGGAAAAGCCAAGCTCCGCCCACCGAACAACTGTCAACAAAGTCATGCGATGTTGAAGCTGGCCGACAAGGTAACGAATGTCCTTTTCCCACTTCGATTTGCTCCTTCGGAACGTGGCGAAGGAAGCGACGCTCGCCGACGAGCAAAGGCAACGCGCCCGCCCCAGATCTTTCCTCCTCGGGCAACGCGCGCAGCGGCTGCGTCGACGGCAGAAAAGCATGCAAGCTTTTCCTTCCGACCGCGCGCCTGTCGTAAGGTCTCGTCGAGGTGTCTCGTCATGGTTGCTTTCCACCAAGCTAACGAGTTAGCCGAGCTAGCGCCGTCACGTCACGTGTCACCCTTTCTTTCTTTCTTTCTTTCTTTCTTTCTTTCTTTCTTTCTTTCTTTCTTTCTTTCTTTCTTTCTTTCTTTCTTTCTTTCCCGGCGCCTCGCCGCGGAGCGAGCGTTAGCGCGCGGAGCTAAGCTAGCGCAGAAGCTAGCGCAGAAGCTAGCGCAGAAGCTAGCGCAGAAGCTAGCGCAGAAGCTAGCGCAGAAAGCCAGCGCAGAAAGCCAGCGCAAAAAGCCAGCGCAGAAAGCCAGCGCAGAGAGCCGATTATTGTTCCGAGCTCCCGTCGGCTACTCCGAGTCCAAAGTACTACGCAAGTCGTTCGGAAAACTCGGCTACCGAAGCATCGGATACCGGGAACGAAGGAGAAAACTAAACAACCCTCTAAAAGCGACCAAAACGAGCGTCGCTCCTTTCAGCGTAAAACAACTTTCGAGTTCTCGGATCTCGAAGGGCGGCCTTTGCGTTTAAGGACAACATCGAATTTGGACGAGCGACTGGATGAGATCATGGAACAGAATTTACGCCTTATTCGTTTTGATCTTTGTTCCATTTTCATCTCGACGTGATTTTATTTGTAGTCGCGTTTGCTTATTTCCGGTGCATTTTCCTTCCCTGGCGCTTGTTGCGACTGACCGGCGTTCCGTCACTCGCAGTTTTGCTATCTGTTGCAGTTTTGCTCTTTTCTCGTTCGAGGTACATATTGTTATCGCCCGATACTGCGTTGTTACCTATTGTGTGTGTTGGGGGGGGGGGGGTTCCGGGTAGTTGAAATTGTTTCCCGTTTCCTTTCGTTTCGTAGCCGACAGCGGAAATGTTTTGATTCGCATTACGAACACGCGTGTTTTGTGAATCCAGGAAGAAGACGCACCATTCATGAAGACTCACTGTGGTCTATTGTCGTCTTCAGGTATGCGCTATGTTTATTGCCCAAGTTCCGCAGCTTTTCCTTCAGTTTCCGTTCATTGAGTGCACTGCCGAGGCCTGGCCAGTGGGTGGCGTCGTTTCCCTATTTTTCAGGGTTCTTCTTCTTTGGGCCTTCCTGTCGCGATAAAGAAATGAACTTGTATTGATTGACTCCGTATGTGTCGAATACACGTTCATTTCTTTATCGACGACAATGTTGTTTGGTCGGTACAGATTGTTTGCGTTTAGATTTGCAGTTTTGCTGCACCGCCCGTGAAGACAAAACTGGTCTCTTGTCTTCTTCGGTGATGCGGAGGAGCGCAAAAAAATCGAAACAAAGGAAAAGACCTCGTCGTTAGATGTTTGCGCACTCCCACAATAAGGCGAACTTTAAATTTTAGATGTTTGCGCACTCCCACAATAAGGCGAACTTTAAATTTTAGATGTTTGCGCACTCCCACAATAAGGTGAACTTTAAATTTCGTCCCGGGCGAAAAGCGCCGTACGAATAAAAAGGCGGCGAGCGGCACAGTACCATCGGCGCCGCGCGGCGTTGCGATTCCAACCGTGCGCGAGTTCGTTCCGAATAAAGCCGCTCGGACAAAACGAGAACGCGAATGGATCGGACGGGCCGAAAGATGCCACCCGTCCGCGGACGCGACATTTTGCGTCCGGCCGGTGCTTGGCGGGACCTGTTTTATCGTTTGTGGCCGCCCCCAAACGCCGTTTGTGGTTTTTGTCCGGGCCTCCTCGCTTTTGTGACATCATACGCGTCGTCACATAGGTACCTTTACTTTGCCCTTTTTTCTTCCCTCCTCCTCGCACACGCAGACAGCCTACCCGCCAAACGCTCTTTTACGTGCGCCCCAAACTCAAGCGAGCGAGGCAAATTGTTGCAGTTTGATCGGCTCCGGCGCCGCCACCTTTCGGGCGCCCTCCGTCTCTCTGAAAGTCGAGAGTTCCAACTTGCGCGGCGGCCTCCCCAGGCTGCTCCCGTCCCTTTGGGAACATGACGGCGCCGGGAGGGATTGACGGCGGCTGCTGAAGGCGCCATGTGCTGAGTCGCCCTTTGGACCCACGCCGCTTCATCATCGTGATGTCCGTCTCCGAGCCGGCGCCGGCGCCGGAGCCGGACGCGCCGCCTTCCCCGACGGACAAGGAAGTTCTCGCGACCGGGTCGGAGGTCCCGAGCGACGGGGACGACGGCTCCCGAGCCGGCGGGGAGGACGCGGCGGAGCCCGCGCGCTCGGAAAGCGGAGCGGCGCCCGACGACGCCGACCGAGCCCCGCGCGCAGGTTTGCCCGCGTGACGTCTTTGCCGTCTTTACGCGCCGGCTTGAGCGAAGGGCCCCCGTTTGGCGTCTACGCGCCGGCCCGCTTTCCAACGGCGTCGGCGTGACGACCCACGCTTGTTTGCGGCGCGGCGGCAGGCTCTCAAGCGGAGCCCATGGAGAGCGCGGCGGCGGCCGCCGCTTCCGAGGAGCCGGCGGCGTCCGGCGACTCCGTCTCCGGTCCGGACCTCTCGCGTGCGGCGACGGGAAGCCCGCAGATGGCGCGGGAGGCCATCCCTTCCCGAAGGGGCGGGGCCCCGGCCGAGCCCCCCCCGTCGGGGCCGGCCTTTTACCTGGTCAAGTGGATCACCTGGAAGGAGAAGAGGACGCCCATCATCACCCAGAGCGACAACGGACCCTGCCCCCTGCTGGCCATCATGAACATCCTCTTCCTCCGCTGGAAGGTGCACCCGCCAAGCCTTTGCGAGCGAGCCAGCGAGCGAGCGAGCGAGGGCTTGACGAGCGCGCGCGCGCTCGCGTCCAGGTAAAGCTGCCGGCCCAGACGGAAGTCGTCACCACGGAGGACCTGATGGCTCACCTGGGTAAGCCGGCGCCCGCGACGGCGCCGCCGCGTCACGGCGGGCGCCGACGTCACGTGCCGTGCGCGCAGGCGAGTGCGTGCTGTCGGTCAGCCCCAGGGAAAAGATGGACGGCGTGGAGCTCAACTTCCGGCAGGTGCGTGCGCGTGCGCGCGCCGCCTCCTCCGCTCCACCCGCTGCAACGGAAATGTCGTCAGGAGTTTCCGGCCTGCGTTTGTAGCCCGAAAAGGTGGCCTTCGTTTCAAAGAATAAAGCCTACCTTTCGGACTACAAGCTGCTGCGTTTCTCTCCCGCGTTGACCTTCCGGTCCGGTCCGGTCCGGCGCGGCGTATCAGCGGTGTTACGTTTGCGCGGGTGCGCCTGTCTAACAATCCCAGCCGCAATGTTGAAAACATCGTCTGCGCGCGCGGCACCTTTGCGATAGCCGCCGGGGCCCACGTGCGACGGACAAAAACGGATTTTGGCCTCAGTTTTGTCGAGGCTTATCATAGTCGGCAAACGGCGGGACACGAGCAGCCGTGAAAGGCGCCGCGACCTTTCAGAACATGAACGACGCCATGGCGGTGCTGCCCAAACTCTCCACGGGCCTGGACGTCAACGTCCGCTTCACGGCCGTCACCGACTTCGAGTACACGCCCGAGTGCATCGTCTTCGACCTGCTGGACATCCCGCTGTACCACGGCTGGCTGGTGGACCCCCAGGTGAGAGCGGCGCCCCCGCGCGCCGGCCCACTCCCCCCGACCTCGGCTCCGCGCGCCCGCAGAGTTCCGAGATGGCGGCCGCCGTGGGCAAGCTGAGTTACAACCAGCTGGTGGAGAAGATCATCGACTACAAGCAGTCCAGCGACAGCGCGCGGGTCGGCCAAGGTAAAGAGCCCCCCCGCCTGCCCCCCCCCCCGCAACCGAGGCCCCCCGCGCCCAGCCCCGGCGCCTTTGCCGCCGCAGGGCTGGCGGCCGAGCACTTCCTGGAGACCACGGCCACTCAGCTCTCCTACCACGGCCTGTGCGAGCTCAACGCCGCCGCCAAGGAGGGAGAAATGTGCGTCTTCTTCAGGAACAACCACTTCAGCACCATGATCAAACACAAGGTCTCGCCGCAGCCCCGTCGGCCCGACGCAAAGCCGCGCCGGCCAACATTTTAGCAAAAAAAGCCATCGAAACCCCGCCCGACGCGCTCCCATCGGTTTGCCGGCGGTTCCGAAGGCGTTTGGCGTTGAGGCGCGGCGCGCAGCCACGCTTTCCCGTGATTGTCGCGCCCCAGGGCCACCTGTACCTGCTGGTGACGGACCAGGGCTTCCTGCACGAGGAGGGCCTGGTGTGGGAGTCGCTGCACAACGTGGAGGGGGACGGAAACTTTTGCGACTCCAACTTCCGCCTGTGCCGCAGAGACGCGCCGCCCGCCGCCAAAGCGCCGCCGCCGCCGCCCTGCCGCCGGCAGCGCCAGATCCAACAGGTGGGAATAATAACGCTTGGGTTGGCATGGCGGGAGGGAGCCCCCCGCTCCGCTTCCTCACCTTTCTTTGGGCACGCGGACGCCAGCTTACCAAACCTTCGCGTCCGCGCGTCGCGCTTACTCCGGGGAGGGCCCGCGTACGCCCACTTAGACGGCGTTTTGCGCTCGGAACGTTTCCCGGAAACGGGCGAAACGGTGGCTTTGGCCGCGCGGAGATGCCCCGGGGGCTAAAGCGGGCGCGGCCGTGTGCGTCAGGACTATCTGGTGGCGATGTCCCTGCAGCAGGAGAGCGACGCCGGGGCACCGGGGCCCCTCAGCGACCTGGAGCTGGCCCGGCAGCTGCAACAGGAAGAGTACCAGCACCGGCCGCAACAGGTGGGCCGGCGGGCCGGGCTCGGGCTCGGGCTCGGGCTCGGGTCGCCCCTCGCCCTCTCCCCACCGGCCGTGCGGTGTCTTTGTAGGTCAGAGGGCAGGGGCCGCAGCCGGGAGGGGCCAGGAGAAGAGAAAAAGACTCTGACTGCATCCTGCTTTGACGGCGCCGAGCGGGCGCCGCGTCGGCCGCCCCCGAGCTCACCCGGGACAAGCTCCTCCCACTGGCTAATAAAGGCGTTGCCCCGAGGGCGCTCGCTCGCTCGCTCGCCTCCGCCGTCTCCGTTTCTTGGCTCGAGGCGTTTGCTTGCTTGAGTTGAACCCTTCCTGACTTAGGAATGTCACGCGTGACCTTTTTGACTCCGATCTAATTAAAACGAGGCCTTGGCTTTGGGCGCGCTCTCGCTTGCGTCTTTGCGCGCCGCCAAAACGGAGACTCCAACGCCAAAGAGCGAGGCGACCGACAAAGATCTGGGTCGTCGAGGACGTTTTCCAAACGTCCCAACCGGCACCGCGACGTTTTCAAAAATGGTGGGACAATTAGTCATCGAAACGGTCGAATGGGATGGGGAGCCAAATTTACAATGACCTGGAATAACTTGAAGGGGTTTGAGATACAGGAGGAAAAAAAAACTAGGATTTTAGTGAGGAAAAAAGAGCACTTGATGTGGGAGAACACAATAATATGGGGGTTTTACCTTGTAGGATTAAAAATGGTACCGATGAGCTTAACGTTGACAATCTGTCACATTGATTCATAGAACGTAGCGACTGGCATTTGGGCCGGGCCTTCGTCTTTTGGCTGTCCTCCCCAAAAACAAATCGACTGGCATTTGGGCCGGGGCTTTGTCTTTTCGGCTGTCCTCCCCAAAAAGCTCAAAGGTTTGTGCGTCACAATGGCGAGTTTTTATTCATTTGAAGAAGCGTGGCAAGGAATACGTTCCCAAAAAAACGTGAACGTGGACGAGCGCTCGGCGCGTCCCCCCGCCATTTCAAACGCAATTGATCTGCGGTCAGGCCCGGGGCCCACAAAGCCCGCGCCCCGACCCGACCCGACCCGACCCGGAGTTAAAAATCGCATAGGGCAACATCGGAAAAGGGAAGGTCTCGGAGCATTGCCGGGGCGACTGGGACCGGCTAAATTAGCTAACAGCGACCCCACCCCCCTCCCCACCCCGTAGCTCGTCCACGCTTCCTTGTCGCCGATTTCAAAATAAGATCCAAGTCGGAGCCAGGTCGACGGATACACGATTGTATCGGAAGTGGGCGAGACGTAAAAAAAAAGCCTTCCAAATTGAGTAGAAGAAGAAGGTAAATCGACCGCGTTTGAAATGTCGTAAGCGGAGCGCGATAGACGTCGAGCGCACTTAATTCGGAAGCCTCGCTCACAACATCCGGGCATGTTCGAGCCGCCTCCTGCTCGCTTCGGCCAGTAAACAATTCGGCGGAGGCCGGCGTGCGACGGTGGCGCCTCGAAGTCAACATCGATCCCTGAACTCGACTCGTCCCGTTGGGCCCGGAACCGAGACGCCGAGCCCGAGCCCGAGCCCGAGCCCGCCGCCGCCGCCATCGCCTCGTTGGCGCCTTAGCTCGCTAGCGTTAGCGGACGACGGCCGCCCCGTGCCGCGGCTGCCAGCAAACCTGGACGCGGTAAGTGGCCTCTCCCGCCCGGCCCGGCCCGGCCCGGCCCGGCCCGGCGCGAAAAAGGCGTTCGGCCCAAAAAGACGGGCTCGCTCGGCGGGCGGCGGCCTCGAGCCGCGACGCCGCGCGCTCCCACCCAGACGAGCGAGTCAACCGGATGTGGAAGTGGTTTTTTCTCGGTGTGTAAAATAGGAAATTTCTCGCCGACTTCCCCCGGAAAACCGACGAGTTTATATCAAACGGTTTCCTGTCCGTCCTACAGTGCGCGTTCGGAGCGTCGTGGACTCGCGATTCGGAACGAAAGACGCTCGGAACGAGGCGGGGATACGTGGCGCATGGCCGACTCTTTTCTGGCCGCGAGGCGAGGCGCGTAAAATGGCGAAGGAGGGAAGCGCGCTCTTTGCCAACGCTCTGCGCGCAGCCGTTAGCGGCCGCCGCTAACCGTTCGCAGCGGCGCCCCTTTGCGAATTTTGGACACTGACAAGTGGCTTGACGGTTCTTTCATTCGGTTGGACCGACCGGCCTCTCTTCTAGTCCCGCAGAAGCCTTTTGGTTTTTTTTTTTCCTTCTTTTCGCGCGGCGCGGCGCGGCGCGGCGCCATCACGCTAGATGGCGCTTTTTTTCTTTTGTTGTTTCGGCCCGTGCGTTTGACCTCTCGAGCGGTGAAAATGTGCAAAAGAGAAGCCTTGAAAAGTAACACGCGTCTAAACCGGCCGAGGGTTTGTGACGCCGGCGCTTCCGTCCTCGATCCGCCTCTCCGCATTGCAACGGACGGCGCCGAAAAAGCACGCCGCCGCGAATCGGTTCCATCCATTAGAAAATCGGCCATTTTTTTTCATCCTTTGATCGAAGGCAAAGATAATAAAGGAAAACCTACTCGGCCTTTACCGTTGAGGGGATAGGGAGCTAAAGGCCGTCTCCCGAGGACGTCCGAACGGTGGCCGTCGACGAATCGATCGATCGTTTTATTAGGGACGCGCTTTCTGTCGACCCGGTCCAAATTTGCGCGTCGGGACGCCGACGTCTGAACGGCGTTTGCGCGCGCGCGGCAGATGTCGCTGGTGGACCTGGGCAAGCGTCTGCTGGAGGCGGCGCGTAAAGGTCTGGACGACGAGGTGAGGAACCTGATGGCCAACGGAGCGCCCTTCACCACCGACTGGGTGAGTGGCCGTCGGCGCCGGTCGCCCGGTCGCCGAGCGCGCTGAGCCCCCGTCCGTCCCTTCGGCGACAGCTGGGGACGTCCCCGCTCCATCTGGCCGCCCAGCACGGCCACTACTCCACCGCCGACGTCCTGCTGCGAGCCGGCGTCAGTCGCGACGCTCGCACCAAGGTGGACCGGACGCCTTTGCACATGGCCGCCGCCGAGGGGCACGCCATCATCGTGGAGCTGCTGGTCAGGGTGAGCGCCCTCCCGGGGTTTCCCGGGGCGCGTCGTTCGGTCGCGCGGCGCCAAAGCGTTGTCGGTTGCGAGCGGCTTCGGGGACAAGCGCCCGCTTCCCGCCGCGCCGTTCTCAGCGTTTCCCCGCCCGGCCTCCAGAGCGGCGCCGACATCAACGCCAAGGACATGCTGAAGATGACGGCGCTGCACTGGGCGGCGCAGCACGGCCACCACGGCGTGGCCGAGACGCTCATCAAGCACGGCGCCGACGTGCACGCGCTCAGCAAGTTCGACAAAACGCCCTTCGACATCGCCGTCGACATCCAGAACACGGAGCTCATGCTGCTGCTGCAGGTCGGCCTCGCCGCGCCCGCCGCGCCGCGCCTCGCCGCGCCTCGCCGCGCGCCCCCTTCACGCGTACGTCGCGCAGGAGGGCATGCAGAACCAAGTCAACATGAACCAGGTGAGCGTCAACGTGGAGTCGGGCAACGCCGGCGGCCAGCCGCAGTTCATCATCCAGGGCATCCCGTCCATACCGGGGGGCGTGGTCAACCTGGCCGACCTGCTCAACAAGACCGGTAGGTGGCGTCCTCCCTTTCCTTTCCCCGCGGAGCCAAAGCTCGGGCGCGCCCGCCTAAAGCCCACCGGGCCGTCGGGGCCGGCAGGAGAATCGGAAGAGGCGGTGGCCGCCGGCGCCCTGGACGGCAGCATCCAGCACGCCGCCGTGGTCAACGAGGGAGGCCAGCGGGTCATCACCATCGTCACGGACCAGCACGGCAACCTGCAGACGGCCGGGGGCGTGTCGCAGCCCTTCTTCGTCACCATGCAGCACGGGCAGCAAAGTGAGACGCGCCTTCCCGGGGGTTAGGGTTCCGGCGTTTCTGAAAGCGCCCGTGCGCCCCGCAGTGCTGGCGGTGCCCGCCAACACCGTGACGGAGGAGGTGGTGACGGACGAGTCGCAGGCGCCGCCCTCCAGGAAGAGGAAGTTGGAGGTGGCCAATAACCACCACGACGCCGGAGAGACGGTGAGTCCACGCGGTCCCGAAGCGCCGGCCTCCCGCGCGACCGACGCCCCCCGGCGGCCGGAAAAATAGCAGTTGAAATTCCGACTCCTACCGTTCGGTCTCCCTTTGTTTGCCGTGAGGTGGGGTCGCCCCCTGGCGGCTAGTAGTAAAAAAAAGCCACAAGCCGCGTGCAAAAAGCACCGTCGCTCCACACAAAGATTTCGCCGTACGAGTCATCCAAATGTCAGTTTGTCAAGAATTGGATTTCACGGACGGCGCGCGGCCACTTTGTTGCCGAGGGGGAAATATATTGACGGTGGCGGCCGAGCGGCACTTTAGTCCAAATGCGACACCTCGGCGCCAGCAAAATGACTGCAAAGCAGCGGTCCTGGCCCGCGAGCGTTTTGTTTTTTTCTCGCTCTCCGCGCTATCCGGTCGAACCGCCGCGGGATTCAAGCGGCCCGCCGTCGTTCTCGAGGCAATCTCTCGCCCGCCCCCTTCCGACGCCCCCCCGCACCGTCCGGCCCTTCGGCAGGAGCTGCTGCAGAGGCAGCTGCAGGAGGCCAACCGCAAGGCGCAGGAGTACCGCCAGCAGCTCATGCGCAAGGAGCAGGAGGCCGAGGAGTACCGCATCAAACTGGAGGCCATGGCCCAGAGCCGCGCCGAGGAGGTGGTGGTGGTGGGCGGCGGCGGCGAGGAGGACGCGCCCCCCGCCGGCGAGGAGGCCGGCCACGTGGTGCTGCTGCAGGAGGGCGCCATCATCGTGGAGGGCCGGGCGGCCGAGCCCGCCGCCGGGGCCGCCTCCTAACCGGCCCGCCCCCTTTTCTTTCGCTCGCGCCTTTCCCTTCTTGGAGTTGACAAAAAAATCGTCCGACCCTTGGCGCTGGGCCGGGCGGCGCGGACTTTGGCCGGCGGGCTCGAAGCTTTTCGGCCGTCGGGCCCGAAGCTTTTCGGCCGTCGGGCTCGAAGCTTTTCGGCCGTCGGGCTCGAAGCTTTGCCAAAATTCTTCGCGGCCGTCGCTTTTTGTTTTCCGGCCGACGGTGGGAAGGACCCCCCCCCATCCGCGCCACGCTTTTCAAACTCGATTGCCGGCCCTTGACGGGAACCGGCGGGAGACGGTAGCGGACGAGGGCAAAACCAACCCGTTTCGGGCTTCTTCCTCCCTCGCTCATCTGCGCCGCTTGGCTCTGTTCATGTATTTTTTTTCAAGTAAACTCATGGGCGCACACTTTTCCAATGTACATATAAAGTTGTATTTTTATAACGCCCGTTTTGATGGCCACGTCAATCTGATGAATATAAACTCTTGTTTCCTTTATGACTGTGTCTTTTTGAAAGCCCCGCGCCTACCGCGACGTCTCCGTTGCCTCCCCGCGCGACCGATCCGCTAAAAACAGTCTGAAGATGACGTTTTACGATAGCTGCGTTAGATGGACCACGCCATTTCCGCAGCCATCGACCCCGCTGACCAATTGAAAATACAAATACATGTTGTAGTTTTGACTTCGAAAAAAAGTATACAAAGGTACATTTGTTGGAACCGAGTCGAGGCAAAAGCGGCGACCGTTTGCGATGAGCCCGGGAATACGTTCGCTGCTCGGGGGGGCGGGGCGAAAACGCGGAACTCGGCTCCAGTCGCGAGGCGTTCGAAATCGGGGCGAGAGGGCCCGGCGACCAATCCGCCGCCGCGATGGTTTGAAAAGAAGCGAGGCGGCCGTTCCACGGCTCTCCGCTCCGCGGGGGAATCGGAACGGGGCCCGCTCTAGGGATGAAGCGGACGAGCCTCGCGCGGGCGGGCGACCCCGCCCAGTGGGCGTCGCGGCCAATCGCGCGCGGCGCGGGGGGCGGGCGCCGGGGCGGAGGACGCGGGCTATCATGGCGGATCAGTGAGCGAGCGAAGCCAGGCCGTCGGAGAGCCAGCGAGCCACCCAGCCAGCCAGCCAGCCCGGCCGCCGTCCGTGGCGGATTAGTTCGGCTGGCCTCGCCTCCGCGTGGGTGGCGGGGCGGACATTTTGTCGGCTGCGAGCGGCGGCCGCTACCGAGCGCAAATAGCAAGGCGTCCGGTCCGCTGCTCGCGCCGGGCCGGAAGCGGGCCGGAAGGCAGCAACCGCGGGTCCACTTTCTCCCCTCCCTCGCTTCGGGCGCGTGCGGCGCCGCCCCCTGGCGGCCGCCCCGGACGTGGCAGCCTGGCTTTTGCGAAATCTTCCCGTAAAGCGGAGTCCGGTCGCCGCCGGGCGACGCGGGACAAACCTGAGCAACCTTTGGCAAAGAGCGAGCTTTCTACGTTTCCACGAAAATAAAGTCGCCTGGTCGAGAGCCGCGCTTCGGCTTCCCCGCTTTCTGACATTGGAACGAACGTGTTTGCCACTTTGAACATTTCTTACAAATATTTGTGTACATAGGTTTTTACCATCGGAAAATGAAAATAAAGTCAGTTGCTTCCACTTTGGTGTGTCCCACTCTTCTTTCCATACCTTCCGTTTCCAACCAAAAAATGCCGCGCCATCCGTGGCCGTTTGTTTTTGTGCAAAAAAAAAAAACTTACTACACACGGTCAATTTTTTCTTTTGTCATTAAATGGTTAATTAGAGCGAAAATCGTTTTAAGGAAAAAGTTAACCTAACATGGCGATTTGCAGAAAAAATCATGGTAGATGTTGAAATTTAAAAAAAAAAACCTTACTGTACGGTGTTGTTTTTGCCTCGGAAAAAAAGCCATACGATACATGGTCAATATTCATGAAAAAAAAGCCTTACTAAAAAAAAAATAAAAACTGTAATATACATGGTCTCTTTTTTTTTTATCACCAACAACTTTTTCGACTAACTAAAAGGTTAGTTTTGGCAAAAAAATGACATTTTTTGAAAACAAGAAAAAGTTAACCAAACATGGTAATTTGCAAAATATAGGCTGACTATAAAGTGTCATTATTGCGAGAAAAAAAAATACGTTGTAAATTTTCGTGAAAAAAAGCCTTACTATACATGGTCGTTTCTTCTAGAAATAAAATAAAAGCCTTACTTTCCATGCTCATTTCTTTTTCGCCAACTAATTTTTCGCCTAACTATGGCGGGTTAGTTTTAGCCAATAACTACACTTTGGGGAGCCAAAAGAGCAACCCAAAAATAGGTGGCTCAAAAAAGGAAGTTAAGCAAAACCGGACGGGCGAAGCGTCCCCAGACAGGTGAAGCCGATCAAGCTAACGACCAGGCGGACGATAAAGGCGGGCGGCCGATCAAGGCGGGCCCGCAAACTTCTCCTTCTACGTCCGAAACTCAAGTCGCCGTCATTTTAGCCGCGAAGCGTTCTTTGAGACTCGCCGGATGCCAAACCGACAATTGAATGTGTTGGACGCGAAATGAGAAAAACGGAGCGGCTCAAGCCCGAGTCCGTTCGGGAGTCCGTTCGGGAGTCCGTCGGGAGTCCGTTCGGGAGCCCGTTCGGGACAGCGTCCGTTCTCCTCCCTTTCCTCGCAAAGACTTTGGGGACCCGCTCCAAGTCTTCCCGTTTCATTTCCCATCAGAAATCGCCGCGGACGCCCGCGCTGAAAATGGTCTCGGTCCGAGTTCCGTTTCGCTCTTCTTCAGCCGTTGCGGGTTAAAAAAAAAAGCGGCTTCCACGCACGCCGAGGCTCGCTGTTTTTTTCCTATTTTCCCCTAAATAATTTTATTTGACCGCTTCCACCGTTAAACGCGGCGGACCGATATGCGCCGCCCCGGCCCTAACCCTAACCCTAACCCCAGCCCTAACCCTAACCCTAACCCTAACCCTAACCCTAATATGGACCCCTAACCCTAGCACAGTAACCCTAACCCTAGGTTTAGGAGGCAACGGCTCTCGGTCGCCAAGACGCTTTCTCCTTTGCGCCGCTTTGGCAAACGCCTCGGCAAGGGAAGACACCACAGGCGTTCAACGTACAGAAAAAGCTCCTTTATGTAAGACTTTAAGGAAGGCTACACAAGTGAACCCGAGGCGGTGGAACCGGAGTTAGCAAACGCGCCGCGCGCTAGCTAGCTTCTCAGGCTAGCCGCTCCGCCTTTCAGAGATGTTCAAGACGCTCCGCGCGCTTTTAAGACTTGGGAGAAGGCCGGGATTATGGCTCCAAATGTTCACCTGGTGGCAAGTGACCACCGAGGTAACCTTGCCCAAGTGAAGTGAGGAGTTGGACAAAAATGGTGGAAAGGCCCTCAGGTACTGCGCCGCCGGACCCGACCGGGATCCGCGCGTCAGTGCGCAGGCGCTCGGCGTCTTACTAGGAATGTGCTCTACTGGCACTTATGGCCTTCCGTTCCGCCACTGTTAAAAAAAACAAACTTTCCACGACCCCGAAGACAGGCGAGCGAAGGAAGAGGACTCGCGACCCGAACGCCTGCTCGCTCGCGGCGCAACTTCGCTCCAAGCAGCGCCGCAACTAAATGTTACAAAGCGATGCGAAACTACGCGGGAGCAAACATGCCGCGGGTACGGCGGGCGAGACCATACGGGGGAAACAAAAGAAAACGGGACCAAACGTTACGGGTGTGCCGACAGCAGAAGGTCTTTTGCCCGGACGGCGACCGACGGGGCGCGGCGCTACGCAGACTTTAAGAATATCCTTCAAGAATATCCTTCGTACCGGCGGGCGACGCGTGCGTCGTAGCGTGACCGGTCCCGGCTCGCGGAAGGCCCGCCGGTCTAGCCGTAGCCGACGAGGAGCCGGGCGGCGTACCCCGGCCCCGCTAGCGGGCGGCGCCGCGGCACCTTGGCCAGGGCGCGCGGGGCAGCGCCAGCAGCAGGAAGAGGAGCCCGCCCGCAATCGAGACGGCGCCGGCGCAGCCCACGCACGACGCCGACCAGGAGAAGTTGTGGAGCAGCGGCACCGAGCGGTCGCTGGCCAGCAGGGAGAGCAGCGACTGCTGGAAGATCAGCAGGGACAGCAGCACCAGCGCACCTGGGGGAAGGGCCGGAAAGATGCAGCCGGGCCCCCCGCTAGCCCTCGCTCGGCCGCCGCGCTTACCGGACAGGACGAAGCAGACCGAGGCGGGCTTGAGGAAGAAGAGCGTTTCCTTGCTGAGCGCCGCGCCGATGCAGATTGCGCCCGTGGCCATCAGCGTCAGGCTCAGCAGCGACAACATGGCCGACGCCATGCCCAGGCCTGCCGCGGGCACACGCGTGATCCTCCGCGCCCCCGACCGCCGCGTCTCGGCCCGGGGATTTTACACCACTGACTTTTGTGCGTTCGCTTGCCGAACATGACGGCGTTCTCGCCCGTGGTGAAGAACTTGAAGTAGGTGCAGTTGGACTCTGAAAGGGAAGGCCGACGGTGGGACGGCGGCCCGAGCGCTGGAAAAGTAGGCGGGCGTACCTACCTCCGGGCAGCTCGGCGGGACCGCAGCTCTCCCTGTCGGGGTGGATGTCGCTCACCCGCAGCGTCTTGGTGCAAGCCTTCCACAGGCCCAAGTGCACTGCCGGGCACGTCTGCCGCACAGCGATTCGGGCTCACGGCCGCCCCGCCCCGACCCGACCCGCCCGCCCTCTCACCTGGTTGCCGTAGAAAGTCTTGGGCGGCGCCAGCTCCGCCCAAAACTCCGTGCCCACGCCCAGCACGGTCAGGATGACGCCCACCGCGGCCACGAAGGCGGCCAGCTTGATCTGGGGGCGGGCCGCAGTCGATGGGCGCCTGGCGGTTAGCGCCCCCCCCCCCCCCCCCCGCCTCGCGCCACGTACCTTGCCTTCCTGCGCCTCCGTCATGGCGCGCCGTCCGGCGCGGCGGCGCTTGTTGCCACCGAAGGTGGCGCGTCCGCTCATGAGGCCCGCCAGGCCGCCCGTGCCCAGGCCCCCCCCGGCTCCGGCCCCGCCGCCGCCCTGCCCCGCGCCTCCCACCGTGGGGCCGGCCGCCGGGCCCACCGCGCGGCCCTCCTCGTCCGTCACCAGGAAGGTGGACCACATCATCGGGCGAAGCGAGGAAAGTTGACTTTTGCTGACGGGGAGGGGTCAAAACGGTTTCAAAACAACACGCGAAAGAACAGCTGCGACTGACCGTGAAAAGGCGCTTTCTCAAAGCCGTCCGTGTGTCCGTCAAAGCATGCTGAGCAAATGGTAGGAATTGGCGAGCTCTGGTAAAAATCAAAACTACAAGTCCCGCCCCTCGAGGAGGACCGGCTCGGCAGGCGGGGGACGCTTCCTGCGGAATCAGAGCAAAAAAAAACAATCCTTGTGTGTAACAAGCGAACGGCAAGCAAATGCCGAGTCCCCGGAACGTCGCTTCCGCTTTGAAACCCGGGCCGGGATTTCAAATCGGGATTGAGCTATCGCCGCCGCAAGCCGCCCGCCCACGTTACGGCTTCAAACGCCGCTCTCCAAGTCAAGGCTCGCTCGGCATGCTTTCCATCTCGAAATCGGCCTTTCTAATGGGTGACCCCCCCCCCCCCGGGGTCGGCTAATTTGAGCCAGCTATGCGAGCGCAACGTCTCAAAGCGCTGAAATCGAAAGCGGCCTGGCTATTTTGGGAGCCCGCCCGCTCCCTCCGACTATTGCGGCTGAAGGAACAAGGAGAAAAACACGCGCGGATGTCGCGGATGGCGCGGCGCGTGAGCGTAACAGAGCTTTTGGGGTTCAGGCTTTCAAGCTTGTCAGCTTTTTGCTCGCTCCATTGACCTAAAGGCGGGAAGGCCGCTTAGCAGCGGGGCCGCCGCGCCGCGACCCGCGCCAGAAAGTACGGGCGACACTCCCGAAGGCGGCGGGCGGATCTACCCGATTGATTCGCAGACATTTCGAAGCGAGATTTTCGGTCAAGCGGTTCGTCAGGCGGAGATGTCTCCGCGACGGCGGCGGGAAAGGCTTCGCCCTACAGACTCCAACTTCGCCCGTCGCCGGTCAAGGTTAGGCTCAAAAGGTGATTTTGCGCAGCGGGGGTCGGACGAGCCCCGCCTTCCTTACGCTCGCTATTTCGAACGCCGCGCCGTCAAACGCAAACCGCCGAAGGAGCCCGCGGCGGCTTCCGACCGACCGACGGCCCCGACGCCCGCGATCCTTCCGGCGCCCTTGGGCCGGGGCGCGCGCGCACTTACCTGAGGCGGAAACCAGCGATTAGGGCGCCCGCAGCCGGCGCCGCCGACAAACACCCCGTGACATGTCGGGAGCCTCAAAATATCCCGGCGCTCGCTGGCTGGCTGGCTGGCCGGCTGGCCGGCCGGCGCGTCGGCTTCCTCCAAATATAGGCCAGAGGAAAGAAGCCCGCCTCGTGGGACCCGAGCTGACGGCGGTGAATGCCGCCAGCAATGCGCGCGCGCACACTCCCCGACGCACGCGGCCTCGTTTCCAATCGCCCAAACGCGCTCGAGACACATGTGACCGCACGTGCGGCCGACGGTTTCGCCCGCCGTACGGGCAGGTTTTTGTTATGTCCGGAGGCTCCCGTGCAAACGGACGCGGCGCGAGAGAGGCGAGTTCGCATCGTTTGGCCGTCGTCGCCCGCCGAAGCGCTCTCGCCTCACTTCGGTGAGATTTTGTCACCGACGGCGGAGGGGGCCGGCGGGACGGCCGACCGTACCGACGCCGGCGACTCCCGCCGCGTCGGCTAGTTTCGGGCGCCGGATAAAAGCTCGGCCTTTCTAAGGAAGAGGCCGAGCTCGGCTCGGGCCGCCGGCGCCCATCTCGGGATGGGACCGGGCCTTCGAACGGGAGTTTGAAAGGGCGATGGCGCGTTTGCACGTCGGAGCCGTGAAAAGCGCGGCGCGTCGGCGCCTCGACGGGCCGTTCGCAAACGCTTCCGGCGCGGCGCGCTTGAGGGCGAGCGAGCGCGGAGGAGAGCGAGGGATAAATTTATCCAGCTCAAGTCAGCAATCCTCCTCAAGCGGATCAGCGCGGCGCGGCCAGGACGGATTGAGCGGCGAGCCGCAAGCGAGCGGCAAGTTGCAAGCGGGCGCACTTTTGACGGAAGGCTAGCGGAAAAGGGGACGGGAGTTGCGCTCCCGCCGGCCGGGCTCTTCCGCCGGCGACGCCACGTGAGTCCGCTTTTTCTCATATCGCTTCTTCCGTTTGGGGCTTTTCGACGAGCTTCGGGAGACCCGCGCTCTCCGAAACGCCGGCGTTATAGCTGACCGCTCGCCCGACCCTGCAGATAAACCCTGTATATCTTGTTTAACCGAGGGCGGAAATGGGCGGAAATGGCCGGAAATGGGCGGAAATGGGCGGAAATGTCCGTGTCGTTCGAACAACCCCCCCCCAAAACCCAAAGAATATTTTCAGAGAAAAAGGGCCGGAAACAGAAACATTTACCCCGGTGAAGGGAACGGTCCGAACCGCACCGAGAAGGAACACCTTATCATCGAGCCTCACTTTCGCACTCGTCATCGGCGGGCCGCCGTCGCACACAAACCTATTTTTGCGCGCGCCGCCCCAAAATCCGAGCGGGCGGTCGAAAGACTGGCATCCCTGACGTTTCGCAAAGGATGCGCAGTTCCACGGACGGCTCGGGATCGGAATTGAGAAAAGAACGCTCGGACGGATGCTTGGGGGTGGGCAGGAATACCGCTCGAGTTATCGATCGATTCGACGGAACGCACGGGGGAGCAAACGGCTGTTTGCGCGGAGAGGACGACGGACGGAATGACGGTCGCGGGAATGTACGGAAGCTAGGACGGAAGCTTCGGAGTAGCGTTAGGGTTAGGGTTAAGGATTTGACGCGCGTGATAGGGAGGCTCGGGTGGACGGAACCCTGCCGGGTTCCCGGACAAAAGATGAAGTGACGGAGAGTTTCTCACATGGGTGAAAGATGAACCATCTAATAGACGTACCGATAGAAAATTGATGAGTTGACAGAACGGATGGATAGAAAACGCTTTAGCCGGACGTGCGGATGGATTACAGGAAGCTTCTAGGGAGGGTCGGCGATCAACGAACGGATGGTTAGTACCCGGGGTGTTTAGTTGGGTCGATGGACAGATCTGTGGGCGGCGGGATGGCTCGGCGACAGACGGCGATCCGCTACGATGGTTCGACGAAGGGTGGGAATCCGTCGACGAAGGGCGGGAATCCGTCCGAGGCCAAGCGGGACGCCGGATCGAGACCGGAGCCAATTGCCAAGTTGCGGCACGCTCGGCATCACGTCCGCTAAGTCCGAGCCGACGCGTGAGACGGCGGGGCCGGCCGTCAGCTCAGCGGCCCGGGCGCCTCGTAAAAAGGCCCTCGGGGGTCGGGGCCGTTTGCCGCGCTAGCCGTCGGCCTCGTCCGCCCCGCCCCTCGCCAACGGCGACGCCTTCTGTACGCGACGGGCGGTGGGCCCCGTTTTGTAGGGGGTCTCTACAGGGGTACTATCTGACTCGCGAGGGTCCCGGCCGACATCTTTGCAGCCTCGCCTCGGTCGAGTCGTTGCTTTCTCGGGTTTCGAGACATGATACCGCACCGTAACGCAGTGCGCGCACGATGAAAAGACTGAGGAAGAGCTGGACGCAGACGCGGCAGCATGTGGAGGATAGCTAAGGGGCGCGCTTGGCTCACGAGGCCGCTCCCCTCTCACTGCCAGAGACAAGGGCCGCGTCAAACCACGTGATTGCTCTGGGGTTGCGAGAGTTCACCGCCGCCGCCTTTCGAAATCCCGCTCGAGTTTTCCGATCACCGAAGGGCAAACGTCGATGTCGGCGGCGCGGCGGTTCCTGAAGCGCGCCTAAATATGCTATCCTGTGGTGTGCGCGCAGGCGATCGTGCAGAGTCCCGGCGCTGCGATTCGATGGTCGGAGGCCAAACTTAAACGGATTAAGCCTCGGCTGCCCAACACAGGACGTCCTCCGGGCCAAGTCCCATCACCTGGCTGGACGGGGGCCAAAGGTTTGTTCCGGGCGCGGCGGAAGGATGCCTCAAGACCCGTGCTGAGCGCCGCGCCACACCCGACCGGTTAGCGGAACGCCGGAGGTTTCCGGTTGGACCTCCCCGGAACGGATGTCGGCGTTTTGCGAGAGGCGGTCCGGTCGGCAAGTGTCCCCTCGTCACGCTCGGCCCCGACGTCTTCGAATGTAGCGCGGACGGTCCATGGTGTTGTTTCCCGCAAAGATAAAACCTCGCCGGCGGGACCTTGAGCCGGAGCGCGGAGGAATCATCCGGGTCGGCGTCAAACATGGCGAGAGTCGTCGGGCGTCCGGGTCCGGACGCTTGGCGGGCGAGGCCGCCGGGCGGCGCCAGCTCCGCCGCCTTCCTCGCCTTGCGGTGGATAGTAGCCTGCTACTTCCTGTCCCGCTCTGAAGCTTGGGCGAGCTCGCTCGGCACGGAGCACGACTACGGCGGCGGCCCCAGATTCGTCTGCGTCCCCATCCCGCCGGAAGCGGACCCCGGCTGCTACTCTCCGCCGAGCGCGCACCGCCGGCCCGGCGCCAACGGCCACGGGGGCAGGGTCCTGATCTCGGACGAGGCCAAAGCCACCATCTTGCACCTCCGCGAGAGTCTGGTCAGGCAGAAGGAGACCATCCTGGACCAGCGGGAGACCATCAGAGAGCTCACCGCCAAGCTCGCTGTATGCGAGGGCTTTGGCGGTCACCATAGCAACGGCCATCACGACAACCACCACGGCAACCACCACGACGACCACCGCGGAAATCACCGGGACGGCCACCCGTCGCACCACGCGTCCTATCTGGGCGGCGATCGCCACTCCTCCCATGGCGTCCGCCGCTCGGACTCCCATCGCTGGGAGTCGCACGGCAAGCACGGCTCGTTCTCGCCGGAGCAGACGGGCAAGACCCTGCAGACGCTGAAGGAACGTCTGGAGAACTTGCAGGTAAGTGACGGCGAGACGCGGCTCGCCTTACAAACGCCGCAAGACCTGAAAAAGTGGCCTTCCCTTCTCAAAATTTGGGTCGCAGGCGGGTGAGACGCGGCCCCGTTTCTCAGGGCCAAATTGGGTAGCGTGCAAACGATCGTGAGGCTCGCCCGCCCTTTACGGAGGAGCGGACCGCAAAGTTCGGCCGTCACCCAAAGCAGCCGAGGTCTCCGGGCTCCTTGCCATCGAGCCGCACTGACGTGTCGACTTCCGGCTCAAAGTGGGAAAAGGCCGACCGGAAAGGCTCTCGGGACAATTACGACGCGTCGGCGCCGTTCGGCCAGATCGGCCGCCCGACCTCTTCTCGAGCTCCCCTTGAGGAAGTGGGCTCGGGCGGGCCCGATTATCCGAGGGCGCCCGAGGGCGAGGGGCAAACTGGAAGCCGAGCCGGGATTGGCTCCCGACTACCTCCCTCTTCTAACGCGCCGCCGTCCTCCCCGAGGGCCGCGAGCCTGCGTCCCGGCCAATTAGCTTAATCCCGCCCGACGAGGCTATTAATCGCGGCGCGCGCTGGCAAGGGGCAAAGCCGGATTTTCAGGTGAGGAAAAGGAGGGTGAGCCGGGGAGGGGCCTCCCTTTCCTCTACCCGCTCTTTTCACCACCGTCAGGGGGAAGCGGAGCCTATCGCCGTCGACTCCGGGCACCGGGCGGCCTCGAGCGGTCACCGCTAGACCGGCCGGCGTTGGCACCTTTTTGGACAATCTCAAGATTTCGATCGGCCCGGCTCGGTCGGGGACGTAGGAAAGCGGATGCGAACCTCCGTCCCGGCGGGGAAGGAGAGTAGCGTTCCAACCGAAGCTTTCTTTTTTATTTCAATTTTGTCCGCAACCGGTTTCAAAACTGGACCCGCCGACAGATGAAGTGCCGCGTCCGTACGCCGATATTCTAACTGCGTGTCATGTAGGAGCGTCGGTCCAAATCCAAAAGCTCAGAAATGCGCGGCAGAGAACTTAACTACGCGACGGAAGTCTTCTTCCCAAATCCTTCTCAAACTCCGAGTCGACTTCTTCATCTCGGAATGTTTGTATGCGCAGGCGAGGAATTCCTCCAGTTCCTACTCCAGCTCCCTGAAAGAACTCCTCCAGCGCAAGATCAACGCCCTGGAGGAGCAGCTGCGCAGCTACTACAGGGAACGCCATGACGACCACCACGACGACCGCGACCGCGACGACCACGACCACGACCGGCACGACGAGGACCGCCACCACGAGGACCGCCACCACGAGGACCGCCACCACGATGACCGCCACCACGATGACCGCCACCACGACGACCGCCACTACGACGACCGCCACCGTGACGACCGACACCACGACGACCACCACGACGACCGCCGCTACGACGACCGCCACCGTGACGGCCGACACCGCGACGACCACCGCAACTACCACGACGACCACCACCACGACGACCACCGCCACCACGACGACCACCACCACGACGACCACCGCCACCACGACGACCACCACCACGACGACCACCGCCGCGACGACCGCCGCCGCGACGACCGCCCTCGCGACGACCACCCCACCGATCATCACTATGACCTCCACGCGCGCCATCACGCTCCTCACTACGATCACGAGTGGCACGCCGGAAGTCGCCATTACGCCGACCGTCGCGACGGCGATCGCGACGACGCCGTTCACGACGACGTCCGCCACGATCTTCGCCGCGATGACCTCCCTCGCCGACTTCCTTTCGCCGGCAAAGACGCGGGTTCGCGCAACGCCGGGCACGGCAAACTGGAATCCGTCCTGAGCCGGTTGCGCCAGGGCCACGCTGAGCACGGTTAGCATGTCGGCATCACACGCGCGCACTCGCTCACGCGCGCCCCCACCGGAGGACGGGTCGTCTTCTGACCGGAAATAGCGCCGTAACCCAATCCGTTTGTCGGAGTTAAGTTCTGGATGCGCAACGGCACGCCGACACACGAGTTTAATTCGGTACGTGACGCGGCCGAGCGAGTGACACCAGGAGCCCGCCGAGTTTGAGCGCCGTCTCTCCTTTCACAGCTCGTCATTTATAGCTAATTCGAGAAGGGGCTGAAAGCGAACGGCCCGGCCGGGCGCCTTGGTTACGGCGAGCGCGGGCCTAGTCCGTCTCGCGACCAGAAAAAAAAAAAAAGCCGCCACGCTCAATTTGGAGGCTGGAGGGGCCCCCGTCCGTATTTCGGCCGCCGCCGGTAGCTGGGGCGGGAGCAAAGTGGCGAGGTAAGCGGCGGGGAGGATCGCGGCCCGTTCGGCGCAAATTCTTTCACGTCGGCGACGGCTCGTCCCCCCCGGCGAAACGCGCGCGAGCTGAACGCGAACCCCCGGTGTCAGCAGGAGGCCCCGACAAGCCCGAGAGCCCCGGCGCCTTCCTGCTGGACTTTCCCACGAGGACCGATCACATGTACGGCAGGATGACGCGCTCCCCGGCGACCGAGCTCTTCGCCTTCACGCTCTGCCTGCGCCTGAAGGCGGGCCCCGGCCCCGGGGCGGGGACGCCCTTCTCCTACGCCGTGCCCGGCCAGGCCAACGAGCTGGCGCTCGTCGAGTGGGGCGCACACCCCATGGAGCTGCTGGTCCTCGACGAGGTGGGCGCCCGCCGGCTGGCCCAACGCTCCGTCGCGCAAAATCCCGGGGAGAAATTTCTCCCTGACTTTTCTCCTTCTGAATTCGCGCGACCTTATCTGCTCATTCGACGGAAGGACCGGCGATTTTGGGATTATCCGGGACTGTTTATTTGCTAATCCTTAATTCCGAACGGCGCGGGTCGATCTATTCAGCAAACGTAAGGTGGGCACGACGCCGGACGTTTTTTCTTTCTTTCCCGCCGCCCGGGCGTCCGGTGCGTGCGGCCAACAAACGAATGGACGGATCAGTCCTTTGGAGCCTAATTGATTGGCCTAAGTGTTTGTCAAGGGCGCCACCCCGGCCCCGAGCTTGCCCGACAACAACGACGACACGCACGCGCGCCCCTCCCTCCCTCCCTCCCTCCCTCCCTCCCGCGGGAACATTGGACTCGAAGCGGCCTGGATAATCCTAGCCTTCAATACCGCCGGCCTGCAAAAGACCCGAGCGGAAACACTCAATTGGTTTCGAAGCATTTCCAAGCCTGGGCACGGGAGCTAACGGAACGCCGGCAAATACCGAGAATCGGGCGAAGAATACGAAGAAATGAGCAAACCTCAAGGCGCGCTCCCAACGACGCGAATAAGAAGATGCGGGCAATGTGGCGAGCGACGGCGCGGCGCCCTAAAACGCCGGAACGAAAGCCGATAAAAAAACAATTTTTGTCGTCACGGAGCGAGTGAGTTCGCCGCACGACGGCTAATGCTACGCACGTACGGCACCGGGTGCCAAATTTCGCCAACTTCCGAAAGCAAACGCGACGCCGGCCGGAAGCGATATGGCGCGCCAATCAAGACCTTACAAGCGAACGGTAAGCGAGCCTCAGGCCGATAATCACGGCGACGCCGATGGGCACGCGTCAAGAAGAGCGCTGACGTTTTTGCCGAGCCGACGCGGAACAAAGGGTTAACGGAGACGTCCCTCTTTGCGGCAGGCGGCCACGCTGCCCGTCGCGGTGAGCGACGGGAAGTGGCACCACCTGTGCGTGACGTGGGCCACGCGGGACGGCGCGTGGGAGGTGTACCAGGACGGGGCCAGGAAAGGATGGGGCCAGAACCTGGCGGCCTGGCGCGCCATCAAACCCGGAGGGATGTTTCTTCTCGGACAAGAGCAGGTGAGCGGTCGCGCCGCGCCCCCCGTAGCAAGATATACGCTGCCGCGCTAGCTAAAATCAAAGGGGGGGGAGGTGTGGCGCGGGTGACACGCACGGCTCTCTCTGCGCAGGACGCCTCGGGCGGCCCCTTCGACGTGACGCGCTCCTTCGCGGGCCAACTGGCGGACGTGCACGTGTGGTCGCGGGTGCTGACCCCGTCCGAGATCTACGGGCAGGCCACGTGCGGCGCCCGCCAGCCGGGCGACGTGGCGGCGTGGGAGCGGGAGGCGGTGGAGCTCCGCGGGGGCCTGAGCCGCGTCCCCTTCCGGGCCTGCCACTGACGCCCGCCCCGCCCCGCCTCGCGGACGCCTCCCTCAACCCACCCCTTCGGGCGGATCCGCCGGGGCAAAAGCGCACGTTGGCCAGGCCCGTTCGGGATCCCGGCCGCAAACTCGGCGCCCCGACTCGCGGAGCTAACCGGGAGGAAGCTAGCTCGCCCGAGCCCCGGCGGAACCCTCGGCTCGGAAAGGCCGGCTTTCTCCCGGCCTGACCCGGGCCTCCGCCGGACGGGGTCTCCGGGCTCTTTTTCCCGCCCGCTCGCCGGGACGCTTCGTGCCAACCCTAACCCCAACCCGGCGCCGGATTTTCCATGGCACGCGCGAGGGCCAACCCCGACCCCGACCCCTTGGGCGGGATTTTTGTGTGCCCCCGCGACCCCGGCCTAATTCCCAGCTGCCGCCCCACGCACGGCCGGGGTGAAAGATCGCCTGTCGATCTGTTAACTGGTTTTAACCGCGCTCGAGACTTTTTCTACCGCGACGGAGATGCTGGCCAAGTACGATTCGGGGAACTTTAATCGCCGGGCCGGTTCACCGACGCAATTCTGCTGGTTTTTGCCCTTTATTTTCCCCCCCGAACAAAACGAGGCCCGTTAAACTCCCGAACTTTCCTCCGTTCGGATCGTCGGCATCAAGAAGGGGCCAAGAAAGAAAAAAAATCCATTGCTTTGGCTTATAGAGGGAACATAATCGTATGTACTTGAGGGCTTCCTTCAAGGGGAAGAACAAACGAGCAAACTAAGAAAATTGGGAGGAAATGACAAAGCTGGGACAGCCAGGAGTTCTTCAAACCGGCGGCCGTGGCGGCCGCGTTTGTAATCACGGAGAGGAGAGCAGTGACCGGCCGTAAACGCCGTTGTTGTTTTGCTCGTGAGGTGAATAGAGGACCAAAGCGCAGACCTGTGAAAATACGCCTTCTTGTTTGGTTTCACAAAAGGCCACGCGCCAGAAAAAGGACTCACCGGCTCCTCGCCTTGATATTTCTGCCCGTAAAAATCAAATCCAATTCGGGGTGACGAGTTCACGCCGCCGGAGCCGCACGGTCGTGTGGGGAAAGTCCATTTTAGCAGAGCTTACTTTGACATCGCCGCAAGATTTAGAAGCTTTTACGTCGAAAGGAATAAATGACACGGTTACAAATGTCAAAAACTTGCAAATGAATGAGTTCTTGCGCAATCGGACCTTTTCGAGTATGACGGTAGGCCTAGTTACGATGAAATGATATCACATGGGGGGGGGCTGCTACGGACAACGCAACGGAAATGCGGCGCCTCCTGCCGTCCGTTATGAAAAACGCTCCGAATCTCAGCGCGAAGAGCCGACGCCTTTGTATTGTAGTCGATGGAGTTTGCGCCGCCCGGGTTGTTATTGGCAACCGACGCACTCGCCCGATCGGTATTGACGCGGCTAGCGCTGGGCTCCGCCTCTTTCTCGCCCCGGCTCCCCCGAAGAAATTGGCGACGCGCCGACACACAAAGGGGCAAGCCCACATTGACTTTAATTTCACTCTCGCCTCCGTCTCGGCGGCCTGATGGAAAAGCCGCCTTTTGGCGTCGGCGAAAAGACCAGCGTTGGTCTTCGGTCCCCCGGAGCTCGCCCCTCCTTCCGTCCGCCGGCGGCCGAGGGGCCGGGGCCTCCCGTCAGTAGAAGAAATAGACTGAGGACGCAGAGCACACGCCGCGACAATCGGACGAGGTCACGCGCCAAAAGCCGGTGGGGCGTCGCGTCCGGATTCGGCCGGAACGGGTCGCTCCCAAACGCATTTTCCGCCCGTCCGCTATCTTCCGCCTTATCCGGGGCGGGGTCGCGGGGCGCAATTCCCTCTGCCCGGCCGCTCGGTTCGGCCCCACCCCGGGGGAGGCGGGGGACACGGTCTCTCGGGCGTCCCCGGGGCGCTTTTGGGCTTTCCGGACCGGTCTAGCGTCAAAGTGGCAAAGTCGGCGAAGGGACACTCACAGAAGATGGCGGCAAACGAGATGACGCCCACCGCCGCCATGATGATCATCATCTGCAACGAAGACACAGGTCAAGCGTCAAAGGCGTCCGACCGCGACAAGAGGACGCCCGAGAGCCGGCAAGATAGTTGCCGGGCGCCGCCAAACCGGCGTCTTTCTCGATTCGCGAGCCGACGCGCAGCAGTCCAGATGTGAAAAAAAAAAACACGCGCGGCTCCGTGTCCCCGCCTGACGGACGGGGGAGGGGCACGCGCGAGATTACCAAGGGAAGCGGCGAGAGGGGGGCGTTTTGCCGTTATTTGCTGCCGGCGCGTCCCAGCTGTCCGCTTAATCCCTGCCATAATCCCCCGCTCGCCGCCCCCGAGCGCCGTCGCGCACGGCCGAGGCGGAGGTGGCGAAAGCGCCAGAAGAACGACCGCGTGAAAGCAGGGCCCAAAAAGTCCGTCGGCGGACCGCTCGGTAAAAACATTTCGACGGCCCAAAGAAGGAGGAGCGCGGCGCGCGGAAATGCGCCGAGGCCGCCTCTCGCCGCCTCTCGCCGCCTCTCGCCGCCTCTCGCCGCCTCTCGCCGCCTCTCGCCGCCTCTCGCCGCACACCTTGCAGTTCTTCCACCAGTACTTGTTCTTGAGCTTGGCGGCGCTGCTCTCAAACTGCGAGGCTCCGGCCTGCAGGGCGTCGGCGCGGTCGTCCAACTCGGACAGCTTCTGGTCGCGCTCCAGGACCTTGTCCACGTTCACGCGCATGATGTCCACCACCTGCGGACGCGGACGAGAGGACGTCGGCCGAGGCTCTCGGAGGACGCGGCGGCGGCGGCGGCCTTCGGCGAGCGCCCCCGACCTCGTCCACCTGCGCCTGCGTCTGCTGCAGCCGCCTGTTGCTGGTCAGGTTGGGGGCCGGGGGCCCCCCCTCGGAGTCGGGGGCTCCCGGGGCTCCCGCTGCGTCCTGGGTAGACCTGGGGGGCGCCACCAGCGCTCGTTTGTGGCCCCGGACGTCGCGCCAGACAAAACGCCGCGCGGTTTGACGTCGCGCTCCGCAACTTCGAGCGTTCCGTTTTCATCCCCGGCGACGGCCGAACGCACGAAAGGAATGTACTCACATCTCGGATGCGCGGCCGACGGATAATCCGGTCCGGGACAGAGCGCGAGCGGGGAGGCGGCGGCGGGGCTTTTATGGACACGCGAATCGGGGATGAGGCCAGGGGACGCATGCGCGATTGCGCGCCGTGGCCCGCGAACAAATAAATACGTCGACGAATCCATGAAACGTTGTCAAAGCCTCGTGTCACGTGACTTTAGTACTATTTGTCACTGAGCTCCCGGCGTCCCATTGAGCCGGTTTTCTCTGCCGCCACCTGCTGCCTCTCTTCCGACGTAGCAAGGATAGCACCCTTCTTGTTTTTTTTTTTGTACCCATCGTGAACAAGTTTGACCGCACGGACACGGGCACCTTACAACCCTGGAAAGCCGCAAAAATGCATCGTCCGTCCCTCATATGTGCACAGTTCCTTCCGCTCAGTCTACTCTGCAGTATCCTCGGAATTGAAGTCTACTCATGTATTATTGCTCATTATTACTGCCGTTATTGCTCTGTTGCTGTTTTCCTATCGGTTTTTGTTTTATTGCCTACCTTATTATTTGCTCAATAATGGGACGTATTCTGCTCCGGAGAGCGAACGGAATAAGAGTTTGATCGCGCGCTATTATGAATCTTGACTCGGATCTCGGGAGGCTACTTGCAAAGTCCGGTCCCAGTAAGTTGGAGGGGCCGGAAGAGACGCGGCAGAGAAGGTCCCCTAGAAATCTCCCGTCACAACCGTCGCCCCCCTCGCCGGGAAGCGTTGGCGAGCCGCTCCGCGTCGCCGTCGAGCCGCGGATCCCCGAATGTTTTTGGCCGTCCCGGGCGCAATGGTTCGGCGGTCGACGGTCGGGAACCTTGCGGCGGGAGCTCGGCCGACCCGGCGCGCGCTCGGACGACGGCGAGACGGGACGTGCCGTGGCCCTCCTTTGTCTTCTCGTGCAATCCGGCAGCCGCGCGTCTAAAAATAGCCGGCGATTGCACGCGGAAAGGGTTAGGGTTGCTCTTGCGCCACCTAGAGGCCGGCGCAGCTTCCTCTGGGGAGGGGAGGGGAGGGGAGGGGAGGGGCGGTGAGATGGACGGCGCCCGTTCCGAAACACGGGACAACACAATTAAAAATAAAACAAGTCACGTCGCCATGGCGACCAGTCCCGGGCTTGCCGACGTCACACGCGCGCCGAGCTCTCTACGCGGTCGACTTTGCGAGCAGTCCGCTCGCCCTCTGTTTTTTGGCCCCGTGGCGCTCGCCCCCGCGCATGCGCGCGCATCACCGCGCGGCGAGGAGAGAGCGGCGCGCGAGCGCTTCACGGCGGGGGAGGAGGCGGAAGGAGCGGCCAAGAGGAGGTGGCGGAGCGGGAAGATGGATGCGACTCCCGCCGCGCCTCACTAGGCAATCATGGGCTGCATTGGATCCAGAAGCATCAGTAAGCCGTGCCGCGCCGCGCCGCGCCACCGCCACGTGCCGTGACGTCAGCGCGCGCAAGGGGACGCCGGCACAAAGGTGCACCATGTCACGTGATGGCACCTCGCGCCCCCGTTCCCTACCTCTCTTGATGCGCGCGCGCTACCTTAGCGGCGTGCGCACGCGCCCGGGAACAGTCGGGCGGCCTTGCGACGTGCGCGCGCCAGAGAGAGTCACCGACGCCTCCGCACGCAAGCTAAGGTCATCGCAGAGAAAGCGCCGCTTCCCAAGCGGCCGCCGCCGCCTTTCATTTGTTCCTTTGTGCGGCTCGACGGGCTCGCGTCCCGAAAAGGCGACGTGTCATCATCACGCCCTGGGGCGCACGCCGCCGAATGGGGTCACGACCCTACGAGGCGGGTCACACGTCAAGGGGTTCGGTGCGTCGGAGGGCGGCGGCTGACAAAGTCCGTTTCCTCGTCGCGGTTTTTGCCCAAATCCGAGCCGCCTGCGCCATGGCGGCCGTCCCCGCCGCGCTCCTTTTTCCCATTCGTCCTCAGCGCGGTCACCTCGCCCGCGGAACCAGGCGGCTCGGGCTCACGTCCGACCCTGCGGCATCGCGCGCTCTCTTTGCGCTTGGGAAGGCCGGACGTCCTCCTTCCGGGATCGCCGCTCGTCGGAGGGAACGCGTCCGCCCACCGGCGGCGCCGACTAAAATAGGAAACTTGGGGTCGATGCCGGCGTCTCGCGTCCTTTGGCGACGTACGTCTGTGGCGAGTCCCGCACTCAGACGCCGTTCGCGTCCCTTACTTGTTATGCCTTTAAGTCACATCCCGCGTCCGCCCACTCGCGTCCCCTCGCCGCCGGCGCCCGGCTCCGGGCTCGTCTCCGGACTCCCGTCGCGGCCTCGAGTACGTGTTCAAGGCAGGGGCCCGAAGGAGGCGGCCTCGCGTCTCCCATCGGTCCGCAGACGCACGGGCGTGCAAGCTGGCGGAATGTTCGTCAGGGTGCGGAACGCCGGCCCCGTAGGTGCGGAACTCGGGTCCCGGAGGGCCGGTAGCCTGCGTGTTTCCGACCTTTCCCGAAGCGGCCCGGTGGAAACGACTGGCTTTTTAGCTAGCTGCGCGCAAGCTTAAGAATGACTGCGCTCATCTGAATGGGATGCGTTTGGAACTCCCGCACGCTCGCCGATTCTCTCACGCCTGCGCTTTAACCGAGCGCACCGTCCAGAGGTGGCGCTCCTCTACGGGCGAGCGTCGTGCCCGTTGACTTCTTCGCCTTTATTTTGGACCGACGCCAGACCGGCAAAGTCATTTTCTTCTCTTCTTCCCTGCGCGCCTCAAGCGGCCGATGCGGCGCCGGCACGGAAGGACGGAAATCAGGTAAAAGGTCGCGCCCGCTTCGCGCCGGCTCGCCTTTGACCCTTGCCTCCTCCCCGCCAGCACGGGCGCGCCGACTTTTCCTGGGAAGGGATCAATGTGAGTTTCGGTGCGTCCCCGACGTCTCTCGAGGCGGCAGGCGACGGGGCTTCGTCGGACGTCGCCCGCTCGAGCTCCGCGAGAGCAAAGCCGGCCGGCGGCCGCGCGCCGGCTTTCTTGGCGTTAGCCTTAGCGCTTGCCGGCGAGCGTTGCAGCCCTCATCCTGTTTGTGTGCGGCGGCGGCGGCGGCAGCTGTCGGCGGAGGACACCGCGTCCATCCTGCCGCGCCTCGAGAGGAAGTCTGCCAACTCCTACGCCATCGGCGCCCTGGCCAAGTCGTCTCTGACAGGTGCGTGTCGGCGGGTAAGCCCCCCGCCCGAGGGGCCGCCCTTTGGGCTTTGGGTTTTCGCTTGCGCCTCGGGTCGGCGGGCGAGCGGCTCTTTTGCAACGCGGAAGGGTGGCCAGCGAGTATCACTCGCTCACGGTCGGGCCCTTTTTACGGAGGGATTTGCGACCGAGCCCAACGGACGCCGACGGCGCGCGTCGCCTCCGTCCCGAAGCTCGTCGTGCGCCGATTTTTTCGGCTTCGGGCAGACTTGAGGTTTTTGCTCGCGTGCGGCCCTCCCTTTCGACATTTTCGCCATGCGGGTCGGCAGGCGTGACGCGCTCCGTGAAGGACAAGGTGACCAAGCCCACCGCCATGGCGCAGGGGCGCGTGGCCCACATGATCGAGTGGCAGAGCCGGGCCAAGCCCGGGGCCGACCCCCGGCGCCGGGAGAACGACGCCTACGCCGAGCTGAGCGACGGCGAGAAGGAGGCGCGCTTCGCCGCCGGCATCGTGCGCCAGCTGGCCATCTCCGAGGCGACGCTCTACGGCCGGAGCGACGGCGAGCCGGACCGGACGGGAGCGGGGGAGCGCCGCGACGACCCGGGTAGGCAAAATTCAATCCGTAGCCCACCCGGCCCAAAGCCCCCGGAAAAGGGGGGCCTCGCGGAATTCGGTCCCCGTCGCGCGGGATGGATCTGCTTCATACTGACGATATGTCGTCTGGGCCTTTGTTAGGATAGGACGGCGCTTTGTTGATATGTCGCATTTAAAAATCGCGCCCCGTTTCTGCGTGTGCGTGGCCCCGCGCAGACGAGTGGGGCCTGTGCCGCCTGTCCCCCGTGGACGCCTGGGAGCCGATGGGCGGCCGGCCCTCCGGCGCGGCCTCGCCGGCCGCCGGCTCCTACGTCTTTGCGGCGGGCGGGACGCCGGCCAAAGGCTACGAGTCGACGCTGGCCGCCTTCCTCCAGCTTCAGCAGCTTCAGCAGCTGCAGCAGCTGCAGCAATACCAGCAGCTGCTGCACCGCCAGCAGCAGCAGCAGCAGCAGCAGCAGCAGCAGCAGGTGGCGCCGTCGCCGCCAAGCGCCCCCTCGGCTGGCCGGCGCCTTGGCTGGACCGCTCGCTCTCGTCCCGTGTCCGCAGGCGGCGCATAGCGCCTCGGCTTCCCCGCGGGCCGCGCCCAACGGCGCCGTCCGCGGCCCGGGGCCGGCCGACCCGTGGGACGAACCCCCGCTGAGCGCGTGGCCCCCGCGGGCGGAGTCGGCGGCGCGGCCGAGCGGGCCCGGGGACCGCGCCCGGGAGGAGGGGGTGAGTCGCTTATCCGGATGCGCCGACCGGCCGCTTTCCCGGCCATTTGCTCCCCCGCCTTTCTCCCGGCAGGCGGCGGAGGTGACGCCCGAGCCGCGCCCTCCGACCCCGTCCCCGCCGCCGGACGCCCGTCCGCCGGAGGTGAAGGACGACGACCCGGACGAAGGCGGCGGCGCCGAGACGCGAGTCCGATCGCCCGTCCCGGAATTATCGGCGGACTAATGAGGGGGGCGGAATCGTACGCGACATGTTTCCAGGGACCGGCGGGCAGCGAGCGGGGCAATCCCGATTTCTCCCGTCCCCAACATTACTTTTCATAATAAACGGGAAGCCGCCAAGATGGGGTGTCCTAGCTAGGGAGGACGGAGCGGCACGTCGACCGGCCTTTCGGCTGTCGGCTTTGAGCGGGACCCGCGGGGCGCGCCTACGTCCCGGCGAAGCGAAAGTCAGACCTCCAAAATAAAAGCTCCCGCAACGCCATCCGATCGCGACGAAGAACGACGCCCCCACGGCGCCTCGCTTTTCATTTGAAGGCAGGACCCAGAGTTCGTCGGCCGGCCGGGGACAAAACGAGTCAAGGGCCAAAAGCGTTCGGCGCAGAAAAGAGCCCACTCATCCGCGGGCTCGAGGACGAGTGTCACGCGTTCCCAAAGCGCGTTTGGGCCCACGCGGGATCCGCGGCCTCGGCGGAGAAAGGGAGCGTTTGCGGCCGCCGGCGAGGTCGCGCTGGGGCGGAGCGGCGCCGCCGGATTCCACCTGCGGGCGTGCCGCGGCGGGGCGGGGCCAAGTCCAATAGAGCCGAGCCCGCCGCGGGGCTCGCGCAGGCACGCAAATTGGGGCGGAAGCGTTCGCGCGCGGAGGTAACGCGGCGTGACGTGACGTGGCGTGGCTTGACGTGACGTGACGTGCGTGACGCGGCGCGACGGACGGCGAGCGCTCGTGGAGCTATAGGCGACCGGAGCGGCCGTTTTCTCGTTTGGGGTCTCGCTTGAGCCGACGGCCCCTCGCCGTCGGGGCGACTTCACCTTTAAAGGTAGGCCAAGGAAAACAAAACAAACGAGCTGCACGGCGACTTCCCGCCGCGCCGGCTGAAGTGCGGGGCCTCTTGCTCAGGCCGGGAGCGGGCGGGCGGGCGAGCCGAGCCGAGCCGAGCCGAGCCGAGCCGAGCCGAGCCGAGCCGGAGCGCTTCCGGAAGGGCCGGCGGGCCTTAGCCGCGACCCCGTCCCGAGGACCGCGCCCCGAGGACCGTCCGCGTGTCCCGCCGCAGCATGGCGAGCAACGCCACCGCAGCCAACAGCACCTGCGCGCCCGCCGACAACCTGTGCAGTAAGAACGCCCTCTCCTGTCTCCCCACCCCTGCCTTCCGAGCCGTCCCCCCCCCCCCCAAATCGTTGGCGACACGAGCGCGGTGACTCTCGGGATGAGTCACGTTCTTCCAGCACATCAAGTGCAGCCGGGCGCACCTCCCGTCTGTGAACGTCCCAAATCCAAGGCGTCTCCTCGCCACAGGGGGGCGCCCCCGGCGCTTTTTCTCACGCTTTGTTTTATCGGCCAGCCGTGACGACGTATCGGCTGGACGCCATCGCGGTGCCGACCGCGCTCCTGCTGCTCAGCGCGCTCACCCTGCTCGTCATGTTCCTTTCGGCCTACCGCCGGCGGGACGGCGGCGCGCGCCGGCGCCGCCTGCGGGGCATCGACGGTGAGGACGGGCGCGCCCGGTCCCGACGCGGCCCAAAGCCGACGTGTTTTTGCCTCCAGCGCCCCCGGGCCTGGACCCCATGGAGCACGAAGAGGTGCCCATGGCCGTGCGCGCGCCCGCCGCCGTTGGGCGCCCGGGCCGCTTGGAGCGGGTGAGCCCGCTGATCCCGACCGGGCTGCCCGCGGCCGACGACGCCTTCCGACTGTACCGGGCGCGGATGGACGGCCGGGCGGTGGTGCTGAGGGCGCTCAAAGGTGGGAGCCCCGAAACCGAGGGAGCGCCGCCGGTCCCCCCCTTGACGCCCGTTTCAAAGCGACCGGCCGGCGGCGTCCCAAGGCGCCGGCCCTCGGCCCCTTCGTCGACGCGCCCCACCCAAAGCGGCTCCTCCGCAGACTCGGCCGACGAGGAGGAGCGGCGGCGCTTCTCGGCTTTCGCCTCCTTCGCGGCGGGCTTGGGGCCGCACCCTAACCTGCCGGCCGTGCTGGCGGCGGCGCCGGGCCTGATGGTGATGGAGGAGCTGCGACACGGCGACCTGCTGGGCTTCCTGTGGAGATGCAGGCCACCGACCCGTGCGGTACGTCGCCTCCGGGGGGGGGGGGGGGGGGGGGGGGGCGAGAGGACCGCGCTCGTAACCCGTTGCGGTCCGCCAGGACGCGCCGGCTTGCCGGCTGACGGAGAAGAGGCTCTTCGGCATGGCGGCGCAAGTGGCCTCGGCTCTGGTGGGTCCCGCGGGGAATCCCAACGCGTCGGGGAAGTCTTCGCCCGGGGGACTTGGCGTTTCAGGAAATTCCTACATCCGCGCTTTTCTTCCAGGAAATTCCTACATCCGCGCTTTTCTTCCTCCGCCCTATCGGGGAACCGTTTCTTGCATTCCATCCAAAATTTAATCTGATTCCTTATTAGATCAAAATTTCCGACCCTTCCTCAAAAATGGTCTTTTATGGGCGATCGGGTATTCCGGGAGACTTCGATTTTCTTTTTTTTCCATCGTTGCCCGGTGAAGTTGTAAACTCGGACGAGTGGATGGATTACCCCCTCGATTCTTGGCGTTTTTTTTCGGGCCGTAAGCCGCACCCAATTAGAAGGCGCGCAGACAACAATCGGACGGAAAATGTGCTTGCGGCGTAAAGGTCGCCGCTGCGGACGGTGACTTTTGGCTTTCGGCGCAGGAGTACCTGCACGGTCGGCGCTGCGTCCACGGCAACGTGTGCGCGCGCAGCGTCCTGGTGGGCGGCGACCTGACGGCCAAGCTGTGGGGCCTGGGCGGCGCCGGCCGCCGGACGGCGCCCGGCCGGCCCGCCCAGCTGAAGAAGTGGCGGGCGCCCGAAGTGCTGGCCGGCGGAGACCCGAGCCCCGCCGCCGACGCGTGAGCGCCGCCGCCGACGCGTGAACCCCGCGCGCGCGCCTCGCCGCGTCCGGGCCGAGCGGCTGAAGCGCGCCTTTTGCTTTAGGTGGTCCTTCGGCCTCCTGCTCTACGAGATGATCACCTTGGGTAAGCAAACTGCTCCCGGCCGTTGGAAAGGAAAAAGGCGCGAGCCTTAAAAAAGCAGCGACGCTCGCCTCTTGTGCCCCCACTCCCCAAAGTTGGCGCGGTTGCGACGTCGTGAGACCTCTTTGGAGGAGCGATATCGATGAGCGTGACGCTTTTAGAGCAGAGGTGTCGGCCTAAACCGCATTTTGTCAAGGCTTTTTGAAAGGTTTTCAAATGGTCGGCGGCGCGACGAAACGAGCAACTTGTACAGACAACTTTAACGGGCAGCGGCTCAAGCCGTACGGGGACGGGAGGCTCGGCACTCGGGAAGGCGGGAGCGACCCGCGGCCTCGCGTTTGATGAGTTCAAAGATTTCAAGCGTTTGCGCGCGAGCCCGCGCTCACGAGGCTGCGGTCCGCGCAGGCGAGCCGCCGTTTGCCCGGGTGCCGGCGGACCGGCTCCTGCCGCGCCTCCAGGGAGAAGAGCGGCTGCCCCCGCGCCCGCCCGGCTGCTCCGACGCCCTGTGAGTACCGCCGCGCCCGCGAGGCGTCGGCCAGATGCTAAGGCGCACGCACCCCCGATGCGCCCGCAGCTCTTCCGTCATGCGGTCGTGCTGTCGGCGGAGCCCGCGGCGCCGCCTCACCGCCGCCGCGCTGACCCGGAGGCTCCGCGCCGGAGAGGAGGGGGCCGACGGGCGCGCGCCGATCCGGGCCGCCGGACCGCCGGACTTGGAGCGCTACCTGCGGCAGGCGGGCTACGGAGAGGCCCGCCACTACGCGCTGCTCTGACGGGGACGGCGGCGGGGACTTTGTGAGCGCAAAACGGCCAGGTCTGGGCTAGTGAAGGGAGGCGCGCTTGGCACGGCCAAGACCCGGACCGCGCTAAGACGCGGCGAGTCACGGGAAATAGGAAAGGGGGGCCGGCATTTTGTGCATTTGGGGCCAATCGGCGACGGACCGCAACGGACCGGGCTTTTTCCGGCGTTGTTGCCACGCCGAAGAGGAAAGATTTGCCCTGTTCTGGAGCTTTGTTTGCCTCTGATAAGCTAACGGCATAAATGAATAGCAAACGCTCTTTGTGCACTCTGTTCATCTCCTCACACGTTCCCTCGGACAAACAAGCGTCACGGAAGACTCGTCGGCCCGCCCGCTAGTGTCGATGAGGCTTCGAGGAGCGCCAATGCGAAATCAAAAAGCGCTTTTTTTTGTCAGCTTTATTGAATGTCGACCCGACCCGCGTTCCTTCGAATAAGCAGTTTGCTTATCGGCGAGCCGCCGAGAGCTGTGGCGCTAACGCGCAAGTCGGAACGTCGGGAAACAACGGCGGCGTTCAAAAGGCAGACAAAAGAAAAGGCGATTACAGAGAAGCACCGATCCCACGGATAAACTAGAACGACCGGTCTTATCGAGGCGAGGAAAGAAAGCACGACTCGGGCACAAGTCCACGTGACTCCACTGAGACCACAAAGTACACGAGAAATACCGAACACGGCGTAAGAAAAGTGGTTTGGGCGTGCGCGCGTGCGTAAAAGCAAAGGAGCGAAGGAAGGCTTTCCAGAAGACGGACGGCAGGGATGGCGGGACGCGGGACGCGGAGCCGCTCCGTTTCGAGGCTCCGTTTCGAGGCTCCGTTTCGAGGCTCCGTTTCGAGGCTCCGTTTCGAGGCTCCGTTTCGAGGCTCCGAACGGGCTCAGACGGGCGTGGTCTTCCTGTTGAGCGTGTCCGAGTTGACGTCGCGCTCCCTCTTGGCCGTCAGCCGCTCCAGCGTGCCCGCGTTGGCCCTGTCGCGCTCGCCGGGCGCCGCGCCGTCGGGCGGGCTGGCGTTCTGGCCGGCGGCCGCCACGTTGGACTTGGGCCGCGACGGGAGCGTGCCGGCGGCCGGGGCGCCGTCGCCGTCCTTGGGGAAGTAGTCGCGCAGCTGGTAGAGCGCGGCCCGGTCGGCCGTGCCGTAGAGCGGGGGGGCGGCGCCGTCCCTGGACAGGGTGTACAGGGAGATGTCGGCGGCGGCGTGGCGGGGCGTGGGCAGGGTGGCCACGGAGAAGGGCGGCGCGGAGGGCGGCAGGCTGAAGCTCTGGGACCCGACGGGCGAGGCCTCCGGCGACCCGGCCGGGCGGCTGGAGCGCGAGCTGGAGCGGGAGCGGGAGGGGCGGCGGCGCGGCCGGTAGCTGGGCAGGCGCAGCACGCCGTGCGCGCCGCTCTTGAAGAGGCGGGCGCGAGAGCGGCAGCGCAGCTCCCGGTTCTTCTCGATGTAGATGTTGACGGCCAGCACGCCCACCATCTCGGCCAGGATGAAGGACAGGCCGCCGAAGTAGAAGGACCAGCCGTACGAGTAGTGCCACTTCTTGTCCTCGTCCTTCTTGGGCGAGAGGTCGCTGAGCGCCGCCGAGATGTACACGATCACGCCGATGATGTTGCTCAGGCCTGCGGCGGAGGAGACGGACGGCGCGACTCGGCAAAAAAGGCGAGGCCTCGTCCGCCCGCCGCCACTCGGCGAAAAGGCGAGGCCTCGTCCGCCCGCCGCCACTCGGCGAAAAGGCGAGGCCTCGTCCGCCCGCCGCCACTCGGCGAAAAGGCGAGGCCTCGTCCGCCCGCCGCCACTCGGCGAAAAGGCGAGGCCTCGTCCGCCCGCCGCCACTCGGCGAAAAGGCGAGGCCTCGTCCGCCCGCCGCGCGGTCGGCCCCTTTATCCCGATTAGAGCGGAAGGAGCTTTCTTCTGACCTGCCGCCACGAAGAGGATGCCTCCTCCCAGGACGCCGTTGCGTTTGCCTTTGGAGAAGCCGCTGGTGGCCACGCAGACGGCGCCCAGCAGCAGCAGCGCCGCGCTCAAGATGGGGAACAGGCTGGACGCGCGCACCACACCTGCGCGCACACAAAGGGCCGTGGGGCGCCCGGCTTTCCTTTCGCGTCGGCGCCTCACTCACGCAGCAGGTACTCGGCGGCGTCCTGGTCGTAGTCGGCCTCGTCCGGGAAATGGTTGATCTGCGAGCACGCGCCCCGCTTGGAGCCTGCCGGGAAGGAGGGGGGACGCCTTTGGGGGACGCGCGCTCGCCCCTCGGGAGAGTCCGAGCAAAAGGCGACGGCCGGGCGCCCCGTTGAAGTCGGCTCCCTCCGTAAGGCAAAGGCGGGCGGCAAAGGCGGGCGGCAAAGGCGGGCGGCAAAGGCGGGCGGCAAAGGCGGGCGGCCCTCGCGACCGGCCCTCGCGACCGACTTACCCTCGAGGCAGCAGATCCTCCAGAGGCCCGAGTGCGTGAGGGCGCCGGGGTCCTTCTTGTCTTTGGCGCCGTCGTCCTGCGCCGCCGAGGCCGCCGAGTTCGCCGAGGCCGCCGAGGCGTTGGCGGTGCCGTTGCAGATGAAGGCGCGCGCGTAGAGCCAGTAGTCGGTGCCGATGGCCACCGTCATCAGGGCGAAGGCGGCGAAGGCGCCCATGCTGGTCAGCAGCACTTGGATGCCGCGCTCGCACCACGCCAACGCCGGCCGCCCCGCCGCGGCCTCTGCGGACGCCGGCCCGGGACAAAGGCGCGCTTTCCAGCCGCTGGGGCGGGCCAGAAAAGACGGCGGCGAGCGGGCGCGCGCGCGCGCGCGGTACCCTCGGGCGGATTCCTGCCTTTGGCCTCCATGGCGTGGGGTCGCGGCCGCGTTCCTTCAGCGCTTCATGCCGCCGGCCCGTCCTCGGCGCGCGCGCTCCCGGCCGGGCCCCAAACGCCGAGCCGCAAAGGTGAGGGGCGGCGAGGGGACTTCCGAAGGGAGCGAGCCGGCTTCCTTTGCCTGCGCCTGTCGGAAAGGCGGCGGCGGCGATGGGAGCGGGCCGGTGGGCTGGCGGGCGAAAGGGAACGAGCGAGCGAGCGAGCGAGCGAGCGAGCGAGCGAGCGAGCGAGCGGTCGCTCTGCCATCGCCATGGCAACTGAGGATCGCACAGTCTTCTGCGGAGAGGCTGATAAGAGCGTCGTGCGTGCGCACGCTCCACCGGAGCTTTGGCGGCCGCCTCCATTTTTCCCACATCGGCAGCATACAAAGACGGCATCGCGCGGGCGCGCCTTTAAGTCATGTGATCAGTCCGGTGAAAAAGCGTCAGCCGGCCTGGCCTCGGCAAACGCCCGAGTTACGGCGGGCAAAAGTTGCCAGCGCGGCGTTTGGAGGGCTTCGGTGATGGCCGAGCGATTTCAGCTGTTGTTCGGGTCAGGCGGGACCCAAGGCCGCTTCGCTCGGGTCTGCGCCCCGCCGCGGAGTCTGCCGAGACGCGCGCGCGCAACCCGACCGCCACAGGTCAGGGCCGGCTCCGGCGTCGACTTCTTCTCCGACCCTTCTTTTTCGGGGGCGGTTTCCGACGGGGATCTGATCCGGCACTGACGCGGTCCGGGCCCGAATCGCTTTTGATTTCCGCTTCACTTCCCGTACGGCGGCGTCTTTCGGGACGGCGGAAACGTACGAGTGCCGGGACGCGGTGGCGCGGGCGACCCCCCGTTAGTTTTCCGGGAAGAATCCCTCGTCCCGCACGTGACGGCGGAGCCGAGTACCCGCGTGCGGCCTTTTCCCGCCGGGCCGGTCTCGGCGTCGGCGATGACTCGCGGTCCGTCTGACATTTGGCGCCGGTCCTCCCGCACCAAAGGGTCAAAGCGGCGTCGACGCCTGTTTGCGAGGGCCGGGATTCGCTTTGGGGTGGGTTCGCTGGGAACTGCCTTCGGCTTGACGTTAGGGGAAGGCGGGCGCAGGATGACGACGGTGACCATTTTGAGCCTCGGGGTTAGCCGTCGCTCGTCACGCAACGCGCGCGCGTGCGCGACGGCTCGCGGCTCCTTACGAGTATGTGCAGTGCTAGCAAAGAGTTCACGCTACGTCGCGGTCCGGAGTATCGTTGCTAGCGACACATCTAAGAAGGACGCCTTGACTTGGACGGGGACGTGAGAGAGGAACAGCACAGAGACGTCCGGCCGACCCCTCTGGCGTATCGCTCGCTCCATCAGCAGGTAGGCCGCCGCCGCCGCCCCGCCGCGCACGTGCGTCCGCCGCCCGGCGACGGCGCAGACAATGGAGGAGGCGCACTTTTGCTCACAAGCTCAAAGTCGGAAGCCCGCTATGACCCCCCTCTCCTCCCCCCCTCCCCTCCCGCCCTCTATGTGCGATCGTGACACGGCGCCATGGCAACAAGCGCAGTCGAAGCGCGCCCGCCCACCCGCTAATCCCATTCTGTGCGGCTTCTGGAGGCGTGAGGAGAAAATAAGGCTGACATTTGAGGAGGAAAGCTCGAAAGGAGGGAGGGAGGCGCAAAGAAAGAGCGAGCAAAGCCCGCCCGTGGGCGCAGGGCGACAAAATCATTGACGAACACGCGGAAGGCGGCGATCGATGCTCGAAGTGCGAGCCATCGGCGAGCGGCCGCGATCGCAATGTTCGTCCAGAGGGGGGCGGCAGAAGACAAGGACCGCATAAAGACGAGGGCGGCAGGGGGCCAGGAAGGACTGGGCCCAGGGAGCAAGGAAGGACTCGGCTCAGGCAACGTCCCGAGCCGGTCCTCGAGAGCCCTATCCTGCGCGGTGGACTCTGGGCCACGGCGAGTCCGAACGCCGCTTTGCGAGGTCCTCCCGCCCTTTTCTTTTGCGGACCGAAAAAGGCAGTCTTCCGTCCGGATACGAAATCCGTCGACGGATCCGCGACGATGGGCGCTCGCCTTTTTGGGAAAGGGACCCGACTTCCGTCGCCGTCGGCGGCGAGAGAGCCATCTTCCGCCGCGCGCTTTGTTCTCGTCGGGCCGAGCGCGACTAAAAGACGCGAGCGACGATGACGCGCCGGCGTAAACAATTGAAGGTTTCGCCGGCGTGGGCGTGCCGCCCGACGGTCTGGTTAGCACGCGCGCTACGGCCCGCGCGGTCAAAGCCTTTTATCCACCGCGCGGATCTTTTGCCTTGCCCGTGCGAGCCGCCCTCATCCCGAAGACCCGGCTTCTTTTGAAGGCCCGAGCCAAAGGCCAAAGGTCGCGGCGGACCCGTCGGAGGGACGGGGTCGCCTCCGGCTCCTTCTCGGAAACCTCCCTCCCCGGAGGGGCGGCGCTCCAAATGTTAGGGCTTTCCTGGGCCCGTTTCTTGGTTTTGAACGCGGTTACTGGTTCCGTTTTCGCGAACCCAAGGCGGTACCGCCGACGGACTGATGCCGATCGTCGGAAAGAAACCCGGGCTGGCCTCGTTTGGTTTCGGTGCCTTTATTTCAAGGTGCGCGCTCCCGACGGGAAGTCAAAGATGCCGCGGGAGAGCAAAGAGGAAGTGCGCGGGTTCCCCCCGCTTCCCGCTCGAGATCGTGCCGGTGCCGGCCTGCTGCCGACGAGTCGGGTCGGGCGGTGCGAGCGTGCTTCCGAGTGACGAGCGGAAAGCTGCGCCGGTGCGCGTGACGCCGAACAATTCCGCCTCGGGACAGGAATGACAGTGAAACAGCTCAAAGTGAAATATAAAGTCGACGGGAGGGAACACGTAGCGCGGCGGTCCGACTATGTCGTTCAACGATCCGCATGGAAAAATCAGGAAAAAAAAGAGTTTGCCCTGTGCTATCTACTGGAGAACACAGTCCCCCCGGGCTATTTTTCAAGTAGCTTTCAGACAAAAGTTCCAAGTATGAACGTTTGGACGAGGGCTTTTCTGCTGATGACATCATCGCGGGCATGGCACGGAACCAGTCCGCGAGGGCCTCGAAAAGAAAACCAAAGTCCTCCGTCCGGCGGGCGAGACGCCTCCCGGCTATCCGACGACGGCCGCGTTTGCGCTTGCCGTTTCCCAGAAAAGTGCAAACCGAGCGCGGGACGGGGTCCGGCGCGCGGTCGGATGGGTACGAGTCAAACGGGTGGAGCGGCGTCGGACGCGGAGCGGGCCGGACGCGGGGTCGACCGCGCGCCGCCCCCCGCGGCGGTTCCCGAGAAGAATCCCCGGGGATCCGTAAAGTAGGATCGAAGGCCGCGTCCCGATCAAGGCGACTGGTCGGCCTCGCCCGCGCGGCCGTCTCCCGCCGCCCGGGGCGAGGCGGTCCGGCCCGGCGCCGCCTTCTCGTAGGTCCGCCTGCGCTGGCGTCGCAGCGTGCGGCTCTGCAGCTCTTTGACCTCCTGCAGCACTTCCCGCGCCTCCCGCCAGGAACACACGGCCTCCAATAGGAGGCGCTCCGCCTCGGCGCGCCGCTTCCGGAGCCCTTCCTCCCCTCCCTCCCCTCCCTCCTCCACTTCCGCTTCCGGGCGGGCTTCGGTCGCAGCGGCGTCCGGGGCCTCCGACGGGCTCCCCGACTCGTCGCCGGACGGATCGCCGGCGACGAGTCGGAGCGGCGACTGGGCGGGACCGCCCTCCGACCCCGTGGCGACGAGCGGCGCTTCCGGCGGGCCGGGCGCCGCCGAGGAGGGCTCGGGAGTCTTGGGGGAGCGGGAGCCTCGGGAGCGGGGAGAACGGGCGTCCCGGGAGCCATTCTTCGGGCCTTTGGAGCGCGGGGATTCCCGACCTCTGGGCCGAGGCGACTCCTTCCGCCGCGGGCCGGGAGAACGGCCGCCGGGAGACGAGGACGACCTGAGCGCGAAAAGGACAAGTCCGGGCTCGGGCCGTCCGCGGGCGGGCGGCCGGCCGGCAGGCACCTGGAACGGGGCGAGCCTTCGGCCCGGAGGTGCTGAAGACGAGGAGACTCCACCCCCTTCCCCGCGGCGCCGCCTCCTCGCTCTCGCTGGGCCTTGGCCTTCTGCAGCTCCTGGCGCGCGGGCGGAGAAGAAAAGGAGCGGGAGCCCTCGCCGGAAAACCAAAGCGGCGTCCGGCGTACCTGCAGTCGGATTTCCTCAAGCAGTTCCTGCGCCCGTTGCATCTTCTGCGCGATGAGACTCTGCAGCTGACCCGCGGGCCTCCGCTCCCCGGCGGCCGTTCTGTCCGAGAGAACGACGACGGGAGGGACTGGCCGCGTTGCTCCCCGAAAGGGCGCCGCTAACCCTCCCGCCCCCGCGTCTACCTGGAGGAGAGGACTTCATCCATGGACGCGCAGCGACTCCGCCCCGCCGCGCCGCTCCTCTTGCCGGGCTGGGGAGTTCTGGAATGGTTTTGAAGGACCTGAAAGAGAAGGGGGTCCTCGGCTCGGCTCGGCCCGGCTCGGCCCGGCCCGGCCCGGCGCCGCCTCTGCGCCCTCCTCACCTGCGGCGGCGGGCTCTCTGCCACCTCGGGCTTCTCCGAGCGGCAGTACCTGCCCCAGGAACGTTCGCTCCCCCTGGGCAGACTTCCCGTCTTGACTTTGGCTTCCTTGCTTCGAACTCGCAGTTTGGACACGTCCGTCCCCGAGCGCCGCCGCCCGCCGGAGACCTTCTCCCAGGAGGAGAAGCCTTCCTCCTCGGCCACCAGGTCCAGGGGCGCCGCGGCGCCGAGCGACGAGGAGGCCTGCGCGCGGCCACAGGCGACAGGTGACGGGAGGGGCGGGCGGCGGAGGGACGGGCGCCGGAGCGCGTACCGCGCCGCCGAGGTGTCCCCGGGTGGGGAGGCGGCGTCCTTGCGGGATCTTGGCCCGGTCTCTGGTGGGATGCACCAAGGCGTCCTCCTCGGTGGTCACCTGCGTGCGCGCCAGCCGGCTCATTTTCTTTCCCGGGGAGGAAAGGGGCTTTTGGCTCTTTGCCTTTCGCTTTCCTGATTTCAAAGTGTCCTTCGGCCCGGCAAAAACGGCGCCGACGGGTACGGACGGCGCCTCCTGGAGGTCGGGCCTTTGGCTTCCCAAAGCGCCTTCGGAGCGCGCGAGCGCACGGGATCGGATGGAATTTGCGGCCGTGGCCAAGTATCACGCGGACGTAAAGATGGGAGCGTTTTTGCCGCCGCGGGGACGCGGGCGCACGCGGGAAGGGGGGCGGCCGTTTTCTTTGGGGACGAGCGAACCTGTCCGCAGATCTAACGGGCACGCGTTCGGATGGCCCGGAGGAAGGTTCGGGGGTGGAGACTCGCGCTGACCTGGTCCAAATCGCCGTTTTTGGCCTTGACGATGGCGACGTTGAGAGCGGCGACCCACGACTCTTTCTCCTCGGGGCCCACGGCCAGGAAGAGCGGGTTGGGAACCTGAAAGGGGACGCCCGTCACGCACGCAAACGGGGCCAGAGACGGGGCCAGAGACGGGGCCAGAGACGGGGCCAGAGACGGGGCCAGAGACGGGGCCGAGGACGGGGCGAGGGGACGCGGGCGCGCGGGGCGGACCGTGTCGCCGGGTCGTCGCCGTCGGACCAGCGCGAAGCGGCTGTGGTCCTTCTTGCTGCGGCTCTTGGCCTTGCGCAGCCCTTCGGCGCGCTCGTAGTCGGCCAGCTCCAAAACCTCCTGCCACTTGCGCTCGTCCTTCACCTGCGGACCGCAACTTTTTTCTTGCCAAAAAAGGAGCACGTGCAGTCAAGCTTTTCTTTCTTTGCAAAACGCCACCGTATACTTCACGAGGAGCGCATTGGCGCAAAGTGGAACGCTGCTTTTTTTGCTTTTGATGTACTTTAAAGCTCTCAGAGGAACATTTTGTCGGCTCTCGCGCAACACCGAAGAGCTCGGGGTCTCAGAGCGCGCGCGGGTAGAAATGCGCGATTCAGAATAATGCGGGAGGGGAGGGGCGCATATGACCTCGGGGAACAGGCTCCGCTTCGGCAGCGTAAAGTGCAATTGCACATTTATGGCAGCAGGCGGCGCTCTCATCGGCAAAGCCTGCGCGGGACTTGGTCCCAAGCCGATTTTTTGAACGTGACGTCAAAAATCAGCACAACGTTTTCGACCTTTTCCTTCAGGTTAAAATGATCGGTGCGCTCGTTGAACGCATCAATTCGATAGTTTTGTTTCTTTTGAGGGTTCGGACAAGGACGGACCTCTGCTGTTTCAGGCACTCTCGGGTTTTTTTTTCCTTTTTCTTTTCAGTTTCAGACCCGAAAGCTGCACGAAGCAACCCGGAAAAAAGTCAAGCCGCGCTGATCGAGATCGCTTTTTGTTAAAAGGCTCCATTTTAGAGATGACGAGTGGAGCGGGGGCGAAATGTTTTCTTTCCTTGGGCGCTTTGCAAAAAAGAACTCAAGTCAACGCATGGAAGCTGGACTTAAAAGAAAAAAAAAACATCTCGGCCTGGAAATGACTAAGCGCGCGCGCAAACGTGCATGCGTGCGCACACGGGTACGTTTGCAAACGAATGCTCATCAGCGGTCGTGCGCGCGCTGGAGGCTGAGTGTGGTCACGTGATCTCCGATGGAGTCGCACGTGCGCACCGCTAAGCCAGGCCAGCAGCTCGCGTCGGCCCGTTCCGTGCGACTGCGCTCGCGCGCGCGCGCGCTTCCGACCTCCTTGTCCGATATGAACAAGCGTTCTCCTCTGAGGAGCACGAAGCGACTCCTCCAGAGCTCCCTGAAGATCCCGCGGCCGCAGAACTTCCTGAGCCAGCCCAACTTGTCGGGCTGCGCCGGCGCGCCCGGGCGGGCCGGGTCCTCGGGCCCCTGCGCGCACACGGAAACACGCACCCGCGAAAGCGAGGGTGCGCGCGTGACGGTTTGCCGGCGCGCCTCCTGAAGGTGAGAACTCGGGGGATGGCCGACGCTTGCTAACGACGGACGGATGAAGGATGACGGATGACGTCTTCCTACCGGTCCTGCGCTGCGGCTCTTCTGCATGCTCGCTCAGCTCCTCTTCTTCTTCTTGTTCTTCTCTTGGTGCGCTCGTCTGTTGTCTGGCGGGAGGGACGCGCGGGCAGATGCTCCCCCTCGGCGTGCGCGCGCACTTTGACCTAGATTCGGAATTCGCGCGAGCGAGCGCGCCATCTGGCGGCGCGGGCGCGCCCTGGATGCCTAGGCAAAGACCAGTCCGTTTCTTTCTGCCCCGCTCCGACATTCCGCGCGGGTTTCCCTTCACCGGGCGTGCGGAAGAACTCGTTTTCGACGTTTCCGGGGCGGCCTCCCGATCGGGCCTCCCGGCGCGCCGCCGACCCGCGGCTCGGGCCTCTGATCCCGCATCACACAGCCGCTCATCGCCTTTGGCGCGGCGACACCGAAAGGCTGTTTGTCAAAGAGGGGCCGAGGCCCCGGCGGCGCCCCGGGGGGGCCCGGCGCCCAAAGCCGCCTCAGCCCAGAGCGCACGCCGGAGATGGACGCCGTCCGCCACGCCATCCAAGAGATCAACGCGCAGAGCCGGCGAGACATGGAGCTCCTGCGGCAGGAGGTGCAGACGGCCGTGGGGCAAACGCACCGGGACGCCAAGGCCGCCCGCCAGGAGGCCCGCGCCCTCCGCCAGGAGGTGCACAAGGCCCTGGGCCCCGGGCTGGACGCCGAGGCCCTGCGGCAGGAGATCCGCAAGCAGACCCAGAGGGACGCGGACGCCCTGCGCCAAGAAGTGCTGGGCGCGCTGCAGAGGGACACCAAGCTCTTCCGCCTGGAGTCCAAGAGGCTGCGGCAGGAGGCGCAGGGCGCGGCCGGCCTGCGGCAGGAGTGGGAGGGGGTCCGCGCCGACCTGCGCTCGCTGTCCGAGCGGCTCCAGGCGGCGGCCCGGCGCGCCGACGCCCCCCCCGGTGCCCCCCGCCGGGAAGAAGCTGCGAGACGCCTGCTGGGGGATCTCGCTGCCGCTGGCCATGACGCTGTGCGCCGTCTTTGGCTTCGGCATCGGCATCACCCTGTCCTAGGACCGCCCCCAACGTTGGGAAAAAAGAAGAAAAAAAAAAAGGTCTGCAACTCTCCGGAGACCAAAGCCCCCGCCGGAGCCGAGAACATCCGACGAGGACCTAGTCCTCCTCGCCGCCGCGTTGGCGATATTTCATCCGCCCGGGCCAGACGATTCGCTTGCGAGCGTGCCGCGTTTGCTGCGGCTATCCGTCCGCGCCCCGTCTTCATACTTGTACTCGCCCAAATAAAAAAGTGCTATCAAAGACCCCTGGCGTCGCCGAGTTCCCACTAAGCGCCCCGCGAGGACCGGAGCGAAGGAAAGGCCGAACCGGACCTGTCCGTTTCCGCGCGCGGAGAAGCGGGGCCCGGATCCCGCGCCTCGCGGCCGAGGCGGAGTTGCCGAAGGCGGACGGGGTCGGGACCGCGCCTCCCGGCTCGGACCTGGACTCGGACTCGCCTGCGTGCCAGCCAACCTTTATTGAACTTTCGAGGCGCGCGCGCGCGCGCGCGGGGCGGCGCCGTGTCCGTCCGTCACGCGGCCGAAGAGAAGAAAAGCCTGTCGGCGTTGTCGTACAGGGTCCTGGAGAGCTCCGCCGGGTCCTCCTCCCTGGCGGCGGCCATCACCTCCAGGACTTGTCTGCGGCACGCGACGGAAGGAAGGGCTCAAATCGCGGAAGCCGCCCCGGGACGGACGTCGCGTCGCGTCGCGTCGCGCCGCGCGCTTCGGCTTCGCCAAGGGCCTTTCCGGGCCGGCCCCGGCCCCGGCGGAAGCCCCGCCCACTCACACGATGTGACAGGGCTCGTTCCTGTCCTTCAGGCAGTGGCCCGCCTCCCACTTCTTCTTGGTCGGGAAGGCCGTCTTGACGTACCCGAAGCCGGCGTGCGCGCTCTTGATGCCGCACCACGGAGCGTCTGCCGGGCGGGGGTCACACGCCCGGGTCAGCAGGCCACGCGCGGCCCCGCGCCGCCGAGCGCTCACCCGTCTCGATCATCAGCCGCTCGGCGGGGACGCTCTTCATGGCTTCCACGTTGGCCAGGCTTTTCAGGGAGCTGCGGGGAGAAGCGGGCTCAGCCGGCGGGAAGCGGCCGCCCGCCCGCGCGCGCCGCTCCTCACCATCCGTTGATGCCGATGTAGAGGTCCAGCTCCAAAAGGGCGGCGGCCTCCCGGGCGCTCCCGTCGAAGGAGTGCACCTGACGGACGGGCCTCGGGTGACGCGCCGGCGGACGGCGAGGTCGCCTTGCGCCGCACTCACCACGCCTCCGGCGCATCGGTCTCGGTTCCTCCTCATGATGTCTGCCCTTCCACAAAGACGCTCAGGTCGCGGCGGGCGCCGCGCCGGCGGCCGGCGCGCGACCCGGAGCCGCACTCACCCAGGAAGTCCCGATGAGAGTTGCGGCAGTGCAGGAACATGGGAAGCTTGGTCTCCTCGGCCAGACGGAACTGCAGCTCAAAGTATCTGGCGTGCCGCCGCCCAAAAAAAAAAGGGGGTGCAGGGGGGGTGTCCATACATTAAGGGGAAACGTTTCACCAGAAAAGAAGTTACTTGACTGTGTTCTGAAAATCACCCGACATGTACATTCTATTTACAGACGAGCGGCGCTCGGCCGGGGATCGGGAGCGCGCGTGAGCGCGACTAATAATTTTGAAGTGTAGGAGCCGCGCCGCGCCGGAGGGAAGATTTGAAAACCGGTTTGAGCGGGCGGCCCCGGGGGCCGCTCCCGACGGGGCAGCGAGCGAGCAGGCGGGCCTCACTTGAGCTGCGTCTCCTTGGGGCAGAATTCCAAGCGCTCGAAATCTGCAAAGACAAGAAAGGCCGTTGGGGGGGGGCGCGGCCGGCGTGCGGGCGGGCGGGCGGGCGGGGGACTCGCCTAGGCCGCACTCTCCCACGGCGACCACCTTGGCCGGGTTGTCCCGGGCCAGGCGCAGGAGGCCGGCCAGATAATCGTCGCCGCCCTCCTGGAACTGGCCGCAGCGGGTCGGGTGGCAGCCCACCGTGCAGTAGAAGTCGTCTGCGCTCGGCCGGGGGCAGAGCGGGCTCGGTGGAAGGGCGGGGGGGGGGGGGCGGGGGGGGGGGGGGGGGGGCGGGCTTCGCGCTTACCTCTGGCGCCGGCCAGCGCGACGGCCTCCCGGCTGTCCTCCAGGCTTCCTCCGGTGATCACGAACTGCGACGCGGCGAGAGAATGAAACCCAGGCCGAGTCCGAAAGGAGGCGGCCCGCGAAGGCCGGCCTCACCTTCCGGACGCCCGCCCGGACCGCCCTCACCTTCCGGACGCCCGCCCGGACCGCCCTGTCGATGACCTGATGGAAGTCGTCTGCCGGAGGAGCGAAAGGTGGAAGCGCGCCGGTGGACGGGCGGGCGGGCGGGCGGACGGACGGACGGACGGGAGGCGCTCACCTGGGTGCTTCCGCTTGCCTCTATAGACCCCGCGGAAGGCGGGGTCCGTCAGGTTCACGCCAATGTCTGCAATCGGGCCACAAAAAGACGCACGCGCCGGACACGTGTTGTCACATTTCCTCAACCGGGATGGAATGTCGGAACGCAACAAGAAAGATTTTCAATGCTCCCGAAACAAAGTGCGACTTGATTAGTCTACGTCATGTGGATTCTCAAGCCCTGGCGTCACAACGACGTAATAACGAGGCCTGCTCATCTCGCTGGCCGCAAACATGACGTCACCCAAGGCCAAAACGCAAACAGGTAGCGATGCCTAACCCTAACCCTCAAAGTCGACTTTTGAGGCGATAAGGGCGTGACTTACCGATGAACTCGTGGCCGGCCATAGCAGACGTTTAAGAGTTGAGGGCGCCTCGCCGGCGAGCTGAACGCGCATGCGGCCTCCGTCCCTCTGTCCGGATTACCGTAAGTCTCCAAAAGGGAAACCTTGTTGTTGCGCGGGGGACTCGACGCCGAGCGTGGATCAACAACAACTCTAAAAGGGGAGCCAATGCAACAGCAAACCTCCGCAGAAATGGAAACGGACGCCAAAAAATAAAAGCGAATCAAAAGAGCGCTGCCCGTCGCGAAGGGACTTTTCTGCGCGCGTTAGTCTCTAGCATTACGGTAAAAAGTACTGCAAAAACAACTTGTGACGCCGGCGAGTCCCGGCATGCTTTACGGCATTCGGCCGGAAGGTGACACCGGACGAAGGCAAGGCGAGAGGCGATGGCGTCGGCCTTCCTCAGCCACCAGCAAAAAGTGCTGCGCCTCTACAAGAAATCGCTGCGACACCTCGAGTCGTGGTGCATCTTTCGGTGAGACGCGAGCGAGCGAGACAACTAACTCGCTGGCCCGACACGGCCAAGCTAGCGGCTTGGCTAGCAGCTAGCCGGGTCACGCTCAACTCGACCCTTGCCCGCCAGCGCTGCTCAAATCGGTCCGTCGGAATGAAATTCAAGGGCGGCGCTTGATTCTGTGCGGCGACGGCTTGGCTTGGCTTTCTCGCTGTTCCGCCGATCGGTCTCGTTTCCAACATTTCCTTTTCTCCGCGACAAACAATTCCGCTCAATACGATCAATAACGCCGGCGCGACGTCCCACGGGACTTGATTTGAGGTGTGAAGCCTAAACGCTAATCCCGATAGATCGAAATCCCGAGGAAGAAAGTCAGAAACTCCTCTCAGGCCAAAAATCCAATCGAATAAGGATGTCGCGGACGGGCTGAGTGAAATGGAGAAGATGCGCAAAGCGAAAGCCTTTGCTTTGTGCGTCAGGGACAAGTACCGCTTCTACGCGTGCCTCCTGCGCGCCCGCTTCGACGCCAACAAGAGCGAGAAGGACATGGTGAAGGCCACCAAGATGCTGAAGGCGGGAGAGGAGGAGTTCTGGGACAAGCAGCATCCTCAGCCCTACATCTTCCCCGACTCGCCCGGCGGGACCGCCTACGAGCGCTACGAGTGCTACAAGGTGGGCGCCCTTTCCTTCCGTCCGTCGGCCTCGCGCCCCCCCTCCCCTCCCCTCCCCTCCCCCGCTTGAGTCCGCCGCCTTCCTGTGCGGCGGCAGGTGCCCGAGTGGGCGCTGGACCACTGGCACCCGTCGGAGAAGGCGGCCTACCCCGACTATTTCGCCAAGAGGGAGCAGTGGAAGAAGTTGAGGGCCCTCAGCTGGGACAAAGAGGTACCGTACCCGCGCCTTGACCTGGGCCTTTTGCTCCGTGGGAAAACCGACCCCGACAATGCCCCAACTTGAATCTCGTTTGCCCTTTTTGACGGCGGGCGGCTTCAGGGCCGCGCGCCCCGAAAGCGACGAGCGGTGAGAATTTCGCCCCCTCTTGACTCGGCAGGTGGCTCAGCTGCGGGCCGAGACGGCGGGCGAGGGGCCCGCGTCGGAGGCCTTGCCCCCGGCCCGCCAGGAGGGAGACCTGCCGCCTCTGTGGTGGCACCGCGTCACCCGTCCCAGGGAGCGGCCCGTGTGAACGCCCCGACGCAACGCGGGACTGTCGCGTCGGCGCCCGACCCGTGACCCGCCTCCGTAGCCCGAAATAAACACGTGAAGAAGAAACCACGTCTCCGCGGGTCGTTTTTTCTTCCTCCTAGAAAACCCGGCGAACGCTGACCGACGTGCGGAGGTTGGCGACGACCGCCCTTTCGCAAGCGACGCGCGGTTGTGGAGACGGCCTCGAGGAGGCGGATTGGGAAAACCGCGGCGTCCGGACGCGCCCTTTTTAGCACAACTCCTTATTGGCGGGCTTCCCGCGGAGTCGCCCCTCCGGAAAGGAACATGGCGCGCGCCGCCCGACCGGCTGGTCCGAGTCGTTCCCGGGCCACGAGCTTCGCGCCTAAACGCGGCGAGTCCTCCTTCCCGGTTGGCGGCCACCAACCTGTAACGTTTTGCTTTTGAGCCTACGCTCGATATGGCCGCTCGAAAAGTCAGCGCCATGGCTTTCGCGGAACCTTGGTCGCCAAGGCTTCTCGCACTTCCGCCGCTTCAAGGAGAAACGCAAAATCCCCGCGCGACGTCAAGAACGGCAAACTCGGGGCCGGCCTTCCCGGCGTCTTTCCGGCGCGCCCGCCCCGACGCCCGCGGCGCAAACGTTTCGGCCGGTCCCGGGCCGACTGAACACCGAGCGGAAAGCCGCCGAGCAGCGAGCGGGCGGAGCGGGACGGGGCAGGATCGTCGCGGCGGCCCCGGCGAAAGCGCCCCGCGACCTGTGAGAAACGGGCGGAAGCGCAAGCAAACGGCCAGCCGGGGACCATGCGGAAAACGCGAGGCTTCCCGGTCCCCGCCGGCCGGCGCCGATCCCCTCGGCGCTGACGCACGTCGGGCTAGCCCCGCCCCCGTCCCCTAAGTCCCTAACGAGCTTGGGCGTCCCCGGATATCCCATTAGACGGCGATTAAGCGGGCTCAGCTCGTTAGCGCTAACGAAGCGGCGCGCTCGCCGGCAGGCGGGGATTTGGCAGCCAAAGGTTGGCGGCGGGCCCGGTCCCGGTCCCGGTCCCGGCCCCGGCCTCGGGAGGGCCCGCGGCGCCGGCCCCGTTTCCGTCCCGGCGGCCGTACCCCGCGTCCCTCGGTCCGAGCGGGCTCGGGCCTCCCCCGGGCGATCGGGCGAAGCGTTCTCGCGACGTTTCCCGCCCGCCGCTGAGCTTTCTCCTCTCGCCGATTGGGCCGACCCGTAACCTGATTTCCTCCCCAATCGGTTTAGCCCGCTCGCTCTCGCTCGCCCCTTCTCTCTATTTCCATCTTTGAGCTTTATCCCTTCATCTCTGATCTCCTTCATCCGCCGCAATCCTCGTCGGCGCCAGGAGAGTCCGGGAGGAGTTGCGCACCAGCGACCAGTCGCCGTCCCGGAGCAGCAGCAGCAGCAGCAGCAGCAGCAGCGGCAGCCGCGTCCACCGCAGGTGAACCTCGCGCCGCCTCCCCGTTGGGCCTTTGGCGCCGGGCTCGGAGGCTCGCGTGCGGGGACTTCGGGCGGGCGGGCTTCTGGAAATTCTTGCGCCCGCGAGCGGCATTGGCCCGCCCGCGCTTTGCGTCGCCCGCGTCCCCCGTCCCCCGCCGCGCTCCGCTCCCTTTTGCGTTTCTCCCGGCCCGGTTCCGCCGCCGCGCTCCCCCAGGGGACGTTTTTTCTCCGTCGCCCGTCCGGCCGGGGTCAAGAGCGCCCGCTAATCGGATGACGGGAGATTTTGCCCCCGAAGATCTCCTGAGGGATTTGCCCGGGCGTCGCAAGAATTTCGAGAGGAGGACGGGGCGGTCGTCCTCAGCGGTACGGCTAATTAGCGATAGCCACGAGCGAACCGGAGGCTCCGCCTCCATCCGCCCGGGCTTCCCGTGACGCAAAGCGTAGCGGAAAGAAGTCCCCCGGGAGCCGGAGGGAGGTCCAAATCTCGCTTGGGCTTTGACCTTCAAGCTTCGGCTCGGGGGTCCCGGTCGGCCTCCTCGGCCGCCGCGCTCCTGCGGTCGGAGCGTTAACGCCATTAGGCGGGATTAGCTCTGTTAGCGACGCGTCTAATCTTTGGCGCGGGAAGGGCTTCCGGCTCAGCGCGGCCGACGCCGCTCGCCGTCAAACCCGAGACTTTGCTCGTACTCGCCGTTTCCGGAAGGGGGCGGGTCGCCGCCCTTCCTCGTCGTTCGGAAAGGAAGCGCCGGCGGCGGGCCGCCCGGCAAACGGCGGGCCGGGACTTGACCGATCGGCGTTTTTAGCCCGCGCGGGCGTAGGCCGAGAGCCCCGCGAGCCAAGCGTCTTTTCGCCCCGCGTGAGTCTCCGACCGAGAGCGCGCCCCGAAGAGTTGGCGTCGGCGGGCTCCCCAACATCGGGTCCGAATCGCTCGCCCGCCTGCCCGACCCCGAATCCACTCCCTCGTGGCGGGTGGGCAAAAGGGGGGCGGGAGGGGACCCTCTTCCCGGAAGCGAAGGCGGACGATTTGACCGGCCGCCAGGGGGCACCCTCCCGGCCCCGAGACGCCCGGCAAGTCCTCCGGCGTCTCCGCTCGGCCACTCGGGACCGGCCTCCGCCCACCCCTTTCTTCTACTCGGGGTCGATATCGGAGCGGCTACGCAAGCGCGTGGAAAAGGCCTTTTCCGCTATCCTTTCCTTTTGCGCGGCGGCAGTTTGACTCGAGTCGAGCGCCGGGAAGGTCCCCTCGCCCCCGTGGCCATGGCAGCCGAGAAAGCCGAGATGGACGCCCTGAAGAAGGAGTGCGACGGCCTCCGCGCCAAGATCGAGGTGAGCCCGCGCCGGCCCGAGCGGGCCCGCCCGCCGCCGCTGACGACCCCCCCCCCCCCCCCGGCAGGCGGCGCGCAAGGCCGTCAACGACGGCGGCATGGCGGCGGCGGCGGGAGGCGTGGCCTCGGTGGGGCGCGTTCAGCTCAAGCAGAGGAAGACGCTCAAAGGGCACCTGGCCAAAATCTACGCCATGCACTGGGCGGCCGACTCCAGGTCAGTCCCAAAGCGCCCGCTCCTTTCTTACTTCGCCCGACCCCGAGCGCCCCTTTGCTTCCCGACCCGATCACCTTCCCGCACCCCGCTTCGGGGAACGCGCACCCAAGCGGTTGATGGCGCATATCCCGAAGTCATCGATTACCCGTCCGCCGCCGTACGTCGAGAGCCAAACCAATGGATTACTTTGCGCGCCCAAGTAACGGATGACTGTAGTCCTCGGCTCCCCTGTCCAAATGAGCCGCCCCGCCTATTCGGATCCGACCGAGGGCGGAAATCCCCTGACAAGCCCCCCGCTCCCCCAGGCAAATGGTGAGCGCGTCGCAGGACGGCAAGCTTCTGGTGTGGGACACCTTCACGGGCAACAAGGTGAGTGGCGGACCGCGGCCGGCCGGCCGGCGGGCTCTGACGGGCGGCCCCCGCAGCTGGTGGCGGTGCCGCTCAAGTCGGCCTGGGTGATGAGCGTGGCCTTCGCGCCCTCCGGCAACCTGGTGGCCAGCGGCGGCCTGGACAACATGTGCACCGTCTACAACATCAAGGCGGCCAGTCCCAAGACCCTCCGCGAGCTGGACGCCCACACAGGTGAGCCGGGGGCGCTCAGGCGGCCCGGCCGGTGGCGTGCGGCTCGAGAAAGAGGCCGCCCGCTAAAGTGGACTTTGAGCTCCGGTTCGCGCCTTTGGCCAAGCGGAGCCAAAAGTCAGAGGCGGTCGCCTCGAGTCAAAACGCCGCCGACTGTGACCGGCTGCTCCGGGGCCGGCCGCGGCAGCTCAAAGCGGCCCGGGTGGAAAAAAAGGCGGCGTCCGCTTCGGCGGCGTTTGGACTCGAGGACTTTCCGGCGTTTGAGAGGGAGCGCCCCGCTTCTCCTTTTGCGCTTTTGCAGGTTACCTGTCCTGCTGCCGCTTCCTGAGCGACAGCGAGATCCTCACCGCCTCCGGCGACACCACCTGGTCAGCCCGCCCGCCCTCCCGCCCGCCCGCCGCTAGCCGGGCCCCGCTAACCGTCTCGCGCGCAGCTGCCTGTGGGACCTGGAGACGGGCAAGCAGAAGGTGATCTTCACCAACCACATCGGCGACTGCATGTCCTTGGCGCTGTCCCCCGACATGAACTCCTTCATCTCGGGCGCCTGCGACTCGCTGGCCAAGCTGTGGGACATCCGGGAAGGCGCCTGCAAGCAGACCTTCGTCGGCCACACCCAGCGACATCAACGCCATCTAGCGGTGAGCCGACCGACGGGCCGCGCCTCGACCGGGGGGCGGGGCCGTGACGACGCCCCGCCCGCCCCCACCCCAGTTCTTCCAGAGCGGCAACGCCGTCATCACGGGCTCGGACGACTGCACCTGCAAGATGTACGACCTGCGCGCCGACCAGGAGGTGATCGGCTACCAGGACGGCGGGCTCAACGCCGGCGTCACCCTCGCTGGCGCTCTCCAACTCGGGCCGCCTCATCTTCGCCGGCTACGACGACTTCAACTGCCACATCTGGGGACTCCCTCAAGGGCGACAAAGTGGGTGAGTCCCGCGCCGGGCCCGTCTCCTTCGTCGGGGTTCCGGATCCGAGCTCGTGGAACGGGGGGGGGGGGGGGGGGGGGGGGGGGGGGGGGGGGGGGGGGGGCACGGGGCTCACGGCTCGCCACGTCCGTTCCAGGCGTGCTGTCGGGCCACGACAATCGCGTGAGCTGCACCGGCGTCCCCGAGGACGGCATGGGCGTCTGCACGGGATCCTGGGACAGCTTCCTCAAACTCTGGAACTGAGGAGGGCCGGGCGGAAGGCGTCCTTCCTACCCGCCGTCCAGCTATGCAAAATCCAGACGGAAGCAAAAGGAATTGGCACTCAAAGCCCCCCCCTCCCCCCCTCGAAGATGATTTGTCTACTGAACAAAAGTGTAGGAATGCAGACGTGTGTTTTTTGCGCCGGCACTTGTCCGAAATAGCAAAGTCCCCGCTAGGTGTTCTTCTTTCGATCTAATTGTGTCAATTGTTAGCGGCAACGTTTTATTTGTATTTTTTCTTGTTGTCTGGACTGCACGTAGCGATGCCCCCCCCCCCCCCCCCACCCCCCTCACTGTGCAGATCTCTATTTTGTGATGCCACTTACCAAGCAAGGCCGGAGCGGGAACATCTGCAAGTGCGCTTTCTAGCGCTTGGCTCCTCTGTAAAAAGAAAGGCTTTATAATAAATGTAGAATTCTGCATTACGAGCGTCCTGCGCGCGTCCGCCGCCTTTTTCCCGCCGGCGACCTGACTTGCACGCCGGGACTGTTCCTTCCGTGTCCTTGGGCCGCAGGCGATAAGGGGCGCGCCCGCTTTGGCCGAGCGAGTTCCCGATTCTCGCGCGCCACCGATGTCCGCGCTTCCCCCCGGACGCCGACGCGGCCGAACGCAAACGGCCCGACCGACGGCTCGGGCGTCCGGCCGCCGAGGACGAAGGGGGCCCGGACCTCTGACCTTCGCCGCTCGTTTCACCCCGGACCGTTTGCCGTTTTCCCTCCCTCCCAGACGCCACGCGTGCGCGGGTTGGCGCCCTGTGGGGGAAAAATGACGGGGGAGGGGAATTTAGCCTAATGCTGCGTTGGAATAGAAACACGGGCGGCCCCGTTGGCGCTTTGCTCTTCATTTGTCCCCAAAACCTTTGGGCCTTTTGGAGGCGGATGCGGGAGGGAGCATGTTGCCGTTGTGCGGAGCGGGCTGCTCCTTGGCTCGTCATCTTCAATTTGTCCACCTTTCTGGAAGGACGGCAGGCGGTGAGCGAGCGAGCGAGGGAGGGAGGGAGGGAGAGAGGGAGGGAGGGAGGGAGGCAGGATACGAGCCGGACGGCCAATGAGCCGCGGGCAGGGCGAGAGCTCGCGCGCGGATTGGCTGATTGGCGCCACTTGAAGTAGGGCGAACGTGGGCAAGGAACTGCAAAACGCTCCGAGGCGGCGGGCGGGCGGACGGACGGACGGACGGACGGACGGACGGGAGGCGCGTCGGCGGCGGGATGGAAGGAAGCCGGCCGGAGCGCGCCACAGCGGCCTGCCTTCGTCGCCTCCTGCTTTGTTTTTGAACGAGCGATGGACGCCGGGTCCTCCGACACGACAGGTGCGTACGCGTGCCGTCACTGTGGGCTCGGAGCCTTTCACCGTGTGCGTGCGTGCGTGCGTGCGTGTGTGTTTTTTGTAATGGAGGGGGGGGGGCGGGGGGGGGGGGGCGATATTGCTGGCGCAGCGTTGGCGCCTCGTGCACGCGCGAACGCCTCCTCGGCACAATGCAACAAACCTCCATCTTGGCTCAGTGCTGCAGACTCGCGCATGCTGTTCGCGCGCTCGCGCGGGTGAGACAAAAGGTACTCTCGCGCACGCACGCACGCGCGCGCGCGCGCGCTCCTCAATGCGCCACGCTCGTAAAGAAAGGTGCGGGACGCTCGCCGCCCTCTCGACTTGCCGGCTCGGTAGCATGTCAAGCGGTCCGCAGGTGTGACTGAGCGCGTGAACGTTTGGCGGGCAAGACGTGCGCGCGAGCGACCGGGCCTGCCCGCGGCCCGGGACGGGCTCGGGTCGACCCCTGACCCCGCGAAGACGAGCGGCGGTCAGGAAGACGGGGTTAGGGTTCCCTCCGATGACCTCATCGCCCGGCGACAGACGCGCCCACGTCACCGACGGACGACGTTTCACGCACGGTGCATTCAATTGTCAGATGAAACGGAACATGTGACAGGCCGGCTCATGACTCGTATCCAAATATCGCGCGGCCCCGTGCCGACCTGTCCCCGTTTGACAATCGGGGCTTTCGCGTCGCCGCGCCGACTTTGGCTTTTCCGGCTCCCGGGCCAAAAAAAGCCCCTCTTTGACGGTGCTAGTCATCGCGCGCCGGGAGCGAGCGTTGGCGAGGAGGACCCTGATGGCGCACGTTGAATTTTTTGCGGTTCGCCCACGTCGGGAGCGGAGTCAAGGATCGGCCGGCCGCCCGCCCGCCCGCCCGCGCGGCGTGGGCGGGTCAAGCGCATCGTGGGAAACGCTGGGAGCGCCGCAGCGAAAGGATCGGTAGGCATTTTTTTCTGGCCTTCTCCTCCGCACGCCGCTCCGGGCTCCGGGCTCCGGGCTCCGGGCTCCGGGCTCCGGGCTCGGAAAGGTCGGGTCGCTTTCTCGTTCCGCGTCGGGCGTCCGGGTGGCCCCCGCTTGAAGGTCAAAGCCCACCCCAAGGATGTTCGGCTGCCTCCCTTTGGGTGCCGGCGTCCGTCCGTTTAATTGCTCTTGAAATTCCAAATTTTTGCCGCCCCTGAACGACTCGAGGCGAGTCCGTCCCTTGACTTTGCGCATAATTCTGACGGCGATTATTCCGATTCTTACTGGAGCCGATCCCGGCCGTCAGGTTGCCCGCGCGGGGGATAACATGCGAACTGCCTTGAGCTAGCCCGCGGGGGCACGGGGAGAGCGCGCAAACTCCAGACAGTCCAATTCCGTTGCCCCGCGATCGTCGTCGCGACCCCGGACGACCGGCGCTCGGCTTTCGCCAGGGGCGAGGGAAACGGGGAGAGGTTTGCCGCCAAATTTGCGCTTCGTCGGCCGCGCGCCACAGGCTCACGTCCCGCTCTCTCTTGTGTTTTGCGGCAGCGCGAGGAGACTCCGGAGGAAGCCGCGAGCGCCACCGGGCCGGTTCCCATGTCCCAAAGCCAAGGGCGGCGCCAAAGTGCCCGGCGCGTCCATCGCGGCCAGACCCCGCGGACCGGGCCGGCATCCCTCTAGAGCGCGGCGCGGACCCGCCGTCCGTCGAGCCGTAGCCGCCCGGACCCCCGGCCCCCGGCCCCCTCCTCCTTCCCGGGCCGGCGGATGAGTCCGGGCCCGTTCATGTCGCCGGAAGCGGGCCCGAGCCCACCCCGCTCGTCTTCTGCTGTCCGGAGCTCAACTGGGAGCGGAGACGCCGGTGGCGCGAGGGCCGCGCCCGGGCCGCCCCCGCGCCCCGACCTCCCCGACCTCCCCTTCCGGGTTCCCTCGACTTTTGAAGTTTACATGAGCGCGAGCGTGGACGTTTACGCGGCGCCGCGTCCGTTTTGCTCTCCCGTAAAGAGTTTACGTTTCCGCCGCGAGGCGCGCGAATGCGCGGCCTAGCGACGAGCCCCGTTTACATTCAGGCGCCAGGCCAAAGTTTTCGCACTCGGCGAGCTTTTTCTAAGTCCTCCCGCAAGCGTCCCGCCTGCTCTTTTGCCGTCTCCCTCCTTCCTTTCTTCTTTTGAACATCTCCACGTGACGATGAGCGCCGCCATGCGGCCGGGGATATTTTGCTGCTCCTTGCTGCTTTTCGCCCGCCTTGCCGTTTCCACGGTAACCGCCGCTAACGATGTCAGGAAGGGCGCCGCCGCCTCCCCCCCGGCGGGCGGGGGCGCCGTCCTCTCCCTCCTCACGGGCCGCAAGAAGGCGGAGGAAGGCGCCGACGGAGCGCCGCCCGGGCCGCTCCCCCAGACCATGTTGCCCGGGAACGTGACGGCCGACGCCCTCAAGCCCCCGCTGGGCGCCGCCCAGGTGGCGCCGCCTCCCAGGCGGCTGGTGGACGTGGACGTGTGCAGGTAGCGCGCGCCGACGCGCCGGTCCGGTCCGGTCCGGTCCGGTCCGGTCGGCGGCGGGCGCTGACGGCCGTGCGCCCGCAGGGGCTACTTCGACGTGATGGGCCACTTTGACAGCACCTTCAACTGCTCCAAGGGAAGCTACATCTACTGCTGCGGCACCTGCCACTACCGCTTTTGCTGCGAGCACCAGCGCAACCGTCTGGATCAGGACTCCTGCACCAACTACAAGTCGCCCGACTGGGCCGACCCGCAGCCGCCCGTCACTCCGCCCGCCAGCGACAAGCCCGACCCGGATTTCGAGACGCTCCAGCAGCGCGGCGGCAGGTGGGCGCCCGCGGCGGGACCGCGCTCCGGCTCGCTTTGCGCTCGGCTGTCAAAGGGGCGCCGTCGGCTCCCGGGACGGGACGGGACGGAGCGGGAGGTACGGGCGGGAGGGACTCCGCGGGCCAAGGGGGGTAGCGGACGGCTTTCGCTTTGGAGAAGGGGCGGGACGCTAGTTTTCCTGAAAGGGGACCGATGCCCGGCGTGTCCTTTGCGGGCAGCACGGCCTACGTGATCGGCGGCGTCATCTCCTTCACGCTGGTGGTGGCCGTGGGCGTGCGGATCGCCTTCGCCAAGGTGGCGCGCCGCCCGCGCGACCGAGACGCCTACGTGCCCAGGTGAGCCGCCGGCCGCTCGCTCGCTCGCTCGCTCGGGAAGACGCCCCGCGTCCGCCGGCGGCGTCCCGGTGACCGACGCGGCCGCGGGGCGCTGAAGGCGGGTGCGTCCGCGGGCAGGTCGCTGGTGGACATCCTTCGTCACCAGTCCGGTCCCGCGCAGCGCGGCGAGAGGAACAACGGGCCGAGCGCCTCGGACGGACGCCCGGCCAAAAACTTGTACGCGCCCATCCTACAGAGCAAGGACAACCGCAGTGAGTGAGCGAAGGCCGCGCTTAGGCCCTAACCCGCGGCAGCACGACGCCGGCCATGGCACACGAGTGCGCCGGCAAGTGCGCCAAGGTTGGCGTATGCGTGTTAGGGCTAAGGGCTCGTTACCTACGGCCGCTCCTTCTAAAGTGGTTTGGGGGGGATGACCCCGGGGTTTGCTCGCCACCCGTCAAGCGTAGTTGTCTGTGCGGGACTCAACGTTACAACGTTTTCACCTCCAATTCAGTTGGGTTCCATTGGCATTGGTGATTGCCGTTCAGGAAAGTAAAATACAGCTGCGTGCTCCCTTCCTATGTCCAGGGGTTCAAACGTCGAACGCGGCGGCGCTTCCGTCTCTGCGGCCCGAATCCATTTTCATTAAGAATTGATTTCGCGTTGTTTCTGCACCAAACGCTTCCAAAATGAAAACCAGTGTAAAGATAACATACGTTTGTGCTTGATCTTTGTTTTTTTTTAGCGTCGCATCTGTCCGCTGTTGATATTACATACACTGTGAGGAGGATGATGTGCTTTTTAGATCAGCGGCGGCGCCCCCCCCCCCCCCCCCCCCCCGTCCGCAATATAAATTTTTATTTATAAAAATTTTATTTATTTATAAATCTTTACGGGGGATAAAAAGGTTGTGGACCGCCGCTGTTAGCCGTATCGACCCCGCGGAAAGTCAAGTTATCGTTTCCTGAGCGGACCCTGTACGTTTGTGAACGTCTGAAGGGTGGCGGAGAGCGAGCGGGGTGGTGAATATGAATTGGAGCTCTCCTTTGCCTTTTTGCTGTTGCCATGGAGACAGCAGCCGCAGACCGAGCGCGTGCGTGTGTGTGTGTGCGCGTGCGTGGCCGTGCAGAGCGAGTCGCCCGCATGAACAACATGAGCACCCCCCAGCTGTCTTCGGGCCCCAAGCTGCTGGCGAGCGGCGGCAAGGGCCCGGGCGGGAGCGCGGCGGCGGCGGGAGGCGGACTGCGGCGCAGCGGAAGCCACGCCTCCTTCTCGCACTCCTTCCACAACCTGGCGCAGCTGCCGCCCTCCTACGAAGCCTCCGTCAAGCCGGAAATGGGCCGATACAGCTCGCTCAAGAAGCTCGGTGAGTGGGCGGAGGAGGCCGCCCGTCTCCGTGGCCGGCCCTCGTCGGAACCGGAACCGGACCCGCGAAATTGCTTCTGGCCGAAGGAGCCCGGCCGCGCACGTTACGTGGCGGGGGCCCGATTCGGGGCCTTCCTCCCGGGGGACGCGGGGCGGGGGGAGGGGACGGGCAGGCGATCCGGGGTTCGCCCGGCCGCCGCAGCTAACGAGCGGGAAGGAAGGCTCGGGTCGGGGGCGCGCCTCGCGCTGATGGCCGTTTTCCTTCCGCTTCTCAGAGCGAGAGCCGGACGAGTACCCGGGCTACTACGGCTCCAAGCGGCGCTCGGCCAACGCGGCGCCGTCCTTCTACTCGTCGCAGCACCAGCTGCCGTGGGCGGGCGACTTCGCGCCCGGCTCCTCGCGGGGCACGCTGCCGCTGGAAGGCTCCCGGCCCCGCCCCTACGCGCCGCCGTCCACGCCCAACCCCTACCCGCTGCCCGCGCCGGCCCGCCACGCCGCATTCAGCTTCGAGCGCCCGCCGCGTCGCGTGCGCTCGCAGGATCAGCTGCTGGCGCCGGGCGAGGGCAACACGCTGGCGCGCCTCCTCAAGAGCCAGCAGCAGCAGCACTACTACAGGAACGCCCCCTTGGGCGGGCGGGCCGCCGACTGGCAGACGCTGCGCAGGTGAGGGCCGGTCGCTTGCCGCCGCGCGGCCGACGGCGCGTCTGGCGCTGACGGCGCGTCTGGCGCCGGCAGGTCCCACGAGCGCCTCCTGGCCTGGAGCGAGCGGGCGGACGAGCGGCCGCCCGCCGCGGGCCGGCTCGGCCACCACCACAAGGCTCAGTCGCAGCAGAACGTCTGCGCCGCGCCGTCCGCGGAGCGCCACCACATGGTCAAGATGAACTCGCACCCCGCGCCGGCCCACGAGCGCGCCGCCTGGGAGGGGCGCCCCGCCTGGGAGGGGCACCCCGCCGCCTGGGAGGGGCACCCCGCCGCCTGGGAGGGGCACCCCGCCGCCCGCCGCGTCGGCCAGGGCGCCGGCTTCGGCTTCAGGACCGCCAGTAAGAACGAGGTCACCGTGTGAGATCGGCCGGCGTCGCCGCCGTACTTGTGAGGACGTCCGTCGACTTTCCTAACCCTCGCCTCGAGCGAAAGCAAAATCCAAAGCCATACTCCGAAAGCCCCCCTCCCCCCCTCCCGATGTCCTCGCCACGTGGGTCAAAGTCGCAGCGGTCCTCACAAGTATCGCCGGCCGTCCAAAAACCGCGCGCGGAGCTCAAAGGCGGGAGAGGCTTTTCCCCGTGCGGCGCCGGGCCGGGAGAATTGAGGCGTGCCGTCTCTCTGGAACGTTTCTGCCCCGACGTACGAGCGATTCCAAGCCCGGCCCGGTTTTTGGTGTCGCTTTCAATTCGCCGCGCGCCAAATTGAAATCCCGCCTCTCAACGGCACAACTTTGTGAATATGCCCAAGAAACAACGGTCCTTTTGGCTCCCGGGCCGAAGGCCCGCGACTGGCAAAAAGGGAGCGTTCCGGAACTTCCGCCGGGCGTCGGCGGCGCACTCGATTACACAAAGGGCTATCGACGCAAACCGGGGGACGACGCGCGCCCTCTCGGAAGCCACGCCTCCTTTTCACATTCCGCGCGCCGCGAATGCCGAGACGCCGTCCCGCGGCCCGCTTGGGGGCGTCCGGCGGGGTCGTTTGCCGCCCGCTCCCCTCCCAAAGCGAATGATGTCACAAGGTGCGTTTGTGGGCGTGACCCTTCCTCCGCTCCGCCCACGGCGACTTTGCACAGGAAGGAAGAGAAAAGCCAAAAAGTCTTGTGTGTGTCACGAACGGCCCCCGCCGATACCTCAAATTGTACGCCCCCCCCCCCCCCCCACCCCCCCCCCCCCCCCCCCATCTCGTCTTACCTGGACGAAGGATGGCTGCTTTTCTTCCTCCTCCTTTTGGCTTTGTACAAATCATCACGTTTGACTAATAAACCCTTGAAAGCTTTTACCTCTTGCCTGCTCGGTTCTTGCGAATGACGGATGGGGGGGGGGGGGGGGGGGGGGGGGGGGCGTTAGTCGGCCGCCGACAATAGCTGAAGGTGCGTCGACTCGGCCCACCCCCGCCGCCGTCCCACCCGCCGTGCTGCTCTTTGGCAGTTCGACTCAGGTTTCAAAAAAGCTCTTTTTTTTATTATTTATTTTTAGTTACGGCCCGCAGACCGGAAGCAGCCCGCGAGAAGGTTTGATCCTAATCGATAGACACCAATTCTTGCGTCTCGGGTCCCAGCGCGCGATGCTAAAGTCCGCGTTTGACGTCACGACGACCTCTTTTTGTCACCGGGTGCCACCTAGTGTCCGGAGTGAGACACTACATACGCATTTCTTTCCGATTCCTCAGCTTACTGCCGCTTCGCTGTTCTTGAAAAGAACTCGTACTTACGACCACCCGGGTCGGGGCGTTTTCTGGTTTAACGCACGTATGCGTTTGTTTTAAGTTCGTCTTTTTTACCCGAGTCGAAGAGGTTGACAATGGTGGCCAAGGGCTTTCAAAGTGGACTTTCAAATTGGAGTGAGGGAATCGGGGTTTCATCTCGGGGGCCCGTGACCCTCATGAGCCCCCCCCCCCTCCCGCCCCGTCCTTGGGGGCATGCCCACGGCGGCTGGCGTGGTGTCGGGAGGAGGACGCCACGCCGAAGCGAAGCTTGTCGAGAGCCGAATCGATGTACGGATTCTTAGCCTTGGCTCGGCGGTCAGCGCGCACGCGCAGCAGAGCGGCGCACTATTTGGCGGCGAGCGAAAGCGGGGCGGTGGTCGAGGGTGGTCGCGGCCGGAGGCCTTGTCGGAACAGGAAGCGAGCCTAGCGGGGCTCCCCCACCCCCCGCCCCCCCTTTCGCCGAGCGAGCAGGAAGACTCCGGGGCGGCCGAAGGGCGCTAGCGAGGCCGCCTGCCTGCCCGCCCGCCGTCCGCCGGAGAGCCTGCCGGCTCGCTAGCTTGCGAGCGGCGTCGCGGGGCCCGGGGAACGGAGACAATGGCGGCGCCGAGCGGAAGCCAGGCGGGCCTAGCTCGCCGCTAGCCCGGCCGGGACCAAGCAAAAACCCCCCCCGCCTCCCTCCCCCCTCGCGGAAGACCCCCTCCCCTTTCGCCGCTGATGTTGGACGGATTTGGACTCCCATTGGATCAGCGTTGCGAGGTGAGCCACGACGATATGCGTGTTTATTTATTCGGAATGGAGGGACTACTTTTTCCGTGCGACGGGCGGAAGGTTAGCTCGTTCCTTAGCATCAAGCTAATCAGACGCTAAGCGCTGCTAGCATCACAGAAAAGCTCCCGTTTTCTCCGCCGCGCGTCTTCCTGGCTGAGCGGACCGCGCACTTTGTTCGTACGCTTTTTTTTTTTTTTTTTTTGCCCCGATTTTATTTGATACGGTTTGGCCCCATTCAGGTTGCTGCTAGCTGACGAGCCGAGAGCAGCCGGCAGCCACTCAGGAAGCCCGCCGCGTCGCCATCACCCCCGAAATCGAGCTGCGCGACCCGTTCGCCGAGCGTCACCGAGCAGGTAAGACGCAAGCGATCGGCGCCCGGAGAGCGCCAACGACAACGACGACGGTCACGACAAAGGAAGATGCCGCTAGAGAAGGCGATGCCGGCGCTAGCTCGATCGATGACCGGCCTCAGTCCGTGCGCTAGCTCGATCGATGACCGGCCTCAGTCCGTGAGAAAGAAGCCGATCCCAGGCTCGCTTCGCGCAAGTGTTACTGTCATGTCATCCGATGTCTTAAGGTTACCGGATGCGGCGTCCAAACAAGTGCCGCGATAGCACCGGCAGTTTGCCCATCCGTCCGTTTGTTTTGCTTAGCGAAGAAAGTTTGCGCCAGATAAGCGCGGTATCTTGCACGCGCGAGAACAAAAGGAGGACGATTTTGTCAGATTTTGTCGCTGACGTTCGTAGGGTCCGGGCCGGCCGTCGATACGGTATCCCAGCGGAGGTACCTTTCGGCCGGCCCGGCACGCCGCCGGGTTACAATGTCACCGGGCGGAGTACGGTCCTGTCTCTTCTGAAAGCAAAGTCGGCGTCGCCGCGCTCGCCGAGTCACGGCGGCCGAATGTTTGCGCGCGTCGGCGGGGAAAGCGGCAGGTTTTTGAACGCCCGATTTCGCCTGTCCCTTCTCAGAGCTCGGGGAGCATTCGACGGGAAGGCGCGGCGCCTTCTTCCACCCGACTCCGTTGGCCGGCGCTCCGGGAGCACAAAGGGATCGGGGCGAACGCGGTCCCTTGATGAGTCCTCGCCGGGGCCGATGAGGAATTGATCTCCGGAGGGACGCGGAGTCTTCTCGCCGAGGTCCATCCCGCGAGCGAGCGAGCGAGCGAGCGAGCGCTGCGCGCGGCGGCCGGCTCGGGGGAGATGTTCCAGTTCAGCAAGTACCCCATGGAGATCCTGGAGATGCTGAGCGGGCACCAGGCGCACCAGTTCAAGGGTCTGGGCCTGGAGCGTCCGCTGAGCCACCAGCAGCAGGTCCAGCTTCAGCATCAGCAGCAGCTCCAGCAGCAGCACCAGAGCCCGGCGGACACGTCCGGGGCTCTGCTGTCCGGGCTGGGCCTGGGGAGCCTGCCCGCCTCCCGCGGCAACTCCTTCGCCGACTCCTCGTCCCTCTTCGCCAAGATGAGCGCCCCTCCCCCGCCCGTCCCGCACCAGGCTCAGCCCTCGTCTCCGTCCTCCTCATCCTCGTCGGCTCAAGGCTCCAGGAAGTCCGGCAAGATGAGCGGCGGGGCCGGCGGCTCCTCCTCCTCCTCCTCCTCCTCCTCGGGGTACCCGCAGTTCCTGCGACCTTTCCACCCGGCCGAGGCGGCGCTGGCCCAGGAGCAGCTGCACCCGGGCATGGGACGCTTCGACTTCGGGGGCGGCGGCGGCGGCGCCGGGGTTCTCCCCGCGCCCCCTCCCCCGCCGCTGCATCCGGGTCTGCCGGTGCCGCAGCCCTCGCCCGGGCCCTCCTCCTCCTCCTCCTCCTCCTCCTCGTCTACCTCCAGCTCCGCGTCGGCCTCCGCCAACGCCCCGGGCGGCTCGGCGGTGCCCCTGGTGGGCCAGTCGGACCCGCGCAGCCTCCACCAGCAGTTCAGCTGTATGCTGGCCGCCAACCAGTACTTCCTGTCGGGAGTCCCCGCCAATAGCGGCCTGGAACAGTTCCTGGTCCAACAGGGCACTCACAACCACTTGGGCCTGGGCTTGGGCCAGGGCTCGGCCGAGTCCAACGCCTCCCTGGCCCCTCCCCCGGCCCTGCACTCTTCCCACGGCCACTCGGCCCCGCAAGCGGCGCCGCCGCAGCAGCAGCAACTGACCCCGCACGCCTTATCCCACCCGCACGGCCACGCGCACCACCCTCACCCGCTGCACCCGGCTCCCCAGCCCGCCCCCTTGGGGGGATTCGACTTTCAGAGCATTCCCGTCCTCTCGTCCAATCAGATAGCTTCCCTCATACAGCAGGAGGCCGGCATCCCTCTGCCGCTGCCCCTTCACATGCCCCTCCCCAAAGAGGACGCCGCCGCCGCCAAATCGGGCGAGGCTTCCTCCTCCTCCTCCTCCCTCTCGGGCGGGAGCAGGCGCAAAAAAGCCATGGCGGGATACTTGCCGCAGAGGAAGGCGGAGAGTCAGGCGCACGCCGGCCCGGCGGGAGGAGCTTCGGCGGGCGTCGGGATGAGCCGGCAGCAGCGGCGTCCGTCTCTGCCGCCGTCCGTCTCGTCCGCCGTCTCCTCCTCGTCCTCCTCCGACCCCCTCGACGGCGAGCGGCGCTCGCCCGGAGCGGGGGAAAGGCGCGGCGGGAGCCGAGCCGAAGCGGAGTCCCTCTACCACTGCGGCGAGTGCGGCAAAACCTTCACGCATCTCTCCAGCCTGCGGCGGCACCTGCGCAGCCACGGCCTGACGCCCGGCGCCCGCGGCGGGAAGTCGGACTGCGCCTCGCCCAGCCCCGAGAGGATCTTCTGCTGCGGGGACTGCGGCAAACGCTTCAAGAAGCGGGGGCACCTCATCCAGCACAGCGTCACGCACTCGGAGAGCCGCCCGTTCGTCTGCAACGTTTGCCAGAAGTCCTTCAACCGCCGCGAGTCGCTCACGCGCCACGAGAAGATCCACGACGAGAAGCCCTTCCGCTGCCCGGCGTGCGGGCGCTGCTTCCGCGAGAGGACCTCCCTCCTCAACCACGCCGCCTCGGGCGCCTGCGGGAAACCCCCCCGGAGCTCCAAGGGCCGCGCCGCCGGCTCCTCGGACAAAGCGCGGCCGTCCGAGCGGAACGCCGGCGTCGGCGACGGCAAGTACGTCGCCGACTACTCCGGGGGGGGCCCGCTACCCCGGCCAGGCGCCCTACGACGACGGCGACTACAGACGCTCGCAGGCGTCGGCGCTCTACCGCCCCCCGACCCGGCCCTCGGCGGGGACCCCGGCAACCCCACCCTTCGGAAGGCCCCTCTGGCGCCCACCCTTCACCCCCACCCGCAGAGTCAGCAGCCGCACCTTCCTCTCTCCTCCCTCCTGGACGATTCCGAGACGAGGTCACCGGCAGCGCCATGTCGGCCATCGCGGCGGCGGCGGCCTCGAGCGACATGGGCGCCGACGGCGGGGACGGAGAGAGGAGGGACATCATCGGCGGCCTCCTGGGGGGCTTGGCTTCGGCAACCTGGGCGGGCCGTCGTCCTCCGCCGGGCGTCAACGGCGCCACCGTGCCCTTGTCGCACCACGGCCAGCCGCACGCCAGGCCCCGGAGGCCCCGCAAGCCCCGGGAGAAGAGGGACCCCGGCGTCAGGAGGCGGCGGAGTCCCGCCCCCCCCGGCGACGGCTCGGAGCGCCCGTACGGCTGCCAGCTGTGCGGCAAGCGCTTCCGCCGCGCCGAGACGCTGCGGCGGCACAATCGGGTGCACACGGCGAGAAGCCGCACGCCTGCGACGTGTGCGGCAAAATGTTCCGGGAGCCCTTCCACCTGACCAAACATCTGACGTGCACTCGGGCCAGAAGAACTACAAGTGCAACCTGTGCGGCAAAATGTTCGCCTACGCCCAGAGCCTGGTCAGGCACGCAAGCTGCACCGCAGGGGCGAGATCGACGACCAGGGCAGAAGGATCAAAGGCGCCGCCGCCGCCGCGGGGCGGGCGGCCGACCGGCCCGCCGCCTCGGACTTCTTCTCCTCCTGCTCCCAAGAGGAGAAGTCTCCCGTGTCCGGGACCCCGTCCCAGCGCCTCTACACCTGCACGGTGTGCTGGAAGTCCTTCCGCCATTACTTCCACCTGACGGCGCACCAGCAGACGGTGCACACGGCGGCGGCGCGGGCCTGGAGAAGTCCTTTCGCTGCGAACTCTGCGGCAAGTCCTTCGCCTACTCAACAGCCTGTGCGCCACAAGCTCTCGCAGCACGCCGTCGACGCGCACGGCCAGAGGGTCCGAGCGCTCGCGGGGGCCGGCCTACCCCCCCGCCTTCTACGACTGCGGCTACTCGGCCCCAGGCGCAGCGGCCCCCGCCCGCCGACCGGCCGGACCCCTTTGGCCACCGGCCCCCGAAAGCCGCCGGCGGCGCCGGCGGCCGGCGCCGGCGGCGGGAGCGAGCGCCGGGAGAAGAAGGCCAAGAAGAAAAGGCGGGTGGTGATCCACAGCATCATGAGGGACGGCAAGTTGGTGGGCGTGCCGCTCAGCAAGGAGACGCGCAGGAAGCTCATGCTCCTCAGGAGGAGGCGGGGACGCATTCTGGCTCAGGTCAACAGGAAGAAGCTCCTGGCGCAACTGCGGGTCCGCGGGGGCGCGCCGCCGCGCCGGTCAGGTCCTGGTCCGGGGGCGCCGTCAAAGTGGGCGGCCTGGTGTCCATGGACGTCGCCGTCAAGCGCTTCCTGTGCCCCGTCTGCCCCGGCGCCACCTACGCCAAGAGGGGCTCCCTGCTGCTGCACCGGGCCGTCCGCCACCCCCGCCCGGGGCCTCGGGCGCCGCGCGCAGCCTGCGATGCCCCGTTTGCTCGAGGCGCAGCGCCGGCCTCCTCGAGGCCCTCCGCCACCCGCTGGCGCCACCTCCGGCGCGCCGCCTTCCGCTGCCCCGAATGCCCGCGCCGCTTCTGGAACCCGCGCCTCCTGACAGGCACAAGTTCTCCTGCCGGGCCGCTTGCCGCGCCCGCGGCAAGCGGCCTCCCGAGCCGGCGCGGTCGCCGGTCCGGGACCCGCACGGCAGGCCTTCGCTCCTGGCCGACTTCGGCCACTGACGTCGCCGCCGCTCGTTTGTGGGCTTTTCTTTTCCGACGCCCGAGAAGCCCGGCGGCTCTTCGGCCAAAGGGGAGAGGCGGGAGCTCCGAGGGCCCGCTCGCGTCACGGGAGGCGGGGCCGGCCGGGGCTTTGGACCTCGGAAATGTTCCCCGTCGCGCCGCGCCGCCAGGTGGTTTTCCCAAAAAGGTTTTGCGGTTTTTGAAGCCTTCGGCCCGCGAACGTCCTTCGGTCGCCTCGTCCGGATGGGGGCGCCGCTTTCGCCTCGGCCCGGCCGCTTCCGTGACGACGCGCTATCAGGCGGCCCCTCCGCCGGCTCCGCGCCGAAGAAATCCTCCCGACTGTCCGCGCGGTTCGATGCCTTATCGTTCATTGACAAAGGGAAAACGAAGGAGACCGTTTTTAGGAGAGCGCGTCCAACTAACCCGCTGCGCGCCCGTCACGTCGCTCCGACTGTTTGATCATATCTCGGCGACTCGCCGGTTTTTCCTTTTTTTTTTTTTTTAACTCCCGGTTCTCCACCTGTGTGGCGCGCGAGGGCGGGCCCACGCACGGGGGCTTGACTTCGGGCTACGGTCGGCGTCCCTCTGCGTGTAGCCTCTCCTTCCGCGCGACAAGTTTAGTTTATCGTTTAACTCTTCCTCGCCTTTGTTTTGTTCCTTTACGTGCAACTCAAACGTGTCATATATCCCGTTGTTACTAAAGACTTTTCTTTGCATCGAAAGCGACTTGTTGAAAAACCCTCAAATTAAAAAAACTCAGTCTTGGAAAATCATGTATTTCTTCCTTCCACATCCGCATGGGTGCGAACGTTTTTGTTTGATATTTTGACGGTATTTTCGGGGGTCGCCGAAAAGTGGTTCGTTTTGTTGCGTTGCCTTCATTCAATTTTCATACTTTGCCTCAGTAAGTGACGCTGCGCGTAATCGGTGAAATCACTGTTAATGCGATTCGATGTTAAGACGCACTCATGGTTACGAATTACGACTGTTCTTCTTTTCCGAACGCGTTTAAAGATGGCAGCCAACGGACTTGTAGATAGTCCATATCTTGCAGCGCGCATGTGCAGCGACTGTTCGAACTTGAAACGAACTGCACCCGCGCGTCTGCGGGTAGTTTTGACGTGCGCGCTCCCGTTTTAACAAGCCGCGATTTGGCGTCCGGCGTCAAAACGCGTTGCTGCGTGGCGGGCATCGGCCACAAGATGGCGCGATTCCAGCAAGCTTGACATTTCGTCTCCACGACGAGAGATGACAGCCGACCGAAAAGCGACGTACGTAAGCGCGAGACGATTGCCTTTTTTTTCCCCACTGCGCGTCAGCCGCATGCAACAAGCCCGAGAGTCCTAGGAAATGCTTTGACCTTCCAGAACGCGGCGCAGCAGCGGCCGAACCGTTCCCTTCGTTTTCCATCAACTCGAGGCTCGCAGAGCAGGCTCGCGTCCGAAAAACATAACGTGTATGTATGAATACATAAACCGGTGACGCGTGAGCCGAAACGGACGCTCGATTCGCTCCGAGCGAGTGCGAACTCGCTGTCACGCGCCGTGGCATGGGAAGCCCGTGGGCGGGGCCCGGCGACCTATTTTCCGCCAATGGCGAGGCCGGGAGAGGCTCCAGGAGTGACCTACTTTCAGCCAATCGGCGCCGAGCGCCGTCCCCGGCCGGCTCGTGCCGCGGACACGTGATCCTCCGCCTCGCGCTTGGCGGGGAGGAACAAATGAGGAGGACGCGCACGCGCGCGGTTGTTCTCCTCGGATTCCGCTCGAGGCTGCGGCTCGACCAATCCAACATGGCGGCCCCGTGACGTAACAGGCGCGCGTGCTCACCCCGAGGCCTCTCACGTTGCGCGCGGAGGCGGGGCCGCGTGTCTGTGCGCGGGCGCGCGAGTTTGTCAGTTCCACGTTCGAAATTGTGACCGCGGACGCCGAGCGTTCGGCCATCCGAGCGCGTGTCAAGTGTTTTAATTTCTCCAGGGGCGGCGCCCCGTCGCTTCAACAACCAATCGCGGAAGCGCTCCGCAGCGGGGGGCGCGGCCCGATGGCGAGCGGCTTCCGGAACGTAGCGCGGGAGCCAAGCTTTTTCACCCGAAGGGGAAAGGAGAAGATGCTGTAGTTAACGCTCGAAACAAAAGCAAGGAGAAGTGCGACGCCGTGCGTTTTGTGCGTTCCCCGCGAGGGGGCGGGGCCGCGGCCTTTCCCCGTGAGCCGTGACGTCACGCGCCCGTGTCGCTTCCAGCTGACGGCGAGCGAGGAAGAGAGCCCGAGACGCCGAGCGGCATCTCGTCTTTTCCTTCGCCTTACGCGTCGAGCGCTTTCCGCCGAGCGGAGCGGAGCGGAGCCGAGGAGGGGAGGCGGAGGCGAGCCCCGGAGGGGGGGGGGGGGGGGGTGTCTCTGCACCGGCCATGGGGAGATAAGGAAGCTTCCCCGCCGCCGCCACCGCCACCGCCGCCGTCGCCTTGCGCGCAACCATTCGGACGCGTCGCTCGTCCGCTGAGAGCCTGAGCCCGAAAGCCGGGAAGCCCCATGTCCAGGTCCCTGCTCAGCTCCTGCCCCCGCCGCCGGAACTCCCCGCGGGGGCCGCCCCCAGTTCGGGCCCCCCGGCGGACCCCCGGCGCCGGCCACCCGAACGTCCATGACCAACCTCAAGTCCCTCCTGCAGCTGCCCGTCAAAGCCGACCAGCGAGGCCAGAGACTGCCGCGAGATGAAAGGTGAGCGCGCGTCGTCAGCTCGCGCTTTGTCGCCGGCGTCGTCCGTCCCCAGCTTTCATCGGCGGCCGGGCTTTCGCTTCTTTCCGCCGGGTTCAAAGGTCAACGGTTGCCGCTCCCCACAACGGCAAGGTCTTTGCCTTGAGCGAGCGGGCGGCCCTCCCCTTGCGCTCGCGGGCGCCAGCGCTCATGAGCCTCCCCGGCCGCGGGAATCCCGCGCGGGCCCGCCGAGGCCCTTCTCGCTCGACGGGCCCTCGGTCACGCGAGCCTTTCGCGAGGCGCGCGTTCGAAGCCGTCGACGAACGGCCAAACGGCGAGCCGAAACGCAAGCCGCCGACAACGCTTCCTTTTCCCGGCGGGCAGATAAAGACAAACCTCTGGACTCGGACGACGAGTCGTCGGGCTTGGGCGGCGCTCCGGGCGGCGGCCCGGGCGCGGGGTCCCTGCGCCCCAATTCCCAGTCGAGCGTTCCTGGGCCCGCTGCTGTGGGAACGGACGCTGCCCCTGCGACGGCGGCCTCTTCCAGCTGCAGTACATGGACCTGGAGGAGTTCCTGACCGAGAACGGGATGGGAACGCACGGGAACGGCCCCGGCTCGGCCGGCGCGCAGATCCCCTCGCAGGTAGCCCCCGCAGGCGGGAAACGGAGCCGGGGGACGGGACGGCATAGGACCGGAAGGGACGACACGGGACGTCGCGGAGCGGAGGGTGACCGGGGAGGGACGGGACGGGACGGGACGGTGGGTGAGGCCGGACGGGACGGGGCGACGCAACGGAGCGGACGGTGACCGGACGGGACGGGTCGAGGCCGGGTCGCTCAGGCCCGGCTGGCGCGGGGAGGAAGAGATCCGGGACGGAGGCCGGCGCGGGGCGTCCGGCGGGATAGGAACAGACAAGACGCGGGGCGGAAGGCGACGGGGCCGGGTCGCTTAGGACCGGCCGGCACAGGACGGGAAAAGACGGGGAGGAACCGGGGTACGGATGAGACCGGACGGGACGGGACGGGAGGGGGGCGGCGATGCGCGGCGGGAGGGGGCGGGGCAAAATCCCAGAGGATGTGGACGCATCTCACGTCGTGTGTCCCATCAGAGCTCCCAATCGGCGGTACCCAACCAGAGCTCGCAGTGCCCGCCCGGCTCTCTCGCCGCGCTCGTCCTCGTCCTCCGCGTCCTCCTCATCGTCGTCCTCGTCCTCCCTGCTGGGACTGGAGAGCGTCCGGGCGCCGCCTCGGCCGCAAGGCTCGACGGGAGGAACCGAGCATCTCCACGGTGAGTCGCCGGACCGAACGGTAGGGCGGCCGAGAGCCGGGTTAGCGTTAGCGGTCGAGCGTCCGCAGCGCGCAAGGTGGCGCGCGTGGGCGGAAACGACGTGAGCGCCCGCCGTTCGCTTTCGCCTTTTTTGCCCGGGCTTCCGGACAGGTTATCGGTCAGGCCGAAGCGGAAAAAAACGACGGCAACGTCCTGAATCAAAACAAGCCAATCCTTATTTAAGGCAGAAACATATCGGACCGGCCGAACCGCTGAAATCAATTAATAATGACAAACGTGAAGGGGTCGGGACCTTCAGAACGAGGGAGGAGCGGCCACAAAAAAAAATGAAAAATGTTGTCGGGCGCCGCCGCACCACCCGGGGGGCGGCGCGCAATCGCGCTCGACTCGACGGCCGGCCTTGAGCGCGAGGGCGACGAGCTCGCGGCCGGCAGATGGAGCGGCAAGCGCGCGAGGCGGCGCTCGCGGTTGCCGTGGCAACGTGGCCGCATCACGGCGGGGGCCGAAAGGGAAGGCGCTTCCGGCGACATCTGGCGGCCGCGCGGACAAAAGCGACGACCGACGGCGGTGAATCGCACGCGCCCGTGTGAACAAGGGCGGCGGGCGATCGGATGCGACGGCGAGCCCGATGAGTCCGGAAGCGCAAACGGACGTGTCGCTCCAAGCGGCGAGCGGAAGGCGAGGCCCCTCCGGCAATAGCGCGGACGGCCCGCGCGGCCGACTGACGCCCGCCTCCCGCCCTCCCTCCCTCCAGACGCCGGGCCGGCGGCCCGGGACGCGTCCCCCGGGCCGGCGGGGGCCTCGACGGCCGGCGGCGACGCGCGGGTCAACTTTGAGCCCGACCCGGCAGACGTGGCCCTGTCCAGCGTCCCGGGCCAGGAGGCCTTCGACCCGCCCCGGCACCGCTTCAGCGACGAGGAGCTCAAACCGCAGCCCATGATCAAGAAGGCGCGCAAGATGCTGGTGCCCAACGAGCAGAAGGTACCGCCGACGACCGGGGACGGGAGGGAGGGGGAAGGGGCGGGGCGGGGGTTAGGGGGGGCGAGCCGCTCGGACGACGGGACGCTTATCGGCGATCCCCGTCCTCCTCAAAGAGCGGGGCTTTTGCCGGGGGCGGGCGTCATCGCAAAACGTCAGTCGGACTTTTTGGATGAAGAGGGTTCCCGAGACAAGGCCCGGGGGTCATTCGCCAAATGCCGATTTGACCTCAAGTTTGGCTAAGATTCCAAACTCGCGAGTTGTCTTCAACTTTTTAAAAATTGGGAGGGAAAAAAGACAAGCGTTTTTTACCCAACCCCCATCTCTCTACCGAAAGCGTTTTTGCCGGCCGCCGCTACCAAGAGTGGGGAAGCGTGTCCGACAGCCCCCGACCTCCGCCATTGTCCTCGCCGGCCGGCGATCTCTTTTTCTCCTTGCGCTCCTCGCGCTTACCTTGCCGCTTCCTGGGCCGCGTGACTGACCCCCGCCCGTCACCTCCCCCCCCCGTCAGGACGAGAAGTACTGGAGCCGGCGCGTGAAGAACAACGAGAGCGGCCAAGCGCTCGCGCGACGCCGGCGCCTGAAGGAGAACCAAGCTTCGGTGCGCGCCGCCTTCCTGGAGCGCGAGAACGCGGCGCTGCGCCTGGAGGTGGCCGACATGCGCAAGGAGCTGGGGCGCTGCCGCAACATCATCAGCAAGTACGAGAGTCGGCACGGCGACCTGTGAGCCCGCCGGCCCGCTTTCCCGCCGAACGCGTCCGACGCCATCCCGCTCTTTTCTAGCTGGCGTGGCGGGGGAGGCGGGCGCCGCCTCGCGCGTCGGGCGGCCCGCTCTTCTCTTCCCCCCAACCCTGACCCTCAGCCCGGTCGGTCCGAGCCTTTCTTTGTTTTTCTCGCCCGCAGACGCGACGTATCGAACGCCCCGTTTGAGGCGGGTGGAGGGGGAGAAGGGGCCGGCCCGGATCGGGGCTCCGGAGGAACCCGCATTCGAGCGCGTCGCCGGCGGGTCGCGGCCCGGCCCTCGCCCGATCGGGAATCCTTTTCTATATGCGTCAAAAGTCTATTTTTCAAGCGGAGCCACGGGAAGCGCGCGGTTATTTTCTACCGGCGGCCAGCGGGACTTTTCTAGATTTTCTACGGCGAGAAGGGCGGGCGAGCGGGACGGAACGCATCCCGTCCGATCAGGATTTCGTACGCCGGAGAGGCGGGGCTCGGGGGCGGAGCCGGCCGCCGTCCCCTCGCTTCTTCCCGCGCCCTCGCTTCTTCGCGTCCCGTTTTTACCGGGCTCCCTTTCGCTCGGGAGGCTCCCGACTCCCCTCCGCTCCGCTCGCCTTCTCCGCTCGCCGCACGCGTGCGTACGCTTGACGTCGGGGGTGCGAAATACAGAAATGAATATATTACAGGAGAAACCGGGCTCATCTTTCTCTCTCAGGAGTTTTTTCAAGCGTGTGCGGCATTCCCGCCGGGGAGCTGAAATTTCACCCGTCAAAGTTCGGAGCGCGCCGTACCTCGGCGGCAAGAAAAGGAGCGCGAAATGGCGCGCTGAGGCCGCGGCGCGTTTGCTCGGGCGTTTTTGTGACTTGTTACATCTTCACCACAGCGCCTCATCCGGCGCTTTTGTTGTTTCGTGGGGAGATCCAAAGCCGAACGGGGCCCGCCGAGGTCCCCGAATACCAAAAAAAAAAAAAAAAAAAGCGAGCCGCGTTCTTCTTGATGTCGCCCCTCCTCCTGGCGCCAATAGGCGCTTTGCGCCCGCGCCGAGCCCAGCCCAGCCTCCCAACTGCTTTTTGCGCACCTTTCCGGCCGGGGCGCCAGCTTCTCTTCTCTTCTCTTCTTTTGTTTTGTTTTTTGTCACGACGCTCTGCCGCCAATAAAAAGCCCCTCCTTTCCACCCTCGCGCTTGTCTTGCTTCCCCGCGGCCGATCGACCGGAACGACCCACGGGGCGGTCCCCGTACAGGGCGCGTGTCGGGCGGACAGGGGCGGGGAACTCCGGTTCCCCCGGAGCCATATCCCGGTTCCCTTTCAACACGCTCCGTTAAATGATGGGGACGGTCATCGGGCCTCCGCGGGGCTTGCCGATGAGCTAATTATTTTTGGGGCGAGCGGGCGCGCGAGGCGAGGGAGCCATCGAAAACGGGCAGGAACCGGGATCCCCGCCCCCGGCCTATGAGGACTTCGGACAAAGGACAGTACTTGGAAAGCGCGAACGCCTCGCCGGACGCAGCGAGTTCGGCAGTTCGGCTTCGCAGGCGCCCACCTGCGGCCAACTTGGCGCCGCGCGCGCGCTGAAGGACGGGGACGAGTCGAACCGCCAGGTGGCGGTAGGCGCCAACGAGCCGCGACATCCGCCGGCGACGTAGGAGAAGAAACACAGGCGAGCGAACTTGAGAACAGTTGGCCGTTCCGGCTCACGGTAGGTCCAACGAGCTCCCGCTCGTTTTTCTTGACGCCGCTGTCGGGAAAGGCACGCGCGCTTTTCCTTCGGGAGCGGTACAGCCGACGCCCGTTTGTTTCGTTTTTTCGCCCTCTGACGTCATCAGTCGAGGACACCTCCCTACTATCCGGCGCCGTCGATGACGTTTTCTACCTCGGAAATGATGGCGCGCTCGCTCGCCAGCTGCGTTTACGAGCCAGTGACAATAGTGAATAATCATGCGGTTATTCGGCCTCGGGATGGAAAATGAAAGCGCGTCAGAGGAGGAATATGCGTCATCCGCGCTCGCGTTCCTTGGGGTCCTTTTCTTTTTTCCGCGCGGCGCGGCGCGGCGCAAGGAACGCGCGCTTGCAAGCGGAAGTCGCAGTCCCGCGTCACGCTTCCAAGCGATTGACGTGACGCTCGGCAAAAGTCGGGTTGCCGCAAGGTGGCGACAAGCGCCGCATTTTGCGAAGGAGCGTGCCGTCTCGCTGCCGCCGAATCCAGATGCCCCCCCCCCCGCCCCGCCCCGCCCCGCCCCGCCCCCGCCCCCACCCCGAAAGGCGTCGCTTGAGTCGCTCAACTCATTTCCTTCACCTTCGGCGAGTGTGCGCGTTTTCACGTGAGCAGGCTGTGAGACTGCCGAGGCGCAATGGCGCCACCGGTTGCTCCAATCGTTATCTGTGCGCGCGCACTTGCTTCTTCCAATCAGTGTCATTAGCATGATTAGCAGGTGGAGGGCGTCGGAGGGTGGTGGTGCGCGTGTGTGTGTGTGTGTGTGTGTGTGTGTGTGTGTGTGTGTGTGTGTGTGTGTGTGTGTGTGTGTGTGTCGTCAGAGGTGATCAGAAGAATGATTGCGTGGACTTGGAGTCATCCGTTCCAAACAGTGTGAGTTTGCGCACTTTGGACATCCCCAACAAGTGGCGCCGCAATGACAAACATTGAGAAATATCTGCCCCTAACCCCCAACGGTCCCCTTCCAACCGTCGACTGCTGCGGCCCCAGCGCGCGCGCACACGCACGCACGCGCGCGGCTCTTTTTTTGTTTTCCTTGCAGCATGCGCCTTCATGTTTAATTCAGCATCTGGCCGTACGTTCGGTCGCGAGCGCGGGTCGCGAGCGCGGGCCGCGCCGACGCCAAGCAGACCAAGTCGATGCGCTTGGCCCTGGGCGCCGCTCTCTGCCTTTTTTTTTTTTTAGGCGTCGGGGCCCGATCGCAAAGGGTGGACTCCGTCGGCGACGGCCCGTCCTTCCTTTGCCCCTTTTCCGCTCCAGATAAGCCAAAGTCCGAAGCGTGAGGCGTCCCGGCCGAGAAAGCGGGCCGGGACCCGGCCGACCTACGGCAAGCGCGCTCATCGCCGCGGGCTCGCTCGCCGGCAAGTCCAAGTCGTCGGACCGGGAAGTTGCCTGTACACGCGCGAACGACGAGGTCGGCGCCCCTCAACGGTTTTTTGCAAAGCCCCCGCCAGGAAAGACAAAAGCAACTGTATCAATTGCTGACTTGAAAAAAAATACCGTCATTGATATGAATCACTAGAATACCTATCTATAAAAGTGAGCCAAGTTTTCCCCAAACTCTACTTTTCCACATAAACAAAAGCAAAAAGCAAGGACAATCAACTTTGAACAACTGTTAAGTACTTGTAATCCAAGTTACGGCTTAGTCTATAGCCGAAAAAACAAAAGATGACCAAGTGCATCACAGTGCCTGGAAACAAAAGTTAAAAAAAAAAGATCCCAATCCTTATTTTATTGCAATGCTACCTCACATGGCAAAACAAAGCCTTCTCCTCCCCGTATATGCAAGATTTGAATTTGCGCGTCTTCCACCAGCCACCCGACCCCACCCGACCCGACCCGACCGCTCACCTGGCCTCATCTCGGCCGCCGCCGGCTGATGGACGGGGGAGCGCCGCGCACCATTTGTTCCTGGTTATGGCCGCCAAAGTGGAAGATTGAGCACGGGAAATGAAAAGCGGGGAAGTCGGGGGGGTCGGGGTCGGAATCGGGCCCGGCGGCCCGGGCGGACTTTGGGATCGGAGGCCGGGGTCGGCTTCGGGCTTCGGCTCTCGTCTTGGGGTTTCCGGCTTTTGTTGGCGTCTTCCTCGGGGGCGGCTTGGCCCCTTGCCCTTTGAAATCATTCAATAGCGCCGTGTCGAGGCGATCATCCGACGCGGTGTCAGTCAGCCCCCCCCAAAAAGATATATACTGTATATATGTATGTGTGTGTGAGTATTGTACAGTTGCACTTGTGTACATCTGCGATATACGTACGTACGCAATATTTTTTTGTTGTGTTGACCAGGCTGATCTGCGCCCCCCCCGCCTCCAGAATGGCGTTTGCGCCCCTGCCAGCGAGCGGCGGAAGGCAAGGGCCGGCGCCAGGCAGCAGAGGACGCGGCGGCCAGGAGCATTCGCTTAGCATTCAACACGTGTCGCGGCGAGGCGGGAGCGAGAGGGGAGGGGCCGCGGCGCGGCGCGGCGCGGCGCGGCGCGGCGCGGCGGAGAGAGAGCCGGAGCGAGCGAGGCAGAGGTTGCTAGGCGACGGCAGCTACATGCGGAATGTTAAGCCGACGAGGATCCAGGCGTGCGGGCGCTGGGGCCAGCCGCAAAGACGCGCCGAGGCTGCACGGCGCCGGCGACATGTAGCCCGCTCCGGCCCCGCCGCAGCCAGCCTGCCCCACCTCGCCTTCCCGGGCCCCGTCCGGCCGGCCGGCCCGGGGATGACGGACGCGCCGGGTCCCGGAGCGCCGCCAGGGGGACCGAGCCCACCAGAGCCTCGCGCGCGCGGTGAGTAGCCGGCGCCGGCTTTGCCCTTCACGCGCAAACGCCTCCTCCTGCCTCGCCGCGCCGCGCCGCGCCGACGAGCTGTTGCGCATTATGTGCGGCGCTGCTCCCTCGCGCAGTGTGCCCCCCCCCTCCCCCCCAAAAAAAAAAAAAAAGCCCAAGGGCACATAGTGCACGGCGAGAGCGGGTGCGCGCCCGTGCGTCGAAACGCCGTCGGCCCGTCGGCGTTTCCGTTCGGGTCCGGGCGGCTTCCGTTTCGGGGCTCGCTGACCTGCCCGCCGTTTGTCACGTCGGCCTGTCCCCGCGCGGGACTTAGCGCGTTAGCCTCATCGGCGGAAGGGGATCGCGCGGCCGGTCATCGCGCGGCCGGTCATCGCGCGGCCGGTCATCGCGCGGCCGGTCATCGCGCGGCCGGTCAGCGCGCGGCCGGTCAGCGCGCGACCGCTCAGCGCGCGGCCCATCGCGGTTTGCCTCGGCGCCCCGACGTCGCCGGCGAGCGAGAGAGTGACTTTGAAGGTCCGGGACCGGGCGCCCGGTCCGGCGACCCCCCGCTTCCCTTGGCGCCGCGGCTTTTGTCGGTAGCGGGTGGAAAACGCGACGTACAGGCGTGGGTTTTTTCCCATCCCCGACCGGCAGCCGCTTGTCGACACCGGGCTCGGCCGGGCCGAGCGGAACGTCGGGCCTTGGCGGAGGCGGTCGCGCGGCGTGACGCATCCGGGCGCCCGTCCGCGTGTTTTTCTTTCCCCGTGGCTCCGATTGCTTTCTTGGCTTTCCCTACGCTTTGCCCCGCACCCGCTTTGACTTTGGCTTTCGTCGCCTCACCTCAGCCGCCGTCCTTTGTAATCTTTCCCTCCTCGCCCCGATCCCCCCCCCCCCCCCCCGGCTGCGATCTGGTCCTCGTCTCATCGATTGCTCTCGCTTCCTTCCTCCCCCCCCCCCCCCCCACTCCGTTCGGCCTCGTCTTCCTCATCCTTGAGTCTCCCTCCCTTCATTTATCAGCCTCCGTCGGCCCGGTGCCCCCCGCCCCTCCCCTGCGTCTCAGCGTAATGGCGCTGCGCTATCGGCCTTCGCGAACGGATGGCGGTGCGGCGGCGGACAGGCAGGCGAGCCTTATCTGACGCAGGCCGGAGGACAGAAATTGTCCCAAAGTGTCGCTTGAGGAGTGTCGGGCGAGAGCCCCAACAGGAAATGAGCCGGAGGCGGAAGCGGGGGGGTAATACCTCCCTTTCTTTTCTCCCCGAGAGCAAAGTAGGGCCGGCCCATTTATTGCGCGACGCCCGCCCGAGATCATCGGAAGGCCGCTGCGCGCGCTATAGAAAAGGGCCCTTTCCGCGCCTCGCCTATGCCTAGGACGCAGCCTCGACAAGAAAGCGTTCTTGGGCCGGCGCGGACGGCGAGCTTTCGTCCCGCCTTACGCCGACGTAAGAAGAGACGGGCTCGGGGAAGCGGGCGCCGACATCGGGGCCGCCCCCGGCCAACTCTGCTCTCGATTTGTCGGCCCTCGCGAGTGGGGAAAGAAAAGCCCGCCCGCCCCCGCCGCGCCCGTTCGTTTACGGCTTCTGGGAAAGGGCGGAAAATTTCCGAAATTGCCGAAATTTCTTTCAAATTCAAGCGGGGGAGAACGTTACCTTCCGCGAGACGCGGGATTACCGGTTAGCGTATTGCGAGCTCGCGATGGAAACAAAGCGGTAAAATAGGAATAAAAGGAGAACCGATAGAGTCTCCGCTACGACGCAGCCAATCACGTCACTGACAAATGCGGAACACATTCCAAGATGAGCGAAAGGAAGACGAAAGAGGAACGTAACATCCAAACGTGACCGAAAAAAATCATAATAAAGTAACATTTAAAAAACACGGTCAAAGAATTTCAGAAGAGCGTCGGCAATCATAAAAATGAGAAGGAATGAGATGATGAAAGCGGAACGGAATAGCAATAAGGCGTAAAGGCAGCGGCCTCGTCATGCCAGCGAGCGCCAATGGGCGCCGCGTTGATTGCGGGAGGTCGCGCTCGCCGGCCCCAAAAATTAGATTGAAAAGGTGCCTTTTGACGGCACGCGGCAGCGCCCAGCCCGACGGCGCGGAAAACGTCACGTCACGGGAGCTCGCAAGTACGCGGGGGGCCGCGCCGCGCCGCGCCGCGCCCGGGGAACAGCGTGCCAAGAATCGGAGTCGCCGGCCCGACGGACCAAAGCGCCTCTGTGTCTCCGGCAGGGTGCGGTCGGCTCAGCAGGTGAACGAGCGGCCCGCGTCCGTCTCCCCCACCCTCAGCCCCTCCCCGCCCCCGCCCGCCCCGCCGGAAAAGCCGAGCGGGCGGCCGGCCCCGCCCCTCCCCATGGCCTCCGGCCTCTGGCCGCTGCTGCTGGCCCTCCTGGCCTGCGCGGGGCCGGCGCGGCCCTCGCCCCCGCTGCTGCTGCGGCCCCGGGAGAGAGAGAGGGACTCGGGGGGCGTCAACATCGCCGTGGTGCACTCCGGATCCTCCCTGCTCCCGCAGACGCCGGCAACGGCGGGGGCCGGAGAGTCGGGGCCCGCCCTCAGGAGCCAGAGGGGCGCGGCCGAGGCGGCGGGGGCCTCGTCGGTGTCGCCGCCGGTCGGGGAGCTGGTGATGACGCCGTCCGGGCAGGCCACCGTCATCTACCTGAAGGTCAACGAGAGCAGCCCGGGGAGCCTCCTGCTGCAGCTGTGCGAGCTGCTCGCCGCCGCGCCGCTGCAGGTACCGGCCCGGGCGCCGTCGGTAAAAAAGGTGTCTCCTTTCGCCGCGGGAGAGTAAATAGCGGCGTGCCTTTGCAGGGTTTGGTGTTTGAGGAGGAGAGGCCGCCGCCCCCCAACCGCGCCCCGCTGGCCCCCATGCTGGAGTTCATCTCGGCCCAGACGGGCGTCCCCGTGGTGGCGGTGGGCGGCGGGGCCGGCCTGGGACGAGAGCCGCAGGTACCCGGCCCCGCCCGTCTCCCGACGGAGGGCGGGGGGGAGAAACCTTTGTCAACGCGGAGTTTGCGCCGGCCGGCAGGAGAGCGGCTCCGTCTACCTGCAGTTCACGTGCTCCACGGCGCTGCAGCTGGAGGTGATCTTCGAGGTGCTGGAGGAGTACGACTGGACGTCCTTCTCGGTGGTGACCACGCGCCACCACGGCTACGAGGACTTCCTGGACATGGTGGAGGCCATGACGGACGGCTCCTTCATCGGCTGGGAACGCAAGAGCGTGGTGGTCCTCAACGTCACGGACGACCCCGGCGGCGCGCGCGCCAAGCGCGTGCTCAAGGACAACGAGGCCCAGGTGAGCGCCGCTCGGACGTCGGTTCAGTCTGCTCGCTCCTTTTCGTGACGCCCCGAGGAGGTGGCCGGCCGCTAACGCCGGTTGTCGGGAGTAAGGTATCAAAACTGGGCTTATGCGGGCTTACGTTTTCTGAGAAAGTTAGCGCTTGTGGGACACGCCCTTACTTTTGGCCTTCCTTTCCGGGAGAAAAAAAGTTCGTCGATCGGTACGAACGCCAGAGCGTCGCGCCGACATGCCGCCTCGGCGCACACGCTCGGAAAAAACCTCGAGTGGGAGAGAGCGCCCCGACGCGTCCTCGGCTCGGCTTCGCAAAGGCAAATCGACCTGGCGTCAAACCCGCCGCCGCCGCCGCCGCCGCGTATCAGGAGGAGGCAATCAAATAGCGGACGGAGGCACGCCGCCGCCGCGGACCGATGAAAGCCGGAGCGGATGAAAGGGCGCCCGAAGGAGTCAAGGGAAGACGAATGGGGAAGGAGGCGAGGGCCCGCCCATTGAAACCAGTGGCCTCCGTCGCGTCGCTTTGTTTTCCCGCTCTTGGCTTTCATCTGACATTTAATTGCCGCTTTGAATGATTCATGGCCTCTGCGCGTTGCAGCGACGGCGCCTGCGGATAAATCAAGAAGAGAAAGTGCGCAGCGCGCGCACACGCCGGTGATGCAACATTATGGCTTTCTCGTCATTGGAACGTTTCATTAGACCTTAACAGGTTTGAATGGCTCTTGGATTGCGTAGAATGCAAGAAAAAAAGCGCCAAGCTTCTCCATCCCGCGAGAGGCGTGCCGAATCCGTCATCTCGGACGGGAGCGAAACCCAAAAGGCTCGGAGGTTGATCCCTGAGGGACGCATTTTCCACCCGGACGCAGCTTTTCCTTTAGCCTAAAGTGCGGCGCGGCGAGCGATGGCCCCGCGGAGCCAAAGCGGAACCCGGCCCGCGGAACCCGGCCCGCGGAACCCGGCCCGCGGAACCCGGCCCGCGGAACGGCTGCGGCGGAATCCCTCCGATGGCCCCCAAAAGCGGCGGCGTGCTTTCAAGGCTGGCCGCATCCCAAAGAAGCCCGTCCCTCCCGCGCCGTTTGGCGCCTGGTCCCCGTGGAACCCGAGCGCGGCGTCTCCCGTTTCCAGGCCGTAGGGCGGGCCGCGCAAAACGCTTGCATTGCAAGGACGGCGTGGAAATGGCGGCGTCTCGATCTCCGCCCGCAGGTGCGTCTGCTGTACTGCTCGCTGGAGGAGGCGGAGCTGGTGTTCCGGGCGGCCTGGGCCTCGGGCCAGGCGGGCCCCAGTCACATGTGGTTCGCCGTGGGCCCGGCGCTGTCGGGCCTGGGCCTGGACGGGCTGCCCAAGGCCCTGTTCGCCATCAGGCCTCAGGGATGGAGGGACGAGCCTCGCAGGTACCGCGCCTCCTCGACTCGTCGGAAAGGGGAGCCGGCCCGCTTTTTCGAACGGAAATAGCCCCGGGGCGCGGTGAGAAAATGCGCCGGTTGCGTGCCGCCGCCGCCTTACTCGTTCGCTCGCCGTCGTTTGCGGCGGGTTCCGAACGACGCGAGCGAGCGAGAGAGGCCGAGCGCCTTTTCTGCCCGACGTGCGGCGCCGTCCCCCTTCGGCAGCAAAACAAGAGCGCCCCCGCCTCGCCCGGGAAATGGGTTAACCCTAAACAGCGGTGACGGGGTTTCTTCTCATATGCCCTCGACCCCCGCCCGAATAAATCCGCGGCGTCCTTCCTCGGCGTGATCCGGCTCGTCGGGCCGGATCTGGCCCCCGGGCCTCCACTTTGACACCCGCGTGCTACGATCGTTCTGACGCGCTGCGCCCCCGCCTAGCGCGAGCCTTGTGAGGATAAGCGGCTGGAGAAAGCGGATGACGTACAGTAGCGCCGCCGTGCGCCGCCTCGCTCCGTCCGCTTGCGTACCGTCTGCCCCTTTGCTGCCGGTGTCCTGTGCGTGTCCGGTGCGCGTGCGCTAACCCCCACCCCCCGCCACAGGCGCATCGCCAAGGGCGTGTCGGTGCTGACCCACGGCGCCATGGCGCTGCGGCGGGACCAGGACGCCGCCGGGCGCGCTCACTACACCGGAAACTGCCACGGCGACGGCAACCGCACGCGGCGAGCGGCCGACAGGATCAGGTGAGCTTCGGGAGGGACGCGCAAACGAGGCGTGGCGCGCTTCCGTCGCCGGACCGCGAAAGGAAAACGCGGCAGAAGAAAGACGGGCCGGTGACGCTCGACCCTCCGAGCGCTTCGCTTAAACGGGCGCCGCCTTTTCCGGGGAGCGCTGCTCTCCCGACCGAGAGCGACCGTCGTGAGCGCCAGCTAAATGAGTAGTCGGCGGTCTGAGGCCCCCGGGTCGAAAAGCGCAAAACGCCGCAAGGGACGTATGGATTCGGAGCTTTGAAGCTCTATTTTACTGGCCGGAGGGCGCCCCCCGCTTGTAAACCCGATCCGGCCGGAAGCGAGGCCGGGCTCGGCGCCATCCCGGCAAAAGGCCGCACGCAGAATAGCTTTGGCGTCGCCTGGCGACCAACCGCTCGGTCGGCCTCGCGTCGGGGGTGGGGGGGGCTTTTGAAGAAGTTGAAATCTCGGCTCGGGGAGCACGCGCAAATGCGGGCCTGCTTCCGGACGCCCGCGGGTGCGCGAGGGGAAACGCCGATCGTCCAGCCGATGAAAGGATGGCAAAAGGATCGAGGGAGCTCGACTGCTGAATTCCACATCCAAATCCAGCGGTCCGGTCGGGTCCGGTCCGGTCCGGTCCTTTGGGCGGGAAGACTCAACCTCATCCGAGACCTGTTTCAGGTACTTTGCCAACATCTCCATCGGGGGGCGGGACTACTCCTTCAACGAGGACGGCTACCTGTCCAACCCGCTGCTGGACGTCATCTCGTATGACAACGGGCGCGGCTGGGAGGAGGTCGGTAGCGCCCCCCGCCCCGGTCGCCTGAGCACGTTTGGCGCGCCGGCGTCTCCCGCTACCTTTGAGCGGGACCCGACGCCGGAACGGGCCGGGGACTCGGGCCGGGGGACTCAGGCCGGGGCCCGCGTGCGCGCAGGTGGGCTGGTGGGAGAACGGGCACCTGCGGCTGCGCCAGCACCCGTGGTCGCGCTACGGCCCCTTCCTCAAGCCGCTGGACGACGCCCAGCACCTGCGGGTGGTCACCCTGGAGGAGCGCCCCTTCGTCATCGTGGAGCCCGCCGACCCGGGGACCGGCTCCTGCATCCGGGACTCGGTGCCCTGCCGCATGCCCCTCAACTCCAGGTACGCCGGCCCAGCCCAGAAGGCTCCGTGCACCAATGGCGGTTTAGCCGGCGGATGAGCCGCCTGCCTTCCGCCGCGCCGTTTCCTCCCCCTGCTGTTAGCCTGCGTGAACGCAGACCGTCGCGTCGTGGATATCCCCTCCGCGTCGCGCCTTTCCTAGCCCCTAACGCTCGCGGCGGGTCGCCCCGCCCGACCCTTTATGTCTCAAGGTCCGGTCCCGGAGCTTTCCCGGGCTTCCGTCCCAAGCGCGGCCCCTTGGAATGACGAGCTCGTCGGCGGGAGCTCCAGAACGAGCCCCGTCATTTGAATGGGGCCAGGGCGGCGGCCCGGACGGGCGGGACGGCGGCCCTCCGAGACCGGACTTTGGGACCTACGCCAAATACGATTCGCAAAAGCGCTCCGTACTGAAATTTCCTCAGGAGCGCGCGCTTGGGCTAAACCTTTTTCAAATCGCACCGAGGTCCAATAGGCTCATGAGTCCTCGTTTTTGCCCCGGCGCCACCTGGCGGCGTGAGCGACACGGTTGCGGTCATCCCACTGGCGCTTTGTCTCACAATTCCGCCGGGGATAGCCGGAAATCAGCCGCGGAGGCAACCCGGTGAAGGGAGACGCTCGGTTGCTCGCTCTGCCGCCCACGAGCCCCCGGGGCAAAAGCTCGGCCTTCCCCTCCTCGAATTGAACAAATTGAAAAGGCTCCGGCTCGGCAACACGGCCCGCTGATACCCGCTTAAGGTGGTACTTATTCTTACCGGGGCCAAGTAAGAATTTCATTGCGCAGAGAAATGGATGACGACGTCGTGGCGCGATTCAGCCCACAGTCAGAAAACACGCCTTCCGTGAAAATAAACGGCCCGGCCCACGCACTGCACCCGCGTTACTCCGACGGGTCCGGGAAGAAGCGCGCTACTTTGGAAAATCAAAGGCGGAAACGGCCGGCGGGACGCAAGCGTGGCGCTCGCCCGCCGTCGGCGGGACCTGAAAGACGCGCCGGCCTTGCAGCCTGGCGGCGGAAGGCGCGTCGCCCATGAAGCATTGCTGCAAAGGCTTCTGCATCGACGTGCTCAAGAGGCTGGCCAAGATCGTGGGCTTCACCTACGACCTCTACCTGGTCACCAACGGGCGCCACGGCAAGAACATCGACGGCGAGTGGAACGGGATGGTGGGCGAGGTCCGTGCCGCCGCCCCGGGGCGCCCGCTTCCCCGGAGGCCAAACTCAGCCGGCCCCCGTCCGCAGGTGGTCTCCAACCGGGCCGACATGGCCATCGGCTCGCTCACCATCAACGAGGAGCGCTCGGAGGTGGTGGAGTTTTCCGTGCCCTTCGTGGAGACCGGCATCAGCGTCATGGTTTCCCGAAGCAACGGCACCGTCTCGCCTTCCGCCTTCCTGGGTGAGTCCCGCTGGCCGATCCCTCGGGTCTTCGGACCCTCCCGTACATAAACGCCGGCCGCGAGGAAAGACGTATATGCCTCTCCGTACTCCGACGGCCATTTGTCTGCGCCTTGGTCCGGCAGAGCCGTACAGCCCGGCCGTGTGGGTGATGATGTTCGTCATGTGCCTGTCGGTGGTGGCCGTCACCGTCTTCGTCTTTGAGTTCTTCAGCCCGGTGGGTTACAACCGCAGCCTGCAGAGCGCCAAAAGTAAGACGGACGGCGCGACACCTCGTCCCGTTTGCCTCTCCGATAGATTCGGCGCTTTGGAAATGAGAGCTCTTGTTTGTAAGGCTCAGGCGGGGCGGCTTCATTTTCTTCCCCCTCGCCCTCTTCTGTTTGCCTCAGAGTCGGGGGGCTCCAAGTTCACCATCGGCAAGTCGGTTTGGCTCCTGTGGGCGCTGGTCTTCAACAACTCGGTGCCTGTGGAGAACCCTCGAGGGACGACCAGCAAGATCATGGTCCGTTTTCCTCTTGCTGTCCTCAAACCACGTCTCTGGAAACTCGGTCTTCTCCGACCGATGGCGGCGAGGTCCAAACCTGGGGCCTAGCCCCAAGGCTTTAGGGTGACGCGGACGCGCGAGGGCTTCGGGTTCGCTTTTGCCCGCCGTCGGCCGGACGCGCGCGGGCGACATCGGCCGAGGCGCCGGCCGGGGCGCTCTGTGTCACACAGAGCGGGACGCGTGTCGGGCGGCGATGTCACGGGGCCGCGCCCGCCCGAGGCGCCGGCCCGGGGCGGCCCGCGCAAGAATGAGCCCGCTTTACGCGCTGCTGCTCTTCTTGGCGTGGATCTACATCAGCCTGATGGGCTACCTGCTGTGCGTCCTCACCTTGTCCCTGCTTTGCCAGCTCCTCCGCGGCTAGACCGGCCCCCGGCCCGGCCCGGCCCGGCCCGGCCCGGCCCGGCGACTCCGCCCCCGGCCGCGGGAGTCCAATCCCCTCCGTTTGGTTTCCCCGCAGGTCCTGGTGTGGGCCTTCTTCGCCGTCATCTTCTTGGCCTCCTACACCGCCAACCTGGCCGCCTTCATGATCCAGGAGGAGTACATCGACACCGTGTCGGGACTTTCCGACAAGAAGGTAAAGGGAGTCCGAGTCCGGGCGGGCCCGCCTGAGGAAAAACGCAAGCGGGAGGACGCGACCGCTGCGGCCGGCGTTCGCAATGCTGGATTTTTGATGAAACTTGGAAACGGGGCTAGCAAGTGAGGCCGCAATCACACGTAGTCTCCGTGGCTTTTGCTTTTCCTCCCTCCTGCCTCGCTCGGGTCCTTCCTTCTTTCCTCCCTCCCCGCCTCCTTCCGTCCTCCCACGCCACCCTTGTCGGCGCCGCGCAGTTCCAGCAGCCCACGGAGCAGTACCCGCCCCTGCGCTTCGGCACCGTGCCCAACGGCAGCACGGAGGAGAACATCCGCTCCAACTACCCCAACATGCACCAGTACATGATCCGCAACAACCAGAAGGGCGTGGAGGAGGCCATCGACAACCTTAAGACCGGGTGAGTGTCGGGAGCGGCAGCCGGCGGGGCGGCTCCCCGGGACCGGCCTCACGTGCCTCTGGCGCGCGCCACCCGCTGTAGAAAACTGGACGCGTTCATCTACGACGCCGCCGTGCTCAACTACATGGCCAGGAAGGACGAAGGCTGCAAGGTGAGCGTGGATGGGCCAAAGAGGGGCCCGCCATCGACTCGGGGCCAAAGAGGGGCCCGCCATCGACTCGGGGCCAAAGAGGGGCCCGCCATCGACTCGGGACGCGCGGACTCGCGACCGGCGCGGTGGCCAAACGGACGGACGCCCCTTACGGCCGTTCCTTATAGGTGATGACCATCGGCTCCGGCAAAGTCTTCGCCACCACCGGGTACGGCATCGCTCTGCACAAGAACTCCCGATGGAAGAGGCCGCTGGACCTGGCGCTGCTGCAGCTGGTGGGAGACGGTACGGCGCGGCGCCGTGGTTCCTTCCGCTCGGTCGCAAAAGTTTGTCGGACTCCGGGGCGCCGCCGTTCAAAACATCTGGCGATGCGGCCCGACAGGCCGCCGAACGGTGGGCGTTCACTGGTGAATTCTCAAACGGACTGCTCGCTATCGCTGGCCCCGGAGGCGCATCTTGCCTTTTGCGCCCGGCCGGATAAGGCATCTCCGGAGGCCTCGAGCCGCTCTTCTCCGAGCCGAAAGCTCGGGCCGAGGCCGGCGGGGTGCCCGGGTCGGGTTTAGCTCCCCTCCGGCTTGTCAGGCCGATTCTTCGGACGGCCGCTCCTAAAAGCGCGCTCCACAGAAAAAGAATAAAGCACAACCGGGATGGACGCGGCGCCGAATTGAACCTTTTCTGTGGTTGCGTCCAGCGGAGTACTTGTAACCGGCGCGGCAGGCCCGTGACCCGTCTCAGGCCGCTCGTGGCATGCTGTGTGTGCCTTGTAGACGAGATCGACATGTTGGAGCGCCTCTGGCTGTCGGGAATCTGCCACAACGACAAGATCGAGGTAGGACGTCATGGAATGTCGGCGGAATGTAACGGGGGCCGATTCCGGAGCGCGCCTGCCCCTTTGTCTTTGTAGCAGTCCTGCGCGGTGCCACGGGGCAACCCCGCATGCGGAAAATACAGACAAATGCCAGGATTAAAGGGCCGGGATCGCTTCCCGCCACGAACTCGTTTAACCCCAAAGGCATATTTTAATGTCATTTGCGAGGAATTCAGTTACTTTAGACAGAAAACCAACGTCTGGACTTTGTCAGGACGTATAAATACCTCTTTGGGGTTGAACGAGTTAAACACATGAGTGCGAATGATGAAATCCCCTTTCGGCCATTCAATTTCCTATGAAATATGAGCTTGATGTCCACGCAGAAAGTGATAGGTCTCGTTGCCCGGCGCCACGCCTCATTTTCATGACCGCCGCCACGAAACGACGGCGACAGAGCCGACAGAGCGATCGGCGCCGGGCCCTGAGGTGGAGTGAATGAGAAGGCCGAAATCGGGCGTTTTACTGACATCCGAATGAAGCGGAGAGCCAATGATGTCGTGCAAGGTTGATTGTCTGGCCGCGTGCTCCCCAAACACGCCTTTTTGCCGCGTTTCCTACAGTCCCACAGGATGAACGCGTTTGCTCTTGCACGGGGGCCACCGTGGCCTTCCTCCCCGCCGTGACGCTAACATACCGAGGCGGGAAGGGAGGTCCCTCCTGGCCCGTGCCCTGCCGTGCCGTGCCGTGCCGTGCCGGCCGGTCGGAGCAGGGGTGGATGGAGGCCGCCAGTGAACGCGCGCGTCCTCTCTCGACGGCGGCAGGTGATGAGCAGCAAGCTGGACATCGACAACATGGCGGGCGTCTTCTACATGCTGCTGGTGGCCATGGGCCTGAGCCTGCTCGTCTTCGCCTGGGAGCATCTGGTCTACTGGAAGCTTCGGCACTGCGTCAAGCGCTCGGGCGGCATGGACTTCCTCCTGGCTCTGAGCAGGGTGAGCGTACGCCGCCGCGCAAAGCGAAAGCCTTGACCGTCTGATGGCCGGAAGCCGACGGCTGGAATTTCGAGAGCCAATTACAATTCAGATGTCTATTCAGAGCTTTGGCCCAGTTCGCAGTACGAGGCTCGCTCCGCAATAGTCGGGAGCCGGCGGAGCGAGCTCGCGGCGGGCCAAGGCGACGTGCGCGCCCCCGACACCGAGCGCCCGTCCTCCTTGGTCCGCGCCACGTTATCGATGCGCTCGTCTGCGGAATTTGCGGAATTCCCGGTGTTGTTCTTTCCTCCTGGGCAGATTTTTGCCAAAGTCTGCTCCGAAATCAAACGAGCCCCTTCTCGTTCGATGTCGGAGCCCCTTCTGACTGACGCGGTTTCCTTAACTTTCCGGGGGGCACAGCAGGGACCCTGTTCGAGGGGGTCGCGTTAGAGACTTCGGACTATCGGGGGTGACGTTCACAAAACAAAAGCGCTCGGGTGTCCGTCTGCGTTCCCGACGACCCCGTCTGGCTTGTGTCTCCACCAGGGCATGTACAGCTGCTGTCAGTTTGAGGACGAAACGGCACCGGGAAGCGCAAAGAGTTCCCTGCCGCAGTACCATTCGGTGCCCGCCGCGGCCCAGCAGCACCTGGTGACCGCCACGCTCAACAACACGGCCGCCATCACCATGGCGCAGCCGGCGCCGGCCAAGCACGTCCCGAAGCAACCGCAGGGGCAGACGTACGCCGCCCTGCTGCCGGGATCGCCGGCGGCCGCGCCTCATTCGGCCGTGGCGCTGGGGCCCTCAAACAGTCCTCTCTTGGAAGGCCCCATGCCCTGCTCCACCTTTCTGCCCCGCCACGACCGCAGACTGGCCGTGGTGGATCGCTGGAACCGGCCCAAGCCGGAGAAGGTTCTGAGCGCCGGCAGCGGCGCCAGCCTGGGCGTCGGGGGCATCGCAGGAGGCGTGACAGAACTTCAGGCCCAGCAACAGTACCAGCAGAACCTGGGGCAGCACTGGAAGCTGCACGGAGCCGGCGACAATGGGCTGGACGAGTACAAGCGCTACTACGGCCCAATCGATCCGGAGGGCCTCGGGGCCAACTCGGACCAGCAGCCCGGGGGCGGACAACACACCCCCAAAGCCAATCCCAGAGGCCCCAAAGCCACGGGCATGTCCAGGCCGCCGCCTACCAAAGGCCCCCCCGCCACCCTGATCGGCAAGCCGCCGCCTCCGCTGCCGTCCTCGCCGCGGAGGCCTCCCTTCTGGCGCCGCGGAAGTCTGGCCCAGGCGAGGGCGAAGGCCGCTCCTCTCTATGAGAACATCCTGCCTCTGGGGAGAAGAGGAGGCGGCAGGTACGGAGCCGGCGATCTCATGGGAAGGAGAGGCCGTCGTCCTCCCCCGCCTCCCCCCCTGCCGGTCCCCCTCTCGTCCCCGACGCGCACCCCGACCACTCCCTCGTCCCCCTGCCGCTTTTACTCCACCTGCTCCAGCTCGTCGTCATCGTCCGCTTCGTCCACGTCTTCCTCGTCCTCCTCCTCGTCCTCCGCCTCCGTCTCCCGCTCCGATTCTCCTTCCTCCTGCTCCAGCGACAGCTCCTACAACTCCTCCTTGAGCTTCCGCTATCGCGCCGGAGACCGGGAATTCACGGCGGACGAGGAGTGCGACTCGGATCTGCTGACCGAAGAGTCCAGCCTCCTCCTGGGCTCGCGCCGCAAGATCCGCTCCCGTCGCATGTCGTCGCGCTCGCTGCCGTGCAGTCCGCCGCCGGTACCCCCGCGCAAGCCTCGTCCGCCCCGAGACTACGGGCCGGAGCGGAGAAGCAGCCAGCTGGCGCAGTTGCAGGAGTGGTGGGCGTCCTGGGGCGACAGAGGCAGGGCAAGGTCCGGGACCGGCGACCCCGAAGACGCCGGTGTGACGAGAGAGGGCAAACGGCGTGGCAAAGAGAGGGACCGCGAGTCCAGGCGGAGGAAGAAGGGACGAAAGAAGAAGAAGAGGGAGGAGAGGGAGAGAGAGAGAGAACGCAAGCGACGCAGAGCCAGGAAGAAGAAAGAGGAAAAGATGAGGAGGAAGGAGAGAAAGAAGTCGGAGCAGGATGGAATGGAGTCGGAGAAGCGGGAGGAGGCCAAACCGGGAACGCCCGACTACCTGTCCTACCTTCACCTGCGGAGGGCGTCCTTTCGCAAGAAGAGCGAGAGCTCCGTCCGGAGCTACGGCTGGAACATCCCGGCCGAGGACGGCGGGACGGAGAGGGAGGAAAAAGAGCACAGGGACGGCGAGCGCAGCCGGGACAAAGAGCGGCGGCGCGGCAAACACTATCGGTCCTCGGGCAGTAAGCCGTCCACGTCCGTCAAGTTCTGGGCGGGGAACCTCTCCTCCGACGCCTTGCCCTCGGCCTTCCTGCCCCTTTTGCCCGTCGCTTCCAAAAGGAGGAAGAGCAAAAGCTCCGACAGGGACCTCGGCGGAATGGAAGGGGAGAATAAGCCGCTGCTGGGTCGCGACGGGAGAGCCGAGATGCCCTCCAAGGAAGGCTTCCGCTTCCCGGGGTGGGAGTCGGACCTGGAGGAGGACGGGGAGTCCGAACGAGAGGGTAGGAAAGGGGAGCGCGGCCAAAGGCGAGGCCCGACCGTTTCCGACGACGACCCGGATCGCGAAAAGCTGGCGGGCGTTTACTCGGACGACGGGGGCTCTTCGGGGGAGTTCGGCGAGTTCGAGAGGTACTGGGACGATCGCGAAGGCCGAGCGGTGGGCGGGATCGGGGGAGGCGGCTGGTTTTTCAGCACCTACCCCTCCAGGGACAAAGCCGGCAGCGTCAACAGCAGAGACGACTTGTTCCTGGACCGAGGGGACAGGTGGGGGACTGAGGAAGGCGGGTGGGGTTGGGGCTCGGGATCGCACTGGCCGCCATGTCCGCTCACGCCGCCGCCGCCGCGACGCTACTGGTCCGTGGACAAACTTCACATCCGGGATGAGAAGAAGACCAAGCGGAGGGGCAAGGGGAAAGCCAGAGGCCACGCGGCTCGTTCCTCCCGCGACTCCCCCGGACGCCGTCCGCATTCCCGTCCTTCCGAGTGGGCCGGCGCGGCCTCGCGCAGCCAGGAGGAGCTGTACCGCCACTGCCAGAGTTCGGGCAGCGGCCCAAAGCCCAAGCGCGACTCGTCGTCCTCCTCCAAGCCCGAGCGGTCGCAGAACCCCTCCAAGTCTGGAAGCCAATCAAACCTGAGCGCCCAGCAGCGAACGCAGCGGTCGGAGAGGGGTAGGCTTCCGTCCCCGCCTTCTAACCTCCTTCCCAACTTGCCGGCCCCCCTCCCCGCCCTTCCGGCTCCCCCGTCCTCGGCTCAGCCCGTCCGCGCTCCCCCTCTGACGTCGTCGTCCTCTGTGTCCTCGCCCTCCGTGGTGTCGTCCACGCCGGGCGCGCCCCAGCCTTCCTCCGTGGCTTCGGCTAGTGCCAAACTGCAGTACCAGAGGCTCCGCTCTGTGCCGCCGCCCCAGAGGTTTCCTCCGTCTCCTCACGCGCCCCTCAAAGCCAAGACCCTCTGTTCTCGGAGGGGCTCGGCCCATTTCTCAAGCGTGGAGAGCGAGGTCTGATGTCGGCGGCCGTCCGCGCCTCCGCTCCCTTTCTCGAGGCCCGGCACAGTCGCTCGGAGAAAAAGGGGACCCCGCTCGCTTCTCCCCCCGCCCCGCGTACCCTAAGCATCTGAGGTGCGGCCGTCAATCGTCAGGGCTGAAGGACAGTCAAGGGCTTGGGGCGGCGGAACGGAATAGTTTGTATTTGTCGCCTGGCTCAGGAACGTTTGTCGTAGGCCCGCCGCCCCCGGAAAGAACGCTCGTGTTCTGTTCCCTCCTTCAACAAATGGCTTCGCCCCGCCTTCCCTCCCCCCAGCCTCCGACAAGTGTTTACATGCCCGCCCGGCAAGGCCCCCTCCCCCGATCTTGTTTGGCGTGGAAGGAGGCTGCCGTCTCACCTTATGTTTTCACCCTGTGTGGTCGTTCCCCCGAAAGCTCCTCCCCTCGCTGCGCTTCCCGTGCGCTTTTTCTGTCTTTGTATTCTTGACAACAGGGTAAGTCAACCGTGACTGACGTTCTGCCGGCTTCACGAAAAGCTGATCGCCGAGCCCCACGTGGATTTGTACCCGCTAACCCAGTCATACGCACACCAAAGGGCACACAAACGCTCACGCGCCAAGATCAAGGTCTTTTTTTTTTCCCCCCCTCTTTCCGGAGCAATACGTCGTTGGGTTTTTCGACGCCTTTGCGTTACTCGTGTCGTCGTCGTCGTCGTCGTTTTTGATGTTGTTCTATATAAAGCTATATACCGAGAAATGTATCGAGTCTACTACGATGTGAGCACTGTGCCGTACGAGCCGTGGAACATTCCGCCCGCTACCTAGCGCCAGGACGGCAGCCGTTGCCGCGTCCCCTCCCTGGCCCCCTCGGATTGACCGAACGTAATGCGGTCCGTTGGCGCCCTCCGCGCTGGAGATGAGGCGCAAACCTCGATGAGGCGCGGCTTTCTTTTTCTTTCACGGGCAAAAGTATGCCGCGCTCCCTCCTTCCGTCCCTAAGCGGAAGCGAAGGCCTTCGGCCCTCAAGTCGATCCCTCCAACCTAGGCCCAAACACTAAAGGATGGGCCGTTGGGGCCAACCCTAACCCAAACTTCAACGCCTTAACTCTATAGACAGTCGCTACCCGCCTACCTAATCGCGACGGCGGGAAAGTCCTAGCTATTGGACTGTAAAGGTAAGGTCACCTTCGAAGCTAAGGCCAAACCCGACCCTTGGGGCCTAGCGCGTTAGGGCGACCTCACGGAAGCCTTTTCGTGGCGTCCGGCGTGTCCGCAAGCGTCTCCGGCGCTCGGCGGGCGGGCCGTCCGTCGCGGCCGACCGCGCGTCTGCGGGACGGAGTATTGTTTGGACCGGTCGAGCGCCGTTCTGATGTCATGCGAGACGATCGACTGTGTCGGGCGCTCGCCTCCTGCGGAGGGTTTTTCAAAAACTTTCCTCCCCTTGGGAAGGAGCCGTTTGTTTCCCGTCGGCGAGCCGGCGCCAGAGGCGAATAGGGCGCCGGCCTGCCGCCGTCCACCTCTAGCGTCGGTGGGCACGGGCCCAACGCCCTCTTGTCACATTTTCAGCTCGCCTGAAACTGCATCTGAGCCACGATGGACTTTTGGTCTTTTGAAAACATTAAGTCTCGTCGCCGATGGGCTAAACCCACTTGGATAGATGTGGCGTCTACGTGTTTGTGCCAGCGGGTGGCGTCATCAAGCTTCTTGTTTTCCTCCTCATGCTTTCAAGGACAAATGGTACGAGCCTCCGCCAAGGTTCCGCCCCGCGGTCGTTTCCCCGAGCGGCGTCCTCACGCGCTCGCCTGACCCGACCGAGGCGAGGGTTTCCCGCCCGGCCTCCGGCCTTGCTTTGTGGCCTTTGACAGCCCCTCCCCCCATGCCTGCGCCCCCGTCCGTTTTTCTTCTCCGCGCGTTAGCGTCGTCGTAGACCGACGCGCGGAGGCTAAGAAGCAGCGGTACGTCCCGGGCCCTGGTCCCCGATTACCCGACGGGTCCCGCGAGTAGAAACCTCGGCGGAGGTATCGGTGACGTTTGCCCGTTTGTGTCGGACGGCGTCCGCGGTGTGTTGAGCTTTTGTGCGGCTTTCGCGTGTAATATGTGTTGCTCCGAATACGGAAGATCTATATTTAAGTCCGATCCGCTCTAAGTTTGACCGGCTTTTCTGTGTCTTTTGTCCTCGTTTCCCCCCGCTGGGCCGGCGCTGGCAGAGACCGCCGTGCAACTGTGCCCCCGTGAGCCCACACCGCGGGCTTGGGCGCGGGTGCGCCCGTGTCTTACGACCGTGTCACTGTAGCGGCGGCGCCCAGCGTTTGTCTACCGAGAGGGGCCTTTTTCTCTTCGCTTTTTGGCCTACGCGCGACTTTGCGGACGCGATTCTTAAGCGCTTTTGCGTGCGTGCGCGGGCGCCCGCCTGCGTGCCTGCGTGCCTGCGTGCGTGCGTGCGTGCATGCGTGCGCCGGCCTCTTCGCCCGACCGACCGAAGCGCTCGCGAGTCTCTGACAGCATGTAGCAAACGGGCCCGTTCGGACGAGGAGCTTGACGAGGCGGCGTCCGGACTATGGTTGCGCAGTTCCTTCCGGGTCGGTCGTGGAAGAGAACGGCAATGCCGACGTTTCGCAGGGGCCGCGCGGATATTTCGGACTGCGAGGCGCACCGACAAAAAATTGACAAGCCGTATTTTTCTCCGGCGGCTCGGCGACGCAGCGAATTGCACCTCGCGGTTAAAGAACCCGAGTTCAAATCCGGCCGAGTTTGCGTGTTCTCCCCGAGCCTGCGTGGGTTCTCTCCGGGCTCCCCGAAAACACGCGCGGCAGAAGAACGGGACATTCTAAATGTGAAAAAGTGTCTTGTACTCAGAAATGAGGCTTTTCCGAAGCGTTGCCCGGCCAAAGGAGAGCCCGGTCTTTGTTTCGCCGGCTCGGATGGCCGTCGGCGCTAACCCCAACCCGTAGAGTTTGACGAATCGTCCCGGATTTGCTTCCGTTCCGCCTCTACGTGGCGGGCGCGAGCTTGGCGCCGCGTCCGCCGGCAAATCTTCTTTCTCAGCGTGTACCCAAACGGCCATTACGGGCCAGCGTGCAATTTCGGACGCGCTCCAGCAATAGCACTTGTAGCTTTCCGGGGGAAAGGCAAAAGATGACGCTAGCGTTTTGCGCGATGCGCAGCTGTTGTAACGCCATCTTGCGCACGCACGCACGCTCGCACGCACGCACGCACGCACGCGCATGTGAGGGTGATGACAATAGAGTAAAGTGGTGGAGAGCGGGACACGATTTTAATAAAGAATTCCAAACAAGGTACGAGCGTCGACTGGGTCTGTGCATATGTCTGGCTTCTTCCCGGGGGCGTGCGCACGTGTGACCGTTTTCTCATTCGAGGCGGCAGATTGGCGACGGACGCCACCCGCGCGAAACGGATGACGGCGTACGCAGATTGATTGGAAAACGAGATCCCCGAGGCCGCAGGTTGACTCATTTGCACCGTACGACGGGCACGAACGATAGCCTAGTCGTGGCCGGGGAGAAGCGAAACTCACCCTAACCGCAAGGTTGAAGACGATAACGGCGAGGTAGCCCAGCCGCTAACGTCAGCCCCGTCGAAAGCGCCTGTCCCGACCCGGCCGACCCGACTTTTTTCCAAAAGGTAAACAAAGCGTGACCGGCCAAGTATTACTGTAAAGGGATTCGCTATCTGGTCGCGCCTTTAAAGGTTTACCATCCAACACGGATCGAACCATTTGTACCGGTTTCAGGCTGAAGCCGACCTTCCAATGAGCTACATTGAGAATGGCAAATCCCTATTTAGCGCATATGCCGGAAAGGAGGAGAGCCGGCTGCGGAGACTTCCGGTCTCGCAAAACGGTTCCTGCTCTTGTTTCGGCGTTGGCCTTAGGGAGGACGGCTCCGCCTGACCCGCCCGCGCGGCCTCAGCCGGTTCCAACTCCTCCACGCGTGCGCGAAAGCGCAAATGAACGGGAAAAGGCCTGCGTTCTTCGGACGCCGAGGTTCGCCTTGGGACTTTTTGCACATCGTCGTCAAGGGCAGCGGCGTTTTACAGCTTCCCTTAAGAGAGGCGTACAGAGAGCACGCGAGTCGGGCACGCTTTAATACTGAAAAGACAGACATCTTGTGGACACGTTCAAATGAGGGTGGGCGCGGGCCGCGGAGGATGCTTCTTGCCGTCTTTGGCCAGGCTCTTTTGCCGTGCCGCGCGCCCCATCCTGCAATCGGCGGCGCATTGCGCGCTTCCGTTCCCAGTCATCACGTGTCCTTTTGGCGGCCGGATCGGGGAGCTCGGCGCGGGCCGAGGTGGCGCCTCGTCACCGTCTTCCGCTATCGAGGAGCAATTTCGGGGGGTGGGCGGGCGTCCGTTTGGAGGGGGGGGGCCGTTCCGCTCGGACCAGGCGCGCGCCGCTAGCGTACCAGGAGGTAGAATCCGCAGGCCAGGAGCAGGCCGACGGCCAGGAGCAGGCCGGGGTCGCTCGCGTGCTGGCGGGCGCGGCGGAGGTGGGTCCAGGCGGGCGAGGGCTCCACCAGCCGGTCCACCTTCTCGGAGATGGCTCGCATGCGCGCGCAGATGTCGCGCAGGCTCTGCCGCAGCTCGTCCAGGTCCATCTGGGTCTGCCGCTTGATCTCCAGGATCATCTGGTAGAGCGTGATGTTGACCTGCTGGCCGTTCCTCGTGACCTCCAGCATCTCGCGGCGGAGGGCTTGCGCGTCCGTCGGCCGGGCTTCCGTCCTCCGGCGGCGGCGCCGAGGGGGCGGGGGGGACGCGTAAAGGCGCCCGCTCGGCTTTGGAGATCCTCCGTCGGACAGGGCGACAAGGGGCGGCTCGCCTCTGGCGCATCACCTGACCAAAGACCCCCCAAGCTGTGTGATGTCATTTTAAGGGCGGGCCGCCAGGAAGCCGACGCCGAGCCGGAGCGGGAAGGGGGGCGCGGCCGGCGAAGGACGTGCGAAAACAGCCGGCGGCCCGACCCCCGGCGGCCCCGCGGAGGACATGGCCCCAAAACAAATCCGGGAATGGAAAACCGCCAATACCTGTGCCACTCGCAAAGCGAACGAGAGAACGGAGAAGAGGCTAACCCGCTAATGCCGCAAAAGCGCCGAGGGCCGACTCTTCAGCAAAACCGGATAGATTTCCAAAAGGAAAAAAAGACAATCCCACCCCGCCCATCCCGTCCCCGCCGTCCCCGGGCGGCCCTTCGCCCACACAGCCACTTTCTACCTCCGGTCATACATTCTATATATTATTCTATATATTTCTTATTACCTCCGGTGCGCCTACCGGTCACTTAGCCACCGATGATCAGGAGCAACCAGGAGCTCAAGGACACCTCGACATGGTCACGACGGCCGGGGGACGACCGCCCGAACCCACCGCCGAACCGCGCCGAGCCAGCGCCAGCGTATGTCCCCCGACTTCAAAACATCGGCGTCGGCCAATTGAAACCGTCGGCCCAATGATTGACAAGCGAGCGGATAGGTGAGTTTTCGGCGGGCCTCTAAATGAAAAACTAACCCAGCTCCGAAAGCCGGCCTCGCTTGCAGTCCCGCGCCCGGTCGCTGGGGCGGCGGCGGCGGCGGAGCGCGCCGACATTGAAGCGTAGTCGTCCACTTCCGGCCGGCGAACAAGATGCGTCGGCAAAGTTGGCAGAGGCCGTCCAATATGGCGGCCGCGAGAAGGCGTCTCGAGCGGAGCTTGAGCTAAGCCCGAAGAGGCCGCGCGCGCCGCGTCCCGGGCCCGGAAGCGCGAGCCGCATGGCGTCCGCTCAAGGCCGGCTGGGCCAGCGGGCCCTGGCGGCGCTCGACGTGACCCTGCGGGTCCCCTGCATCTTCGCCCTGGACGCCATCTTCAACTCTTCCCCGGAACCCGGGCCGGGATGGGCCGCCGCCGCCGGGAGCGCCTCGCTCCGAGCCCTCGGTGAGTCCGAGGCCCCGACTGACGCTTATCTGGATTCGGTGTGACAAGCGCGGCCGGGCCGTTGTTGTCGTTTTTTTCGCCTTGCGCGTCGTATTGTCTGTTTGCCGTAGCTTGTGTTGTTCGTTGGGTAGTTTGTTTTTATTTTATTTGGGTTGTTTTGTTTTGTTTTGTTTTTTTTTTTGGGGGGGGGGCTTGGGGCTCTTGGCTTAGGTCTTGGGTCCAAAATCAAGGCAGCGCCGCCGTACAAATGTGAGTGGCATTTCGCCGCATGAGACCGCGTCGCGAACGGTGACGCCGTTCTGCCCGGGTGACCCAGGTCTACACAAATAAACTGGATTGATCGATCGACGCCGCCGGGCTTCATACTCGATTCCGCTTTCGATCACGGAGTGGGCAGGGTTATGTCATATATTAACGTTTCGGTTTTGTGCGAGCGCTCCCGCAGAAGCGCCGGTCACGCGCAAGTCAGATGAACGGCGGCGAGGGGCCCGGGTCGCATCTGAAAACCGCGGGACGCAGATAAAACGTGAATAAGAAGAGATTTATTGCCAGATGCGTAGCACGAGACCGCGCAGCCAAAGTCTTACTCTGCCCGCCTCCCGAGCAGCCCGTATTCCAAACGGAACAATTTAAAATGAGAAAAAGAAGAGTCGCGGCGGTCCGAGTCACCCGCCGTGATAAACGCAGTTGCTGGATCTGGTGTTTGCCAAAGTCCGGAAGTTGGCGCGGAGTGGATGACGCCGGTCAAGCGGTCCCACTCTCCGGGCGCCCCCCGGCGACGGCGCCAGCCGGAAGGGGGTGTCGGCGGGGGGCTGACGAGGCTACGGCGCGGCCCTTTGCAGGCGTGCTGGCGTCCGGCGGCGTGCTGCTGCTGTCCCAGAAGGCCCTGCTCAACTTCTACAGCCTGTTCCTGGCCGCCGTCCTGGGCGCGGCGGGCGTCCTGCTCAACTACCACGCCAGCTGCCACCCCCGAGGCGTCCGCCGGGCACCGGCGAGCGCGGCCGGGCGCGACGGCGGCGCAGCTGGCCCTGGCGCAGCTGGCCCTAGGCGCCGGCTTCGCCGTCCTCCTGGGCCTGCGGCGGCGGGCGGGCGCCCCGCTTCTCCTGGCCGTCCTGGCGCCGGCGTTGGGGCTGGCCACGGAGCTGGCCCCGGACGCTCGGCGGGCCCTGGCGGCGCTGGCGGCGGCGGGCCCGGCCCTGATCGCCGCCGCCTGCCTGGCGGCGCGCCTCAGGGGCCTGTACTACTCGTGGCGCTACGTCCGCCTGCTCTTGGGCCACATGTACCGCATGTACGGCCTGCAGCTGCTGCTCAAGGACACCTGGAAGAGGATCCGCCTCCCCGACGTGCTGCGCCTCTTCTGGCTGAGCCGCGTCACGGCCCAGGCGCTCATCCTGCTCTACGTGGTGCGGGCGGCGCCCGGGGAGAGCGGCCGCTGGCAGGTAGGAGCCCGGTCGCGAGGCGGAAGGTGCGCCTGTGCTTGAGCATCCCCCCCCCCCCCAGGGCGACCCCCGAGACGAGCTGTGGGACGTGAGCAGCAACCTGATCATCTCCGGCTGTGACTCCACACTCACCGTTCTGGGCATGAGCGCCGTCATCTCGTGGGTGGCGCACTACCTGGGTCTCAGCGTCCTCACCTTCATCGGTGCGTGCCGCCGCCGGCGAGCGCCCCCAGGCCGGCCTAACGCCGTGCGCCTCAGGTTCCACGGAGGAGGAGGACAAACGTTTGGGCTTGGTGGCGCCGGTGCTCTTCTTCTTCTTAATCCTGGCCCTGCAGACGGGACTGAGCAGCCTGGACCCCGAGGAGCGGCTGGTAGGACGGAGGCCGATTTTCGGACGCGCCCAAAGAGGCGGCGCGGCAAACGAGCTGACGGGCCCCCCCCCCCCCCCCCCCCCCCCCCCCCCCCCCCCCAGGTCCGCCTGAGCCGCAACCTGTGCCTCCTGCTGACGGCCGTCCTGCACTTCATCCAGGGAATGACGGACCCGGTGCTGATGTCGCTGGGCGCCTCGCACGCCGCCTCGCCGCGCCGCCACCTGCCCGTCCTGCTGGTGTCGGCGGCGCTGCTGGCGCTGCCGGTGGCGCTGGGCCGGGCGCTGTGGCGCCGCTACGCCATCAACACCTGGCTCTTTGCCGTCACCGCCTTCTGCGTGGAGCTCTGCCTCAAGGTAGGACCCGGCCTGGCGCCGCGCCCCCGGCCCGGCGCCGCGCCCCCGGCCCGGCGCCGCGCCCCCGGCCCGGCGCCGCGCCCCCGGCCCGGCGCCGCGCCCCCGGCCTGGCCCGAGCCCTTCCCCCGACCGCCCGGCAGGTGCTGGTGTCGCTGAGCGTGTACGGGCTGCTGATGGCGGACGGGCTGCGGGACGCGCTGTGGGAAAAGCTGGACGACTACGTGTTCTACGTGCGCTCGGCGGGCGGCGCGCTGGAGCTGGCTTTCGGCGTGGCCATGCTGGCCAACGGCGCCTACACCATGACCTTCGAGTCGGGCAGCAAGATCCGCGCCTGCATGATGTGCCTGCACGCCTACTTCAACATCTACCTGCAGGCGCGCAACGGCTGGCGCGCGCTCAGCAACCGCCGCTCGGCCGCGCGCAAGATCCAGGCGCTGGCCGAGCTGCGCGGCGAGCGCCTGCGTCGCATCCAGGACGTCTGCGCCATCTGCTACCAGGACTTTGCCGCCTCGGCCCGCGTCACGCCCTGCCGACACTACTTCCACGCGCTCTGCCTGCGCAAGTGGCTCTACATCCAGGACACCTGCCCCATGTGCCACCAGAAGGTGGGCGCCGCCCCGCGCCGCCTCCCGCCCCCGGGGGAGGACGGGGCGGGCGGCCCGGACCGCGAGCCCCCGGAGGACAACGACAGCATCGAGTACGACGACGACGACGACGACGACTGGGGGGCGGGCGGCGGGGCCGCGCCGGCCGACGACGACTATCTGAACGCCGACAGCGACTCCGCCGACGACTGAGGGGGCCGGGCCGGACGGGAGCGCGTCGGCCGGGCGCCCGGCCGTCCTATGGTCGCGAGCCCTATGGCGGGCGATGACTTTCTTTGGCCGAAATGGCGAAAGCCGCCAAGGGGGGGCGCGGGGGGTCCTTGCCCACTCCTGGTCCGGGACCGGGGTTCCGGGCCTGACGTGCGGGAGTGACGTCAGGGCAATATTTAAACGCGCCGAGCGCTGCCCATCTAAGTTACGGTGGCAAAGCTCATCGTTCGCGCTGGGGGAAATTGAGGTTATCGCTTCAGAGTATGTTTAAGAAGGCGGTTTTCGGTCGGCCGTTTGTGGACTTGCCCCAACGATAGCGGCTGGCAGAAGACGGGCGCCCCCTTTGGCGCGTGTGGGCACGAAGTAACCCTCCTTTGAAGGGGGCAGCAAAGCACCGCTATTTTTGTAAGGTGGAGCCCCAGCGCTGAGACCTCTCAACGGATGGCTCTGCGGTTTGTTTGTTTCGGGCCTAGCGCAGATGCCAATAAAACCCTGTTTGATATCGTCCCGTTCTCTGTTCTCGGTGCCAAGCGAACTCGTCGAATCGCGCGCAAGCAGCACCGCGCCGCGTTGACAAACGTCTGGACGCTAGCCGAGTGTCGGACCGCGCTCCGATTGCCGAGCCCGCCCTCGCCCGCCCTCATTCCCACGGAGAGCGCGGGGCTGGCTGCGAGCGCGCGCGCCCGACGGACTCTTCGCACTCGGCTGGCTGGCCGAGGGGGACCTGAGCGCCAAAATGACGGTAACGACATGCCGGTCGAAGAACGAGCTTCGGTTTGTGGGCTCGGCCACGAAACGGACTGCGTTTGTGGCGGAGTTTTAGTCCTTCCGAAGCGGGAAATGCTTCCGGGCGGACGGAAAGTCCACTTCGCCGCCTCGTCCAACGCAGTCCAAATCAAAGCTTGCCTTCTCTTCTCAAAGCTTGCCTTCTCTTCTCCTCTCGCGACCCTAGCCACAGTAAAGGCGCATGGGAGAAAAGTGTCAAAACGAGCGAGCGCTCGTGAAGCCGCGGACGAGCACGGCGGTCGCCTCCCGAGCGCGGCCAGGGTGAAAGTTCACAGCCGCTTCGGCGTTGTTGTGGCGGGACGGCGCCCGTGCGTGCGCTCCGGCAGCGGGCCACGTTTTTTATTTAGACTTCGGGGGATTAGCCGCAAAGGTTAGCCGCGCGGCGTCACGTTGCCAAAAGGGCGCTCGCGGTAAACATGCGGGAGACGCGCTGCGCTCCTCTGCCTTTCGACCACTTTGCGTCCAATCGTCTCGGTTTGAGTGCGAAGTAGTTTTTGTGGCTGTTGTCTGTTTCTTCGTTGCAATAGTAGTCGCACCGGGGAAGGCTTGCGCCTTTTCGTTTCCTCGAATGTTGGAAAGGATTGTCCGAATCGGTATCTTTCAAGTAGGCTAAAGATCTAGGTCAAAATGACCCCCTAACCCGAACCCTTGGCAGCCAAACTGGCGACGTTCCAGCAAGTTTTGAAATTCGCTTTGTTTTCGTCCTCCTTTCCTAAGTGTCGACGCGCGTGCACGCAGATGCGCGTGCGCACGGCTCTCGGCGTGCGTGCTCATGGACGGCCGCGCGGCTCTCCTCCGCAGGCGGCCGCGCGGCTCCTGGACGACCTGTGCCACCTGACGGCGCAGTCGCTGGTCAGCCTGGAGACGTCGGATCACTTCCGGGTGCTCAAGCCGCTGGGGGAGGGCTCCTACGGGAAGGTGCTTCTGGCCGTGCACAACAAGAGCGGTGAGGCCAGGGCGACGCCCGCCGCCCGCCGCCGGCCGCTCGCTCGCTCGCTCGCTCGCTCGGCCTCCCCCGCGCGCGCCAAAGCTCCCTGGGCCTTTCTCGCAGGGAGTCCCATGGCCCTGAAGCTGTTCCCTCGCGACAGCACCAGCCTGCGGTCCTTCCTGCGCGAATACAACGTGTCCCTGCGCTTCTGCGGCCACCCGTCTCTCAGCCGCGCCGTGGGCATCGCCTACAGCACGCCGGCGCACTACGTTTTCGCCCAGCAGGCCGGACTCTTCGGCGACCTCTACGACCTGATCGCAGCCGAGGTGGGCCCGAGCCCGACGCGGGGTTAGGGGCGTTTTGCTGCATGGCGCTCGTTGCAGGCGGGTCTGGAGGAGGGCCGCTGCCAGCGGGTGGTGTCGCAGCTGTGCGGCGCCCTGTCCCACCTGCACTCGCTGGGCCTGGTCCACAGAGACGTCAAGCCCGAGAACGTCTTCCTGTGCGACGCCGCCTGCCGCTGGGTCAAGCTGGGGGATTTCGGCATGGTGCGTGCGTGCGTGCGTGCGTGCGCTAGCGCCGAGCGGGAGGGAGGGCGCCCGCCCGCTCTGACGCGCGCGCTCCCCGCAGGCCAAGGCCCGAGGGAGCGTGGTTCCGGAGGTGTGGTACCGCTCGCCCTACTGCGCCCCGGAAGCCGAGGTGGCGCGAGGAAGCGCGCGGCACCCGCCGGTCTTGGTAGAGCCCAGCGTGGACAGCTGGGCCTTGGGCGTCCTGACCTTCGCCGCGCTGACCGGCGCCCACCCGTGGGCCCGCACGTCCTCCGACTGCCCCGCCTACGTCCGGTACCTGCGCTGGTTCCGCGCTTCCGAAGCCTCGGAAGAGCGGGCGGACGTGTGGGCCGAGCCGCCGCCGCAGCCTCAGCCTCAGCCCGTTGCCGCGGCGCCCCAGTTCGCCCGCTTCACCCCGCTGGCCCGAGCCTTCTTCCGCCTGCTGCTCCACCCCAGGCCGCGGGACCGGGGGCGGCCCGAGGATGCGCTGGGCTACCTGGGCGGCGCCTGGATCCGCCCGGAGGAGGGGGGCGGGGGCGGAGGCGGAGGCGGAGGCGGAGGCGGAGGCGGAGGCGCCGCCCTCGAGGTCGAGGACGAGGAGGGCCGAGCGCGGAGGTGAAGCGGCCGGCGTCCCGCCCGGGAGGGGGAGGAGCAAGGCTTGCGCGGGCTCGTCGCTTGGACTGGCGGCGTCGGCTTTGGCCGAAAGAGCGCACCAAACTCCGCCGAGGCCTCAATTGGCGTTTGTTCCCTCTCAGTCAAATTGGCGCTTTGCGCACGTAAAGCGCATGTTGCTTGGCGCGTCCAGCCCGCCCGGAGCGGGTCGGGGTTAGGATTAGGGTTAGGCTTCTTTTACGCGTCTATTTTTACGCAGCGACTTTTCGGGGCTTGGTGGAACCTGACTTTGTTTTTCTCGACGTCCCGAGAAGAACACGGGCCCGACGCGCAACGCGCACACAGCCGCCTTCCAAAATAGACGCGCACGTACGCGCGCGCTCCTTTCTTCGCTCAACCGTCAAAAGGCTTCGAGCCTTTCGCGAGCGGGTGACGAAAAAAAAATGCGTGCCTGCCCTTGAGAACTCGGGGGTGTTGGACTGCATGGCAAAATGGCGGCGTTGAAGGTCCGAAGCCTTTCGCCGCATGGGGAGAAGTCTGCATGTGTTTTTTTGCCGTCCCTATTAAAACACCGATGTGCTATGCGCGTGTGTAGCGTTTGACTGGGGGCGCGGGGGGAGCCTCTCGCTGGCGATCGCCTGCCCGTGAACGTCAAGGTTCCAGAAGGGATGAGATTGGAGTAAGGTTCCCCTCGCTCTCTCTTTGAGCTTTTTTTTTTTCTTTTGAAGGCCGCGGTCATTTGGCCTAAATGCTAACTCCTTGCTCCTTAAGAATATTCAAGTTTGGCACCTGCGGATTGTTTTTGACAAGGTGCGACGAGTTGCGGGACGAAGCTGTTTCCCCGATTGCTTTTTGCGCGACCGGATGCGACTCTTGAGGAAGTCGCCCACTCCGCTCGGTAGGCGGCGGTAGCGTGCGGCCGGTCGCCCTCGAAGGCCAACACGAGCGAGAACAAGAAGCCCCCTCCAGCGTTTGCCCGGTGAGTAGCTCGACTTGTGCTGATATTCGCCGTCATTGACGCCGAAGTCCGTCGGCTCTCGAAAAGCGGGACTTGTCCGCCTACGTGAAATTGGTTCTTGCCGAAGCCTTGGTGCCGGAGCCGCGCAGAAGATGTTCGTTTCGTCGTCGCCGTCGCCGTCGCCGCGGCTGCTTTGACGGCTACTCGCGCCCGCGTCGCCGCCATGTTGGCTCGTCTTCGCTCTCCGAGGTTCTGAAAAGGAAAGCGGGTCCTAGGCGGAGGCGTTCGTTCGCCTTTTCTCGACGCTCCGGTTGAGTCGCGGACTGACGCGAGCCTCGCGACGCCGGCGTCGAGCTCGGCTAGCGGAGGGACGTAGCGAGCGAGCGAGCGATATGCCGAGCGGGCCGGGCCGAGCCGACGTTCGAGGGTCGGCGGCGTGGACTGGAACGGCAGTGGCCGTGTGCGATGAAGTAGATAACACCCAATGACTTCCCCGGAGTGCGGGGTGGGTGGGGGGGGGGGGGGGGGGATTTGTCTTCATGTATCCGCGCACCCGCTTTCCTCGAGGAGCAATACTGCAACTCGAACAACCGTGTGTATATATATCTAATATATAGAAGAGCATTTCTTTATTCCTACTCGAATTCCCCGAGAGCACAAACCCAAAAAGAGGGAAACAAAGCCACCCATTGGCCAGGAAACGGCAACGTACTGACATTCACGTTCACTTCATTGGCACTCAGTTGCGAAACACATTTTGCTGAGAAGCTCCAATAAAATACACGATACGTTTCAAATAGATCAAATACGATGAAAAAAAACCTACCCTCAGGGCAACAGCAACACTATAACTGAGGGGATCCCGGCCCGTCACGGTCTCCTCCTTGGCCGGCAACGCGCGTTCTTTACCTGCCCCGACTTTGTTGTTTGTTGTTTTTCGCCAGCGGCGAGGAGCAGACGAGGCGCAAGCGATGAGCAGTTAGCCGCCCTAGCTACATCGGCGTAACTAGCGGGACATCACTCATAGGTTTGTATTAGGTTTTTTTTGTTTGTTTTTTTGCACGCACGCGAGCTGAAAGCCGATGCGCCCCGACTGCGAGCGGCCCACGGACAAGCGGGGACCGCGGCGCGTCCAAGCGCCAAGTCCGCGCCCGAGCGCGGCCCGGGTCGAGTCCCTCGGAAGGCGGCGGCTCCTTTCTTCCGGTCCCTAATAAGCCACCTGTCGTTGGCGGTAGGCGCCATGACGTCCTCCATGCTGCGCAGGCAGCTGAAGAACCTGGTCCAGAACTACTCTGAGGCCGAGGTCAAGGTAGGTCACGCCGGTTCCCGGGGAAGCCGGAGGAGGTGGCGGGGCTGACCTTTAGCTCTCCGCGCAGGTGCGGGAAGCCACGTCCAACGACCCGTGGGGCCCGTCCGGCTCGCAGATGGCCGACATCTCGGACCTGACCTACAACGTGGTGGCCTGCAACGAGATCATGACCATGCTTTGGAAGCGGCTCAAAGACGACCGCAACTGGCGCCACATCCACAAGGTGACGCGCGCCGACGAGGGGCGCCTTTTTGCCCCGGTCGGGCTTCGCGTTGAGCCCGCTCGCTCGTGCAGTCGCTGACGCTGCTGGAGTACCTGCTGAAGACGGGCGACGAGCGCGTGCTCCTCAAGATGAAGGACAACGTCTACATCGTCAAAGCCCTCACCGAGTACCGCTTTGTGGAGAAAGACGGCAAGGACCAGGTGAGCGACTTGCCCCGGGCGGTCGGTCGCAGACCTAGGCGGCAGCGCGGGCTAGCTGCGGCCACCCAACCGTGTTTGCCGCCGCATCTGTACCAGTGTGCCGGTGCATGAATGATGTAGCAATTTGAACGGGTCTTCGAGGTATCCAAAAAGCGCTACGTAAAGGTCCCGCGTTGTTATGACTAATCGGCGGGGCGGGACTAACGTCAAGGAGGCCTGCGTCCAGGGGGCCAACGTGCGCGAGAAGGCCAAAGCCGTCCTGGTCCTGATGGAGGACGACGACAAGCTGAAGGAGGAGCGCGACTTTGCCGTCAAGACCCGAGAGAAGACGTCCAAAGGTTCGGCGGGTAAGACCCCGCCGGACGGGCCGCGCGAGCGCCGCCCCCGCCCCCGGGCTCACCCGCCCTCGCCGCCGCAGCCTCGTCCTCGGACGCCGCCAAGGACCCCGACTACAAGCCCTGCTACGTTCCCGGCGCCTCGGGGCTGCCCTCGCTGGACAACATTCCCTCGGTGGCCGACCTGGCCGCTTCCTTCGCCGCCCGCAAGGAGGAACGTCTCGAGCAGGAGCGGCAGCAGAAGGAGGCCGAAAGGCGGGTGAGCGTTATCGCAAAAGCGCAAAGTTGGCCCTCGTCCTTAACCGCCTTGCCGTCGGGGGCGGGGACAGACGCGCTCGCGGCGGCGCGGGCCGATCCCATCGTCGCGAGCTCATTGCGGCTCCTCTTCTTTCGCCGGCTCGCCAAGGCCAAAATGTCTGAGGACGAGCTCAAGTGGGAAGATGCTGGAAAAGGAGGCGCCGTCGACCGCCGGGCCTGGTCCGCCGACGAGACGGAGGAGGGCGGAGGGGAATGCGCCACGCGTGAACCCCGCCGGGTCCCCGTGGCGGCCCCCGATCCGTGGGGCGCACCTTCCAAACTTGACGCGCCGGCTTTGAGAGACACTTCTTTGGAATCTGCTGCCGCTCAAGTTCCGGACGACAAAGACAAAGCTTGCGCTCCTCTTCAAGTGCAAACGGCTGCAGGAGACCCCGGTGTGGGGCACGACGAAGCCCCAGAGCACGCACAAGAACGGCCCAAACTCCAAGACCATCCATTTGCTTCTTCATCAAAAGACGACCCCTTCAACGCTCCGAAAGATGACCCCTTCAACGCTCCGAAAGATGACCCCTTCAACGCCCCGAAAGATGACCCCTTCAACGCCCCGAAAGATGACCCCTTCAACGCTCCGAAAGATGACCCCTTCAACGCCCCGAAAGATGACCCCTTCAATGCTTCAAAAGACGACCCCTTCAACGCTCCAAAAGACGACCCCTTCAATGCACCAAAAGATGACCCCTTTAACGCTCCAAATGATGACCCCTTCAACGCTCCAAAAGACGACCCCTTCAACGCTCCAAAAGACGACCCCTTTAACGCTCCAAATGATGACCCCTTCAACGCTCCGAAAGATGACCCCTTCAACGCTCCAAATGATGACCCCTTCAACGCTCCAAAAGATGACCCCTTCAACGCTCCAAAAGATGACCCCTTCAACGCTCCAAATGATGACCCCTTCAACGCTCCAAAAGATGACCCCTTCAACGCTCCAAAAGACGACCCCTTCAACGCTCCAAAAGACGACCCTTTCAACGCTCCAAAAGATGACCCCTTCAACGCTCCAAAAAATGACCCCTTTAACGCTCCAAAAGATGACCCTTTCAGTGCCCCAAAAGATGACCCTTTCAATGCCCCAAAAGATGACCCTTTCAACGCCCCAAAAGATGACCCTTTCAACGCCCCAAAAGGTGACCCTTTCAACGCCCCAAAAGATGTCCCTTTCGACGCCCCAAAAGACGACCCCTTCAACGCTCCAAAAGACGACCCCTTCAATGCCCCAAAGGACGGCGCCTTCAACGGCCCAAAAGACGAGCCCTTCAGCGCCTCAAAAGACGATCCCTTCGCCGCCCCCAAAGACGGTTCCCCTAAGGCCTCAAAAGAGGACCCTTCCCGGGCCCCCCAAGACGATAAGCCCAACAGGCCAAATGATGATTTGTCAGGCACCTCGAAAGAGGACCCCTTTAGCGGGCGGAACGCCGCCTCTTTCGGAAGCCCGAAAGAGGATCCGTTCGCCGCCCCTCCGGCGTCATCCGGCCGCAAGGAAGGTCCCGCCGCCGACCTCGCCGCGCGCCCCGAAGACGAGCCCCCCCGCCCGGCGCGAGGGGTCGAAGTGACGGCGCCCCCTTTCTCGGCCCCGCGCGACAAGGACCCTTTTTGCGTCCCCTCGGAAGACGGCGGAACGTGGCAGAGCGGAGGGGATGCGTGGGGGGCCCCCGGCGCCGGCTCGGACCCGTGGGGGGGCGGCGCGTCTTCGCCCGTTGACCGGCGCGACCCGTTTGGAGACGCCTCCAAAGCCCCTCGTGACCCCTGGGGGGCTTCGGGTAAGACCGCGCAACCTTCTTCCTCCTTGAGATTTAAAAACAAAAAGGATGCCGGGCTTTTTTTTCTTCCGAGTATTTGGAAAAACTAAATTGGCCGATAAAACGAATGGCAAACGTGGACGTTCGCCGCGGCCGGAAACGAGCCGACGAATGAAGCCGTTGCGCTTTCTGTGCCGAAGGTGGCGCCGATGCCGAGGAGGCCTCGTCCGCCGCCGCAGGTGAGGCCCGCCCCGCCCGGCCCCGCGCGGGCTCCGCGTGAGCGCCGAAGAGCCGCGCGGCGCCGCACGCTTGACAGACGGCCCGACGTGGCCGCCGGAAAAGCCATGCGAGCCGCTTGTCCCGTCCCGCCCCGCCTCGACCCTGGAGCTCAAGTCTGGGCGCCGCGTGCGTTTTGGCCTTCAGCGTTCACGTAGCGCCGGCGCGCAAATCGCCTTCTTCGGATGGCGTCGATCGTTTGGATTTGCGGCTCATGCTCTATTTGTTTCTCTGCCGAAGAAAAATCCTTTTAGGGTCGCCGCTCGGCCGGGCGAAGAGGCGGAGCTCCCGGACGCGGACCGGCCGAAAACCGCGGACCGCCCGAAAACCGCAGCCCTTTCCTGCACGCCCCCCAAAAAGACAAAAGCCGGGAGAGGCGGTCCCCGGCGCGTCAGCGGACGACGGGTTTTGTTTCCCCGGCGACGGTCACGTGACGCTCAGGGAGCCCGCGGGTGTGAATATCCTTCGGTTGGGTCGTTTGGCTCCTCCCTCCCTCCCTCCCTCCGTCCCTTTTTGTCGTTGCTGCCGGTAGCGTACGGTCTCGTGGCGTAGTTGACATCGTGTGGCTGTTAGCGTTAGCATTGTGCTCATCCTTCACCCCTCTCCAAATGGCGCGTGCAACCCGGACACGCCAATCGGCGCACGGCGAGGTACGCCGAGCGCAAAGTCACGTGCGAGTTTGCGCGCTCGCCGCTCTCGTCGACGGCTTCGTCGTTTATTCGGAACGACGCCGTCTTATCAAACGAGCGGCGCTGGAACGTTCCTATATGATCTACGAAAACGTATGCGTTTGTTTCTCGTTGGAAGACATCATTTAGTGTGAAATCTTTTCTGTTCTGCCTGAAGGGCGGAAGGTGGACTTCCGTGTGTTTCTGCGAGGCCCCTCGGAGATTTTTTTCCCCAGCGACCGCCAGAGGGCGCAAAAGTCGCGACGCGCAGCGGAAAAGGACACGCTCCGCATGGGCTCTAAGCCTTGTCCAAGTGTTTGCTTGCTCTTGTACGGTATTCGGCTTTCCCAGACGCGGTATTTACAAGCGTTGGCGTGTGCGACGTGTGTGTGAGTGACGTGCGTCGTCGGCCGTAAATACCGATTACCGTCAATTCATGTATTCTCGGACCGCTCTCAGCTGTTGTACATGGAGCGGTCGGGCAAGTCGTCCTGCTCCGGACCTCAAAGATGACAAGCGATCCGATTGTCCTGGTGAAGTTGTAGGGCAGCCAATAAAAAACCTGCAAAGTTTGCTCGAACGGGGGTTCCAGCGTTGCTGTTGCGTCATCGCGACTCGCGGCGGCGCGTTTGCTACGGGGGCCGGGTCGGGGGTCGCGGCGGAGGCGCCAGATGGAGCGGGCTGATGACGAGCCGGCCGCGAGGAGGATTAGGCCGAGGAGGAGGAGGAGGAGGAGGAAGGAAGGAAAAGCGGTCGCAGACTGGCCGCAGCGGCGCCGAGGACCATCGCCCGCCGGTGAGTCTCCGTCGCCGTCCGGCACGTTTCGCGGCGCGTTGACGCTGGCCGTTTCCTCTTGTGCTCTCACCGCGTACGTAGCCTTACCGCGTCCCTCGTTTTTCCTTTTTTTCTTTTTTTTTCCGCTTTCCTTGCTTTTGTCAGCGCCGCTTCGAGCGACGCCTTATGTCGGGGGCGCCCGAGTCCGGTCCTCGGGAGCCCACGACCACCCGGCCCGTTTTCCACGGGACCCGGGTTCAAGTAACCGCGAACGTTCTCGGTCTTTTGCCCGTTAGCCGAAAACGGGTTAGGGTTAGGGTTAACCCACGATCGGGGCTCTCCGGGACCGGACTCGGGCGCGCCGGCGCGAACGCGGGGACGCCCGTCTCCTCTCCGCGCGTTCCTCGTCCGGCCGCGGTGTCCCTACGTCCCGCCCTGTCGGATAATTGTCGCTCGCCTTTCGCTGCGTGACGCCGCGTTGGCCGGAGCCCGGGCCGCGCCGCCCCGCGCCGCCCCGCCTAACCGCGCGCCTCCTCTGTCTTGGCGCGGACCGCCACCTCAGCCCGACAAAGACATTAATCCGATCCGGCCGAGCCGGCGAGATTAAGGCGGATTAACGTCCCGGAGTCCGACTTCGACCCAGACCTTCATCTTCATCGTCCCGGGGGGGCCCGGCGACATGGGAGCGAGCGGCCGGGTGAGCTGCGCCGCAAAGTCGCGGTTCCCCTTTACCGGCCAAACTCATCTCCCGCGCGCGACCGTAAAAGGCGCCGGAGGCACGGGGACTTAAGGGTCCTCGGCCGAAAGGCTTCCCCCTCCGTTCGGGCGGCCGACGGCGCAAACCCACCCCGGGCGCCTCGGCCCGGCGAAGCGCGCCGGCTAACGCGAAAGTCCCGCCGCCTCCCCCCGCAGGCGGCCGAGCGGTCCGGCGGCGGGGGCGGCGAGGGACGCGGCGCCATGTGACGAGCGGCCGTCGCCCGTTTCTCGCCTCCCGGGCGCCATGTTGGAAAAGATGTCCCGCCGGCAGCGTTCGCTGCTGTCGCTGGCCTTGACCTCGCTGGCCCTCAGCCTGTCCGTGTCGGCCTTCTGCACGTCCTACTGGTGCGAGGGGACCCACAAGGTGGTCAAGCCGCTCTGCCTGTCGCCCGTCAAGATGAGGAACTGCGGGCAGAACAACAGCCGGCCCTACACCACAGGTCAGAGGGGGCCGAGGCCGTCCGCGTCCCCGATCCCCGTAGCTATCCCGCGTCCCGTTCCTCGGTCGGATTCTACTTTATTCATCCCGCCGCGGCTTTGGGAGCGGGGCGCCCGGAGGGGAAGACGCGCTCCAAGTCGTTTCCCGGGAGAGCGGAGCGGCCCGGATTCTCCTAATCCCTTAAAGCTTTGTTGCTAATCTCCCGACTCTCGCCGATTGCGGCGGGTTTATCGCGCGGCGCGTGTGGAATCCACATGCGCGGCCTGGCCTCGCCCCCCTCGGGAACGGGCGGATTAGACTTTGCGGACGAGGGCCGGCGGGCGCTCGGCCCCCCCCCCGCCTCGCCGCGGCCGCGCGGGTCCCCCCGTCGCATAAGATGGCGGCCTCGGAGCCTCTCGCCCGCCGGCTCTTTTTTGAGGGCGACCGCGGAGACGGGGCCGGCGAGAAGCAAAGAGTCACGCGTCCGCCGGCGGGAAGGCGGCTCAACCCCGCGTATTGTCGCCCGCCCAGAGGCCCCGACGCCGGACCCCAGGAACCCGGTGTCCAACGCGACGCTGACGCCGCTGCAGAGGGAGCAGCTGGCCGTCCTCCGCAGGAAGCAGCTGGCCAACGCCGTCCACTACATCTGGGAAACGGGCGAGGACAAGTACATGCTGCGCTACTTCCACACCGGATTCTGGCTCTCCTGCGAGAAGCACAACGAAGGTGAGCGCCCGGAAGGGAAGACGCGCTCCACGCCCCCCCCCCCCCACCCCCCCAAGACTCGCAAACGCGGGAGGTGACCCGTCGCCCCGGCGCTCGCAGGTGACGACCAGGAGGAAAAGTGTCGCAGCTTCATCGAGCTGACCCCGGGGGAGACCCAAGGTGAGCCCCCCCGCTTGGCGCGCCAAGACGGAGGCTGACGCGCGTCTCCCGACCCGACCCGGCCCGGCCCGGCCCGGCGCAGGCGTCCTGTGGCTGTCGGTGGTGAGCGAGTTCATGTACATCGGGCTGCTGGCCACGGGCTTCCTGCTCATGTGGGTGGAGGCCATCTGCTTGTGCGCCAAGCGGGAGATGAACGCGCTCAAGATCAACGCCTTCGCCGCCATGTGCACCGTGCTGTCAGGTGGGCCTAAGCGCGGGCGAAACGCGGCCGTCAACCAGCGCGCGCGGGGGGCCCTTTCAGGGAAAAGTGGCCGGACGCTTTCTTTGATCTGTATTCCTGTATTCTGGATTCCTTGTGAATCTTCCTCGGCCAAACGCGCTCCCCAAATGCCCCTGTCCCAAACGGGCGTCTGAAGCGGGCGGGCCTTTTGTGCCCCGCAGGCATGATGGGCATGGTGGCGCACATGATGTACACCACCGTCTTCCAGATGACCGTCAGCATCGGGCCCAAAGACTGGAGGCCGCAGACCTGGGACTACGGCTGGTCCTTCGCGTGCGTACCCGCGGCGCGGCGCGGCGCGGCGGCGGCGGAGGCCGAGCGCTGACGCTCCCCTCCCTGCGCCCAGCCTGGCGTGGCTGTCTTTCAGCTGCTGCATGGCGGCCGCCGTGGCCACGCTCAACTCCTACACCAAGACCATCATCGAGATGAAGCACCGCGCCCGGCTGCGTCTGGAGGAGGTCCGCGCCGCCGCCCGCGCCCCCTCCTACGAGGAGGCCACGGGCGCCGTCTGCTCGCCGGGCCGGGGGGGGGCGTGGCCGGCCTGCGGCAACTGCGGGGCCGGCGGCGCGCTGGTCGGGATGGGGGTGGCGGGGATGGGGGCGGTGGGCCTCGCGGGCTCGCCGGACCCCGGCGGGGCGCTGGTGCCGGAGGGCTGCCAAGACTGCGAGGACTGCGAGAGGGAGTTGGACCGGATGGACTTTCTGCGGCGGGAGCGGGAGGGCTCGCTCTGCTAGCGCCGCGCCCGAGACCCGGAAGAGACGGCGGCCGAGCCCGCCGGCGGGACCGCCGCTAAACGCGTTTTCGCCGCTTTGCCGGACGAGAACCGCGAGCGCGTTTCCGCCGCGTGTCCAGTAAAGCGGCCCGTACCTGGACCCCGCGCCCGAGGCGACCCCTTGTGTTTATTTCGCCGCGCTTTTCCGGTGCCGAGCGGACCGGGACAGAAAAACAAAAACAAAAGCCAAACGGGTTAGGCTGAGCCGGTCGTTCCCAACGGGGCGAAGCGTCCGGGAGCCGGGCCCTCGTGACGAGCGATAGGACGAGAGGCCGGGCGGGCGGGGCGCGTTCCCAAAGGCCCGTTTGCCGGCTGGCCCAAAGCTCTCGTGTCAAGCGGGGGGATTTAGCGGCCGCGTTTAATGAGCGCGACAGAAAAGAATGAGCGCTCTGGACCTGAGACAGATGCTCGGCACAAGATTACGCAAGTAATCTGCGCAAAGCGACGGACGAGCCGGCTCGCCGACGGCGGAACGACGCGAGGGGGAGGGGGAGGGCGGGACGGATCGGATCGGGGTCGGATGCCGGAAGAAAGACGCTCGGCCCCCCCGGGCCCGAGTCGCCGGTTGTCGCTCCGCGAAAAAGGAGCAAATGCGGAGTTGGTGCAAAAGGAAGGCCCAAAACCAGCCGCCGGCCCGGTCGGGCGCCGTCCCCGAGCGTCGCGACGGGAGGAATTGGAGTCGGCTCTCCGCGAGCGCGTGGCAAGGTCGGCCTTTATTGACGAGCAAATGACGAGGGGAGACTGAGCACGTCTTGGCCGCCCGTTTTGGCCAAGCTAACACACGGCGGGACATCCGAGTGACAAGAAACGGCATCTAAACAAAGGCCTCGCTGCTCCACGGTAACGCGGTCGGCGCTTTCTTCTGAAAGGGACCGCTTCGGGCGCTGAAAAGTTTGGGGAAAAAAAAACAAAAGATCCTTGCCGGTTGTTTCTAAACAAAACCCAGGCCGTTGCGATGGCTTTTCATCGACCCGAGCGCCGGCGAGGAGGAGGCGTCGCTCTATGACGGGGGCGTCCAAAGCCGCTTCTTCGGGTCGCCCGCGTCCGCCGCCGCACCCGATTCGACGAGCCGATGGTCGGAATCGGCTGCGTTGGAGGAGGGAAGCTTGAAAAACCTGCGGGACGGCGGCCCCCGGGGACCGGCTTCGGGGACCGGCTTCGGACACCTTTGTCCTCCGCGCACGCGCTCGAAAAGAACAAGAAGACAAGTATCTGCTGCAACTCAAAGCTACGGCTGGTGGGCGGACCTCGGGGGCGGGGCCGGGAGGCCGGAACGAGAAGCGCCACCGCGTCGGCTGGGGGGGGGGGGGGGGCTACTTGGGGGGCTGGTACTGGATCAGACGGAGGGCCTCGTCGTTGTCCAGAACGCCCTGGATGAACTCGCCCTCGGCCACGCGATCTGAAAAACGCGGCAAAAACCTGCGTAAGGGGCGCCCCGCGACCCCTCTGCCGCTTTTCCCTCACCGTTCTCTCCCTTCTCAAAGAACTTCCAGAGCTTTTCGGCCCTCTTCTCCGCCGTGTTCTCATCGTCGGGAAGATTGGGCACCTCGTCTTTGGGAATCAGCTTGAAAATGGCCTGCAACACACGCGCGTCGTGGCGGAAGCGCTCGTACTAGCTGGCAAAACCGTACGGCGCCCAGAAAGGCCGCCGCAAACCCGGACGAGCGGCGCTTTTCGTTCCCGGTGTGGGAAAAGGCATTGTATGGCTTTTTTTTGGGAGGCTCGGGGAACGGGCTGAAATTTCGGGCAAAAATGCGGACGCGGCGTCCAATCGTCCCCGCGCGCGCATCGGCGAGTCCTCGGACGGATACGGGAGACCCGAAAGGGCCCGGCCGGCTTAAGGCGCGGGCACCGGTTCAAGTCTTAATCCCGCTCCTCCCGCCGCCCGCGGACCTCTGACGCGAGCGCGGCCTTCCCGTCAGATCCGAGAAGGCCTTCGGAGCGAGCGACGGGGGGTCTCGGCGGCGGCCCGGACCTACCGTGCAAATTTCCTTGACCTCGGACTTGGTGATGTAGCCGTTCTTGTCGACGTCGAAGAGCGAGAAGGCCCACTCCAGCTTCCTGGTGGTCTTGCCGGTGGAGGTCATGTGCAGGGCGATGATGTACTCCTTGAAGTCCAGCGTGCCGTCGTCGTTGCTGTCGAAGGAGCGGAAGACGTGTTGCGCGTAGGTGTTGCCGTCGCTATCCGGGAAGAACTTGCTGTAGATGGACTGGAACTCCTCCTTGGTCAGGCGCCCGCTGGGACACTGCCTCTTGAAGTTGTCGTACCACTGCGTGATCTCCGTCTCGGAGAACTTGGTGTGGAGCTTCAGGTCCTCCAAGATCTCCTTGGACACGGCGCCGCTCTTGGAGTTTCCCATGGCTGCGGAGGGGACGAGAAGAGGGAGGAGGACGAAAGCTGAACCCGAGCCGGCCCCGCCCGCGTCGACGGCCGAGGTCTTTCGGGGAAAGTCGCGGACGGGCTGGAGGGTTCCCCCGCCTTCCGGCTCGCGCCCCGCGGCCGCTGCTGGCGGCCGAGAAGGAGGCGGCGGCCACGATCCCGGCGCCCTGCCGGACAACGGGCCTCCCGGGGCTCAAGCGTGACGCCGCCGCCGCCGCCCGAACGAACGGAAGAAAGCGCCGAGCGAGCGGAGCGCTTTGCGGCAAGTTTGCCCCTCACCTGTGCCTGCGTGCCCGTGTATGCGCGGCGGTAGCCGATCCGATTCCTAGTCTGGCGTCTGCCGGGGCAATCCGACTTCACCTGCTCGGATTAGTCAATTAAACATCATCGCCCGGAGGCGGAGCCACGGGAGAGCCCATGTGAGTCCCGACACGCACGCTCGCGGGCGGGCGCCAATGTGATCCTTTCTTCATCGCCTCTCGCTCGCATGAAAACCTTCAGTCGCTTGTTGATTTTGCAAAGTCACCAGAGGTCACTTTGAAGTCTTCGCTTCGGTTCTACCTCCACGTCGTTTGAGCAGCGGCTCCTCGGCCGGGACGCTCGTGCCTCGCGGCCAGCCCCCCCCCCAAAACCCACGCAAAACATCGGCTTCCCTTCCGGGGTCCTCCCATGCGCCCCTCACCCTCGGAGTCCTTTCCAAAAACACGCCATTGGTCATTGAGTGGGTGGAGGCCCGGTTCGTTGGCTTGTCCCATGCCTCCCCCCCCCGTCCTTTGCCTTTGCACGACACGCTCATTTGTCTCCCGCAATTTGGCGGATCGCGCATCAACCTGAATGTGGCTGTGTGTTTATTACGGGATGCGGGAGGAGAGTGAAATAAACATCAGCTCAAGCGATTAGAGGAAAGCGAGACGTAGGCCCTGCAACTTTTGACCTCCGGCAGGCAGGCCAAGACTTAAAGCGCGTAAATCCAACGGCACGCCATCTGTTCTTGTTCGGTGGTTCCGGCGCGGTGGCCGCGGGGCTAACGGGTGGGCGCCCCCGGTGGACGAAGACCGACCCGCGGCTGGCCCGTCCGTCTCCGATCGCGTGCGCGTGGGGGCGGGGCTGAGACGAGGGCCGAAATCAAGAAGCGCTCAAAGCGGACGTCCCCGAAAAGCGCCCTCGAGGACAGAGAGGAGCTATTCGGAGCACCCGCCGGTGGCAAAGGGACTCCTGTCATTGAAAAGGGGGGCGGGGAGATTAGCCGCGCGGGGTTAAGGAGGATTTGGCAGCGGAACAAAGCAACTGAAAAGCGGCCCGCCTCCCTCCCGGTGGCGTCAAATCCCCTTGAGCGGAGTTTGGGCCAGCTGCGTTCGCAGGCAAAGTTCAAGGCCGTTGTCGTCATCCCGATGCCCGCGCGCGGGCGCACGCAAGCGGGAAGCAAATTCTTCGTCCAAAAGTTGCCGAGGGCAAAGCTCCCCGTCCCGGAATAAGACCGACTAAGGAGATGAACGTCGCCCTTTGGCCCGCGCGGTCACTTTGAAATCTCCCGGATTGACTCGATTATGAAATGGAACCACTATTGGATCGCTCTGTGAGGGCGAGTCCGCCCTCCGTTAGGGGGCAGTGTTTCGTCGCGCACGTTGCCTCTCGGCACAGGGACAAAGAGCCGTACGTGTCTGTGCCACGTCCGACAAAGAGGAATGTTTATGTTGGTGCGGTTCGAAGCCGCCGGCCCGCTTATCGTGAGTGTTGTCATGCCGATTACTGGGAATGACGCGCCGGCGGGGCTGCGCTTTCCTTCGGGCGCGGGCGAGCCGGGATGGTCGCTTGCGAGCCCGGATGGTCGCTTGCTCGACTTCCGCGTTTGCTCACTTGTGCCCCGCCCGCCCGCCCGCGCGGGACGTTTGGCACCGGCGCGAAGGAGCCCGATTGGCGCGAGTCGGGCGGTGTCGGCGCATGCGCGCGAGTCTCGCCACCTGTTGGGGCCTCTTATTATAATCAAGTCATTGCCCGCTCGCCCCGGCTCCTATTACAGAAGTATAAAGCCCCGAGCCGAGCCGAAACGACGCGAGCTTGCAACTCCTCACGTTGGTGTGACGGGATGAATTCGGAATGCGGCTCGGACGATGCGAGCATGACAGGTACCGGCGACCCAGCTCTCGCCGCGCACCAGTTCCCGAGTGTTCCATGGGCTGTATTGGACTTTTAAGGGGCGCCGCGAGCCTTTCTTTCCGAGTCCGCGCGCACGCACGCACGCAGTCACGCACTCACCCCCCCCCCCCCCCCCACACACACACACACACACACACACACACACACACGCACACACCTCCAGTGGAGTGAGGCAGAGGGACCCATTTGCTGCTTGAGCCTCATTCGGGTCAAAAGCAAAGTGAGCTAGCGAGCGCAATCGCTGTGTGAAACACTTTGAGTCTGACCCGGCGGGCTCCCCCGGCGGGCAAGTCGGCCCGTCCGCTAGTTGCATCCAGCTCTCAAAATGGCCACTTCGAAAATGTGTCGCGCGAACGCTTCTGGGAAGGAAACCTAGAGCGCCGCGGAAACGCATTGAGCGGAGTTCAAGCCGCGAGCTTCCCCAGCTCGGTTGCCACCGCGGGGGTTAAGGCCCATCGAGGCCCGGCGATGCCGTTTCCGCAGATTGGGCGCCGGCGAGTCCCACCTTTCTTCACGCGTTCCTAACGTTGGAGTGTAACAGCAGCTTTTTAATCACACGCACGCACGCGCGCGCGGGCGGGAACGGCGGGAGGACCGAGCCGAGCCGAGCCGAGCCAGGACCAGCGCGCCCCGTCTTGTGTTTGCAGCTCACCACGTGGCCCGCGCGGCGGCGGAAGGGGAAGCTTTGTGTTCCGAGTCCTACGAGGTGTCTTTCCCCCTGGACGAAGGCCCCGAGAGCCACGGCCGGCGGACCGCCGACGGTAGGCGCGCGGCCCCGTCCGAACGAGCGCGTTGGGAAGCTAGCCCGAAGACGAGCGCCGCCCGGCCCCCGCAGAGGCCGGCCCGCAGGAGGCGCCCCCCTCCCCCTACAGCCCCTTTATCCTGGTGTCCAACCTGCGGGCTCACCTCTACGTGGCGCTGGAGAAGAACGCCTGGCTGCAGAAGCGCATCGACGAGCTGGAGGAGGAGCGCAACTTCCTGCGCTGCCAGCTGGACCGCCTCATCGTCGGCGCGCGGGGCCGCGACGGTGAGGAGGGGCGCTGCGGGGGAACGGGCTCGAGGCCACCGGCGTACGGACGTGATCAAACATTGTGTATGGAAGCGCCGAAAACCATTTTCCTTTTTCAAAAAGCAAAAACCATTTTCGTTTTTCCGTCCGTCCGCTTCCTGGCAAGGCATTCCGCGGCGAGCGACAGCGTCGAGGCCGTCGTAGGTTTTGGCGCCGGCCGGCGCGCAAACTTTCGCTTTGCCCCAAATACAGCAGGGTTTGCGGAATTCCCGGAGTGGCGCGCCGCGCGGATCCAGCCCGCCGGTCCGACCGACCCCCCCTCGCCGATGACCACCCGCTCCGGAATGACCCTGAAACGCCAGCGAGGACCAGGAGCTCTGCCGCACCGCGCCCTACCCGGTGAGAAACCGGCACCCGCCGACGGACGGAACCCGAGGTCCGGGGCGGCCCGAGGTCCGGGGCGGCCCGAGGTCCGGGGCGGCCCGAGGTCCGGGGCGGCCCGAGCCCGACCGGCGGTAACGCGCCTTCGAGGTCCCACGCTCCGAATCCTCCGCGCAGTCAAGCGGGAGTTTGACTACACGGACGAGGAGTTCCTGGAGGAGCGCGAGGAGCACCCCGGGCGGGACGGGGACTCGTCGCCGGGGGCCGGCGCCGAGGAGAAGGGCCCGAGCGTGAAGATGAGGAGGATCTTCATCAGCCGCGGCAGGGAGAGGCAGAGGGGTGAGTGGCGGCGGCGCAATCTTTGCTCGAAGAGCCGGCGAGCCAGCGAGCGCTTCCTCCTCGCAGTCAAAGACCCGGACGGCGTTCTGATCCGCTACAAGAAGATCCTGTCCACCTACCAGCGCGTGAGAAGCATGTCGCGAGCGTTCCAGATCCACGGCGTGGACCGCAACACCATGGCTTCCACCTCGCCCATCGCTGAGCTCCTGCTGGTGGCGCCACACAAGGTCCCGCCTTTGTTTGTCTGTCCGCCCGCCCGCTCGGCCGCCCGCCCGCCCGCCCGCCCGCTTCCCCCAATGCGGCAGCATGGGCATTGGCTCACAACAGTCGCTCGCCTGACCAGTCCTTGTCGGCATGTATTTGCCCGCGGAGCTTAGCCGCGCGGGGCGGCTTCCGGCAGCCAATCGCTCATTCCGATTCTCGAAAGGGCCCGGCGCGCGACATTTGAAACGTTCCGCGCCTCGCCCCCTCGGATGCGGACGGGCCGCCAAAGACGCGTCCGACCGCGCCCCGAGCGGGCGCCGTTGGGAGGCGACGGGGCCTCGATACGGCGCTCTCGCTGACGCCTCCTAGCCGACGGGCCCCCGCGCTTTCCGACGGCCTGGATTTCCATGGCCTCGGCGGCGTCCGCCGGGAAGGACGCGGGAGATATCGGCCTCTAGATGGCGCCAAAGCGCGGGAGCCTCTGGCTTCTGGCGCCAACAAGGAGGCCCTCTTTGGAGAAAGGGCCCCCGTTTGCGTACGCGCGAACGAGCGGTGGGCGCGCAGCTTTTCGGACTCGGGAAGCCAAGATAAGTAGCTCCTTAGTAGCTCCTCCAAGTAGTAGTTCCTTTGCCCGCCGCGCAGATGGCCGAAGTGGGCGAGTTCGAGGCGGCCAAGGAGAAGCTTCTGGACTACGCCAGGCGCTGCTACAAGATCATGGACCAGCAGACGCAGGCGCAAGTCGAAAGCATGAAGAAAAGTCACAAGCTGCTGCCCATCTCCTACCGCTTCAGGAACTGAGCGCGACAAAGAGGTGCACTTTGCTTTCCTTCGGCACGTTACACTTTATTTGTTTCCGTCTTTTTTTTTGGCGCACGATTTGCTCGGGCACAAATCCCAGGTGAATGACCTCGGTTGCTTTGAGATGCCTGTTCTTTAGTTTGTTTTTTTCATTTGTTTTTTTGTTACCACGTGCGCACTATGTTCCCTATCTGTTGTGCTGCTCAAACTAATAAAAGTGCAATGTGTTTCGCAACAGCTTCAAAGACCGTTGGTTCTGAACTAACCGCGTTCCGATTCCGGCGAAACGCTTCAAATATATGCAAGCGCACCATTGGCTGGAATGGAGCGTCGCGGCTTCTTCCCCGGTGAGCCTCGGCGGGCAAAAACGCTCGTGCGGCGTCGAGCTTCATATACAGTACGATATAATACGGCGGACCCCTGGGTTGCGGCGTCCCCGCTTTCATTTTTTTCACCTTACGAAGTGAAACGCTAACTTTTTCGTCCCCTCTTTGCGGCGGCTTTCCCGCCTCCGGCATCGAGATCGACAAAATTCAAACCTGCCGGTCCGTGTTAGGGTTAGGGTCACTGCACTAAAATGCTAGTCTGCTATTGGTCGGCGTCACTAATTGGCGACGCGCTAAAGGCTGGATCCGGCGCGAGTGCTTACCGTGCTGCATTTATCGCGCATTTTAGGGCTTACTTCCAACCCGGATTGCTCAGCCGCGGTCCCGAGATCGCCAGCGACGTTTTACACCCGTTAGCTAATCGCCATAGGCGTACGACGGGTTTGCCTTCGATCCCGACGGCGGAACGGGTTAATTTCGTACGGCGGTTACACCGTACGCCGGCCCGGTGTTTCGTCTTTGTCGCGCATCGATAACGGTAAACGCTCAAGGCACGCCTTCATGTAAAAACGGCCAGGTAGGCCCCCAAATATGTATAATGAGCGACTGAAGAGCGGATGACAACGTTTTGGTTTCCAAACTGCTTTCCAAATGTAATTTTAATGAAGTGAAACGCCTCAGTCCTCAACGACATAGTTCCTCGGCGACAAAATGGCCCCCGTGCCGAAGGGGAAGGATTGCGGTTTTTCCCGGTTTCTAAGAACAGCTGCTTTGGAGGGTAGAGCGACGCGCGAGCGCTTGAAACGTTGGCGGCGAAAAGGTGGCGCCAAGTGCAAACGCTCCCATTTGGGCCACGTACGCGCCGATGCTTCCGTCCGGTCCCTTTGTTGAAATGTCTCGCGGTCAGACGCAGCCGAGTGTGGCTTTTTCGTCTGTTTTTTTTTTTTTTGGCCACGTCGGCGAGATGTTGCCCTGTCCTGCTGCCTTCTTTTGCAGCTACTCTTGGAAAACTATGAGAACGTTGCATATCTGGCTTTTGGCCTCCACTTGCAGGCTTGCGTGCGTGCGTGCGTGCGTGCGTGCGCGTGAATGCAGGCAGCATCATCCCCTTTAAGTCATAAGGGTTCAGTGCAGCATATTTTTTGAACTTGCTCGGCAATTATGCTTCTGTAAGTTTTCATCCATACATGGCTCAGTGGAGGTGTGTCTGTGTGTGCGTGAGAGTGCGAGCGAGATCTGTGGGAGTTTCACAGGACGCTGGGATTCCTAAAGTTGTGTCCCGCAAAGCGAGCTTGGTCTCCCAGCTCCTCCTCGATCCTGCGCGCGAGAAGAAGACCGGATGAGCCGAGAGGCAGCGGCGCCGCGGGAATTGCGGCGCTGACGCCGGCCCCCCTTGAAGGCGCCTTCGGGGCTCAGGCTCACCCACATCCCCGCGCTTCGCTTGCCCTCCCGCACCCGACGGCGGGGCCACTGACCTCATGAGCTGGTTGTATTTGGCCAACCTTTCGGACCTGCAGGGGGCGCCGGTCTTGATCTGCGGCACGCACGGGACCCGGCGAAAGGCATGGACGCGATGAGCCGCGCGCCTTACGACTCGGAGGCGCGGCGCGGCGCGGCGCGGCGCGGCGCGGCGCGCGTACCTGTCCGGTGCACAGTCCGACCACCAGGTCTGCGATGAAGGTGTCCTCGGTCTCCCCGGAGCGATGGCTGACCATGACGCCCCAGCCGTTGGCCTGAGCCAGTTTGCACCTGCGGGGGGCGACAGGCGCGTGACGAGAGGCGCCCGCGGGGGGGGGGGGGGGGGGGGGGGGGGGCTCTCCTTGGGTCGGCCCAGCTCCAAAAATTGGCAAATTGAAACGGAAAGACCCTCCTAGTTTGAAAGGCCGGCTCCGCTCACGCTCCCGAACTGGGAGCCTCGAGCGAGAAGGCTCAATTTGGATGCCCGAGCCGAACGGGAGCCTCCCCCGCGGAAAGCGGAGAGTCGGAAACGCCGGCGTACGCTTGTATGGCCTCGCTGACGGAGCCGATCTGGTTGACTTTGAGCAGCAGGCAGTTGCAGGCGCGCTCCTCGGCCGCCTTCTCGATGCGCTTGGGGTTGGTCACCGTCAGGTCGTCGCCCACCACCTGGATGCCCACCCGCGCCGTCAGACGGGACCAGGCCTCCCAGTCGTCCTGGTCGAACGGGTCCTCGATGGACACCACTGGCGGGGAGGAGGAGAGGGGCGGCGTCAGGGTCCGGGGCCGCGATGCCGGGGCGGGGCCGCCCGCCCGCCCACCCACCCGGGTACTTGTCCACGAAGCCCTGGTAGATGTCGGCCAGCTCCTCGGCGTCCACGCGGCGCTCGGCGTCCGCCGGGGACTTAAAGTCCAGGTCGTACTTGCCCTGCCGGTAGAACTCTGAGGCGGCCACGTCCATGCCCACCACCACCTTGTCGGTGAAGCCCGCCTTCTCGATGGCCGTCTGGAGGAGGTCAAGGGCTGGGGGGGGAGCGCGAGCGTCACGGCCCGGACCGGCCCGCCGACGGCGAGCGTCGCCCGTCCTCACCCTCGCTGCTCTCCAGGATGTTCGGCGCGAAGCCTCCCTCGTCGCCCACGTTGGTGGCGTCCCGGCCGTACTTGTGCTGGATGACGCCCTTCAGCGTGTGGTACAGCTCGGAGCCTATCCGCAACGCCTCCCTGGGGGGGACGAGCGCAAGTTCCCGGCATGCCCCGGATCGCCGGCGCCCGGGCGCTCGCCCGGCCTTACTTGAAGGACTCGGCGCCCACGGGGAGCACCATGAACTCCTGCATGGCCAGCTTGTTTCCCGCGTGAGAGCCTCCGTTGATCACGTTGAAGGCCTGCCGCGGTCAAGAGGAGGTGAGCCTCGGACGGGACGGGACGGGGCGGGGCGGAGCGAGCGCCGCTTGTCACCCACCGGCACGGGCAGAACCATTTCCGTGTTCCCGGCCAGGTCGGCGATGTGCCTGTAAAGGGGGACCTCCTTGTGGGCGGCGCCCGCCTTGCAGACGGCCAGCGACACGCCCAAGATGGCGTTGGCCCCGAAGCGAGCTGCGGGCCCGTAAGTCGGTCAATCGCCTTCCGCGCGTGGCCCGGGCTCGCCGCGCCGGACGGCCGCTTACATTTGTTGTCGGTGCCGTCCATCTCGATCATCAGGTTGTCCAGCTGCTCTTGCTCTGTCACGCAGATTCCCTGCGCCCATTCGGCGGGCGTAAGCGCGAGCGCTCGCTCGCTCGCTCGCGCGCGGCGTCGCGACCGTTCGGCGCGGTGCTCACCGAGGCCATCAGCGCGGGGCCCAGCGTGTCGTTGATGTGTCCGACGGCCTTCAGGACGCCTGAAAAGCGGAAGAAAAGCAGGTCGGCTCGGAGCCGCGTGCGCCGGCGGGTGGCGCCTCGGCGTCCCGCGCGCGCCCGCCCGCCAACCTTTGCCCTTGTATCTGCCGCCGTCTCCGTCTCGGAGCTCCAAGGCCTCGTAGATGCCCGTCGACGCGCCGCTGGGAACCGCCGCCCGAAAGACTCCTGTAACGGCGGCCAAAGGATCGTCCGCCGGGTTAATTGCGGCGCGCCTGTGAAGCCGCTTGGGCGACGGGCCGCAGAGCCTCAGAAGAAGAGCGAGCGAGGCCGGGTGCCTTACGCGCTCGCCTTTTCCGTCTTTGCGGAAATACCCGAAGCCCGCGCGATTATCCGTTGGCCGCTCGACCTCGTTTGGCATGATACGTTAGCGTTAAGCTACAAATTAGTTGTATTTTTTTTTTTGGGTGCCGTCACCTTTGTCGGTGCGGAGGTCCACTTCCACCGTGGGATTGCCTCGGGAGTCCAGGATCTCCCTGGCCACGATGCTGACCATGGACATGGCCAGGGAGATCCTGGACTCCCGAGGCCTTCCCTCCGGTCGGAAGCTGGCACCTCCGCAACCGACAAAGCGTTGACGGCCTTTTCTTTACGAACCGTGCTTTCGTTGCCTTAAGGGCGTGCGATTTCCCAACCTCGTTTTAGTCAATCAAAACCAAGTAACTAAAGCTGCGCAAACATTTATTCCTGTCCACGAAAGGAACACTCGTAACTATGGGGAAGATTTGCGTGCTTGCCCGCCTTATGGTCTGGGGGATCTTCCTGGGAGCTGGGCGTTAAAGGTCCTGGTCCCGCCGCACGGAAGCGGGTTGCCGCTCCAAAGAGGACGATGTCTTGAGCGTGCCGTTCGCGTCTTCGCGTTCGTTCGCATTTGCCCAAAGCGAAAGCGGATGCGTATTACGTACGCCAGATAAGGTGTAAAAGTCGTTGGCGCCGAGGACTGAATGAGAGCTTCCATGTCCCGGGTCAGGTCGTGTGAGCGCGACTCAGCGGACGGCCGTTCCAACGGATCGGGCAAAATCACCAGCTTGTTTCTTCTCCCGCCGGAGCAATTTTCATGGCAATGCCCCGATTAGACGATTGGGGGTCACATGTTTCAAAGGGGACCTAGCGGGATCTAGCGCGCCTGAAAAGAAGCGGCGCTTCTCTGCCGGTTCGCTCGACTCTCGACTTGTCTTCTTGTGATCGTTGACGCGTGTTACGTAAGGCCGCGCTTTGCGTGTGTGTGTGGGGGGGGGGGGGGGGGGGGGGGGGGGCGCCACACCTCGCTCCTTCCACGCACTGCAGTGCTCTCTCCGAAGCGCAGCGGGCAACCTGCTGCAATGCATCCTTCGAGCACGGCCAGTCAGTGTTGCCTTTTGCTTTCTTTCAATCGGCGTACGTCAGTGGCTGACGCGCGCGCGCCTGTGCGTCTTAATCCGTCCGACGAGCCGGGCGCACACGCAAAGTAAGACGGCCACAGATAAAGTCGCTGGGTAAGGAGGATGAAACAAAGCCGGAAAGAAATCGTCCAAAGGGCTCATATGCGTGGTTGGATCGCAAGTGTCGGAAGTGGAACGCGCGCACGTCATTGACTTCCTCGCGTTTTGCTCGAGCGGACAATGCGCGCGCACGCCTTTGAAGAGCATCTGATCTTTCGATTGATTTCAGCATTTGGGGATCCAGCTCGATGGAGCAACGACGCAGTTCAAAGCAGGTCGCGCGCACGCCCTTGTGGTAGCCTTTTAACACGGACACACGCACGCGCTTACGCTAGCCCAAAATCCAGAAAACACACGATGGCTACAAGCAGCACACACTTGACAGAATAATCGCCCCAACTTTACTGCGGCATACATGCGTGGACGCAGGCAGAATCGCGGCGAAGATGGCGCCGGCTTCGTTACCTGTCTTGTGCGTGTGTGTCCTGGCGGAGAGGCTGAGATGCTTCTGGAGCATCCGGAGAGGGAAAATGGCACGGGAGGAGGGAGAGCGGCGGGGGGGGGGGGGCGATGATGGAGGGATACGGCTGAGGTGCACAGGAGGTAAAAATCGAGCGGCGGGCAGACAGGCGGGGAAGCTAGTGGGGGCGGGGGCGCTTGGGGGTGCACTTTTCTTCATCTGGGTTACATAATCCACCCCCAGCGCATATTCCCAGACACGCTAATGCCACAGCTAACTCAATGCCATGCGTCTGTGATTTTGTTTGCGCATAATCATGCGATTCCTTTTTCTGGAAGCTCGCAGCTAACGTTGCCTAGCTAAAATCCGCAGTCCGAATGACCGCAGACCACTAACGAGCGGCGGTTTTGATGTGCCGCGTCACCCCTGAACACCGGCCCTGACTAATATTGAAAACGGCCCTCGTACTCGGGGGCTTAGGCTCATTCAGTTTGTGTACCCCCCCCCCCCCTCCCCCCCGAAGGGAAAGGAAAACCCCCTTCCAGGCTAAACAGGTTGAAATGGACGGTGCGTGTACCATATACAGATACACAATCATCTTTATTCTCTGTGAATTCAAATAAAATAAAAGGGCTAATATCCAACCTCTTCATTTGTTTCCACTATAGTGGCAATTGATTTGAGGTCCTCTTGTCTTTGGACCTTTTCAAGTCCCCGTGTGGTCAGTCGAGGACATCCTGCGATGCCACGCAGTTGACCGCTGTCTTGCTGGGACGAAATGGACACAAGAGCGGACACAAGCGAATAGGCCTGCTCTCGGGAGGATATTGCAGCAGTCTTGCTTGGCGCGCCCGCCTCCCGTCGAGTGGCCAAGGCGAGCGAGGGCGTTAGGGGTTATCTGGAAACACAGTTGGCATGAGAGCAACCTCTTATATTGGATGGAAAAAAGAAAGTATTGTAATCACGTTCAAAGCCGCGACCCGTTCGCCCTAATTCCTAAGTGTCCCGAGTTAGATTTTGTCAAGATTTTAATCATTTGCTGCATGCCTGTATTATGCTATTTCCGTGGCCGACACCAGAAAAGCTGCAAAGATTCGGAACGACGCAACGGGTTCTCTCTCAAAAATGTTATGTGAAACGATGTCATTGCTGTAATTGTTTTCATCAAGTACAATGTTGTCATGCCACACTCCTTTTGAACATAAAAACAATTGTTGGATTAACGGCGGTGCTTAGATCTGTTTCCCTCTTGTGGTCACGGAGGACATCGCGCGCCGAAAGCGTGAGCCGCTTTCAGTCACACACGCGCGACACGAAGGTGGATATTCTATTGCTCGAGGCACATGTGCTTTGCGTCATCGTAGCCCGTCATCGGCTCGTTAATGAAGGACACGCTGTTTTGGGAAACCGTCATCAGCGTGGCGAATGGGAAAATTCCGGCGGTACGTAACCGCAACGCACTTCCCATTTCCGGATTTCCGCGCTGTCTCCAAAGCTGGTTGGTGGGGAGCACTCGAGCGCGGTACGGCGGCCGAGGCGTCCCAAGTAGTCGTAGTAGAGGTTCGCAAACGTTCGTTTTCAGACTAGTTCGGCAAGATACGGACACGTTGGTCTCCAGAGTAGTCCGGCAAGATACGGACACGTTGGTCTCCAGAGTAGTCCGGCAAGGTAAGGACACGTTGGTCTCCAGAGTAGCGGACACGCTGGTCTCCAGAGTACTCCGGCAAGCTAAGCGCACGTCGGTCGTCTTCGCGACAGCGTCCTCTCGCTTCCCAGTAAGTGTGGAGAAAGCAAAGTTCTCAAAGAAAATGACCGGTTGACAGGCTAACGCTAAGTAGCCCAGGGTGCTCATTTTTCGCAAAGTGTTGACGCTTTCTCGCCCTAAACCAACACGCTGAAAACCACCACGTGCCCAGAGTGTCTTTTGTCAAGTTGAGAAGCAAAACAACAGGAATTTCCCGAAATATCTCTCCTCTCGTTATCCGATGAAGAAGGAAGACGCCAAATCTAGCCGCGCTTAGTTCGCGGCGACCGAAAAAGACACAGCGGCCAAAACGGCATGTCCGTTTTCAGCGGGAAAGGAGGGCTGCCCCCCCCCCCCCCGCTTTGGATTTCGACATCGACCTTTGACCCAAGGTTCTCGACGAGGCGTGACGTGACCGTCACAGGTGAGCCGCTCGTCTTGGAGGGGGGACGGGGAGCCGCTCGCCTCGGAGGGGGGACGGGGCGCCGCTGCACCTTTGAGCCGTTCGCCGCCCCTCACCTCACCCAGACGGGCGTCTTCCTGGCCCCCAGCGATCCGGGACGGGCGGGATCGTCGAGCGGGCGGCCCGGTACCTGTGCGAGCGCCCGGCGGCGAATTTTCCCAAGGGCTCCCGGCCTCTGCGGCGGCGGGGCCCGAAGAGAGCATGCCCAGACCATGCCCGGGCGAGACCGCGTCTCCCTCGATGGATGCGCGCATGTGCCGGGCTGCAGTGGACTCTAAAAACCTGTGATTTTGCTTCCAAATTTGCAGTTGAGCACGGGCACTGACAACGGTGCGATTATGGGGGCAAAAGATATTGTGCAATGCCACTTAGCACCTCTTGGGGCGCTAAACACGCGTGCGCTCATGTTGGTTGGCCAGTAGAGTTTTTCATTCTTGAGTGGACTAATATACATACAGAAAGGTGATCCCTTGATGGTTTTGGAATCTCCTCAATCTTTGACGAGTTCATTCACAATATACGTATGTCTTGTCCCAATGAAGACCCCCCCCCCCAAACAAAACAAAAACAAAACAACATATACAACCAGCACTGTCAGCTGCTGACAAACAATATTAAAAGAAAGCATACAAGCACTTGAGTCTTGCTCGTTCCTATTTCTGCTTGTGACGGTTGACGCGTTTGGGTCACTTTGGATTCACTTTGAACAACTTGTATCACCACATTTGTCGGCTGATGTCCATTTATTGTGTTTCATGTGCTCGCCGTGACCATATTCCGCTCGCGCGCCCAAAATTGGGTCGCAAACTCGAAAGGGACTTTTCGCCGTTCGTAGAGGAAGACGCAAGCAAAGTGCAAGTCGGAGTCGAATCGCGCCATCGACGCTTAGGTTTAAAACGACGGCGTATGTAGTATGGAGTTGGAAAGAAAAGTCATCGCGACAATGTATTTGATATCGTACGGAGAGTGGAGTTTCCCTCTCGCCAGTCGGCGAAGCCCGCCGCTCGCTCCAAAGGCAATTTTAGCGGATGACGGCCAAGCTACCGCTTTAGCGCTCGGGAATCGTCGGTCGCGTCGACGGAAACCACGGATAGAAAAAGTCTTGGCGCCCCTGTCCCAAATGCGCGCGGCGAGCCCGAGACGCAGCCTTTTCCAAAGCTTCGCCCCCGTCGGCGCGGCGTACAAGCCGGCCGGCTCCGAGGGAAAGCGGATCGCGCGATCGAACCCCTGCGTGTTGTGTTTGTATGTCTCGCGCGTGCGCTTCCGCCCAAAAGTGTACGTGGTGTTTGCGCCGAGGTGCGGGTCGGCCTATCGTTTTCGCACTTGGCCACGTGGCGCCAGACTCGTGGAAAACGGCGGGCGCCCGCGACGTAGAGCGACGGCCCGGCCGCGCGCGCCCGTCGCTCGGACTCTCTCCGGACTCGGCGTCTCGTCGCGCGACGTCAAAGCGCGCGCTTCCCGGGAATACGGGGCTGCCGGCTATGATGGGCCGTTCTTTGTTTAGTCGCGAGGGAGGCGCGGGGAGCCGCGCGCGCGCAAGGTGGGCGGTGTTTTGCGAGGAAACGAGCAGCTCTACAACCGGTCCGGCCGTCCGCGTTAAGCGGAATTCGGCGTGGCCCGTTTTGAGAGACGGACAAGCGTCTCGCCGCGAATGCCTACGCTCACGCGGACTCGGCACTTTGACGACGTTCACGTTTAATTTGGATTTGTCCTTTACGCCGGCACCGTGTAAACCGCGCCCGTCAATTGTCGTTTGGCGCTCGTTTTGGAAACGTACGCTTAACCTCGTGCCCCCCCCCCGTCTCTCCAATGAGGTTCGTCTCAGCAGGGCGGGAGACAAAACCCCCAGAAGCGGGAGCCGAGACGAATCTCGAGTGATGAGTTCATAACGAAGTCAAATATAAATGCGCGCGTCTTAAACTGTTCCTTCCCCAATCGGATGCGTCGTTTCCAATGAATCAAACGCACTGACGCTTGTGTTCTGGCGGGGGGGGTGTTGGAAAACAGATCAATTTGACGGGGGGCTGGCGAAACGTGAGAAAGTTTAGCCAACATTGCCACAATTTGATTTCCAATGAGCAAAAATCTTGCTCCTCCATCAGCGAAATGAACGCTGGGCGCGCGGGGCCTTTCCTCGGCCTGGCGGAGCGTTCCGCTTACATTTACGCACGCTCACAATCGTTTGACTTTTGGAACACGTCGGTCAACTCGGTGCCATTGTATTTTCACGGGGTTAAAGACAAATCCGCGACTCGGTTACAATGAGTTACAACGGAAAAATAAAGGCAACGCGCAGTCGTAAATGGCTGTCGCTCGCTCGCTTTTTGCTTGTCCCCAACAAAATTCTGGTCATTGCAGGAGTGTTATGTGTCGATTTAAGTTGTAATTTGACCCCTCCCGCACCATAATGAGCCCCCCCATCTCCATGGTGATCAGCTCCACTGGAGCATTATTATGGCCTGCATTCCCCCCTCCCAACCCCAAAATTCTTTTCCATTACATCTCAGAAATGTTATCATTATGCAACACGCACTTCCTTCTGCTCAAGGTGTTGGGGGGGTTAGCAAAGGGTTTCTATGACAACCGCCTTTACTATTCTTCTGATTGGAGATTATGTGACGTTACCCCCCCTCCCCCCCATACACGCTCAGGAAGGAGCGAGGTGGGGGGAGGGGCGACGGCGTTGGGCCCGACGAGACAAAGGAAAGCGGGCGAGACGTCGCCGCCTCGCCGCCGCTGACAGCTCGAGGGCCGCGTCCCGGCGCTGGCTCGGTCCCGTCCGTCGTGGCGCGGCCAACAAACGGGCGCTGGCAAGAACCGCGCCGGCAAAATTGGCCGGGCGCTCGCTCGGCATGACGAATGAGGACGCGTCCCCGTCGGCGTCCCCCGGCCGGCGTGGCCTTCGCGGCCTTGGGGCAAAGACCCCGTTCTCGTGTGTGTCCACTATGTCCTTTGAAGCGCGTCGGTGGGTGCCAATCTATGGTGGTCCCCTACAGGTCCTGCCGGAGATTCCCTTTCTTTTCGGTTTTTGGAGGGGGCGGCGGGCTGGCAAGTTGTTGTCAGTGGCTTTCGGGGAACTTTCCCTTCGGAAGTCAGTCGGTCACCTGGAAGCAGTCTGACGCCTGTTGTTTACAAACACTGCCAGAAGTCTCTACAATGCAGCTTAACCTGGGGGGGGGGGAGGGGGGGGGAGGGGGGGGGGGGTCACCCTCCGAATCCGGGTGAGGGCCTGTCATTCTCTTGTGCATGCAGTCAATTTACAAGAGAGTGCAGGAGCTCGCGTGCACACGCATGGAGTGAGCGTCCACGCGAAAGTCAGCAGTCATGCTGCCGCGCGCAGTTACCATGTGACCCCCCCCCCCCCCCCCCCCCCCCCAATCTCGCATTTTTTTTTTTGTGGGGGGGGGAATGCTTATTGTGGGACGTTAGTGACTGCGCGCACGCCTATTATGGGATGTCAGCAGAGGTGGGGGGGGGGGGGCGTCACCACGGTAACCACGGTAGGGAGGGGGGGTGCACCGAGGAATGAAGATACTGAAAGGGAGGGGGTGAGTGGAATATTATGGTCTGTATGTTGCAAGGTAACTATGCAGAGTGGGGGAGGGGAGGGGTGATATTATGGGATGCCTGCCCCCTGATCTCTTTGTGTGTGCGTGCGCGCGCGCGGGGCGTGTGTAGCGCGCGAGCTCGAAAAGAGACGAACGAGGCCGTGCGCACACTTACACATTCACACACACACACACACACACACACAGACACACACAACGGAAATCTGCCGAAAAGCCGACGGCGCCGTGACCCGAACAAAGGAACGGCCGCCAACTATTGATTGGGACAACAGCCGAGGCCGGACTGACTTTATTTCTTTGAGGTGAGGGAAACGACAGCGTGCAGTCAAGTTGCGAGTACGCTACTTTGTCTTGAACGGAGACGATGGCCGCTTGTCAACGCTTCTTCAACTGTTGTGGCCGTTTACCGAGTTTGGCCGCAAAGCGCGAATCGGTCCGGCTGGGCTAGCTGCCGTATGCTAATTGGGGAGGGAGGGGTGGGGGGGGGCACGTTCGCCGACGACGGTTGATTGCCGAGCTTTCGGCGTGCGTGTGCTGTGCCCGGCCGGCCGACCGGCTTTTGCCATTCGCTAAACATCTCCTTCCGTTTTCCTTTCTTTTGTGTTCCCGCTCGGCGGAAACGCCGGCTGGCGTTTTTCTCCTCAGATCGACGAACGCTGGCATCCCACTCTGGATTATCAGCGCACAAAGCAACTTTTGATTTAGTTAGCCCAAGCTAGCTGCCGAGCCCAAAAGTTTGCGCTGTCCACCATGTCCGGGAGCGAGGACGACAGGGACGATTACGGACCCCCCCAGCAGGAGCGCCTATTGCAAGGTAAGACGACGACGTTCGCCGCGCCAACGTTCCCGCCGCCTCTTGGTGTTTTGTCACATTCGCGTCAGTCATGTCCACTTAGCACTTAGCGGCTAACCGCCGGCTTGCTAACGCTAGCTCGGCGGCGGCCGTCGACCGCCTACGCTCCTTTCGCCTTCCGCACGTCCAATTGTTGACGAAGGCGAGCACAAATGTCGCCTTTCCGGCCCGCCAAAGCGCGCACGGTCGGTCCGCGGTTAAGTTGCGGCCACGCGTTCCCGCCTGGGCCTTCGCCCGATATATATGAAGCGCGCGTGTGTGTGTATATATATGTATGTATATGTGCATATTTTTTTAACGTGTCGATGACAAGATGGAGGCAGCCAGTTAGCTCGGAAATCGGCGGATGACGTTCGGCGGCGGCTTCCCTCCTCGTGGTCGCTTGCCGCCAACTGAAACGGAAGAAGGAGGAAAAAACAAAACAAAACAAAACAAGAAAGCGCAGTCTATTTGGCCACACGGTTTGAACGCGAAAATCAGCCGACACTTGCTAGGCACCGATATCCGCCGGCTGTTAGTACAAACTGTTTACGCGCATTAGCGTCCCGTGCTATAGTGAAATTTTCATTTCATTGCCGTAGTCTTCAACGCGCCACATTGCGGACACGCGATTACTTTAGCTCGTAATTCTTATAATGTCTCAGTAATGAAATCGGTGCAGTCGCCAAGTCAGTCAGTCCAGGGAACATTCGGATAATTGTGTGGGGTTCGGACACGAATGAAAACAGCAACCCCCTTTTTCTAGACTCAACGGAATTGTTTTAATCGAACGCGAGTCCGCTCAGGAATTCCACAACGTAAAGCCACAAAAAAAGTACGATATGTGAAAACTCCAATGATCCCTTTTTTGATTAAACCGTAAACGCTTTGTTTCCTCAGGTGTGTGCGCGCGCGTCTACACGTACGTACGTGTACATAAACATGTATGCAGTGTGCGTATGCCCTCGAAGTAATCGGGAGCCCCTTTCAGCTGTAGAAATCCATGACTGAAATGAACTCGGGAGTCGGAACCACTTTACTGTGCTTTGGGCTTGTGGCTATGAAAGTCGCACGTAACTCAGTCTGTTGTTTCTTTTGATCGTGAGAATGAAAGTAAGCAAACGGCTGCATTCTAGGCAGTAATATGTTTTTTGTTTTATTTACACACAACCGCTGGCCTGCACTGTATCTTTCCTTGACGCCCGTCGTCTCTGCTTGTCCGACGCGTAGACGACGAAGAAGACGGGGATATTTCGGAAAACGAGACCCAGAAGGTGAAGAAGAAGAAGAAGGCCAAGAAGAGCCGAGAGAGTAAAGGCAGCAAGCGGCGCTCACGCAGAGAGGTGTGCTCTTTAAGTGATCGGCTTCCTTTTTCATGTTTTGATTTTTGGAGTCGGGGCCCATAGGCAGAAAACCGAAGAGATGAGATGCTCGGTCCCAGATTACGCCTTTGTTACTCGTTTCCATCTCTTTGTGCGGCCCCTACTGTGAACGCACGTCCACACAAGCGCAGAAACGTGTTGGCACTGAACAGACGAAATGCGCGTTTCCTCAAGAAGCCCGATCATGAAAAGTCCACTTTTTTTTCAATGTGACATTTTACTTACGGGTTAGAGACGTCAGTGGAAAGTGTCCAAATATCACGACGCAGGTCCTTCATATGGCATATGCACCTACCTACCCCCTCATGAATGGCTTTCCTTACCGCAAAAGTCCAGCGGTCACGCAAATAACCATAAAGTCATAATCTATACATTCACATCAATCACTCTTTTGCAAAAAGCCAATTAGTCACAAAGTGCACCGACGCGCCATCGACCGCTAAAAGTAGCTAACGGTGCCATAGGTCAAAGAACCGTTTTGCCGCAGCGTTGAACCATTTTGCGTTTGTTTGTTTTAAGTGCGACGCATGCAAATGTATCTGCCCGTCCACAAGATTATACGACCCCCATCGAACGCTTACCGATACCGGGCGCGGAGGCGACGGCGGGCCGAGTCGCGTTGCGGCCGATAAAGAGCCGCCGGTCGGATCGTTCAGCGTGGAGCTTGCCTTCCAGGAGCTTCCCGTCAGCTCCCCGGAGCACGCCGATGGGGCCGGGGCCGGGGCCGAAGACGAGCCGGACGCCGGCGGCCAAGCGCAGCGTTCTGACAGCGAGGGCAGCGACTACACGCCGGGACGCAAGAAGAAGAAGCGAGCCGGCGGCGCCAAGGACAAGAAGCGCGGCGGAGGGGGATCCGAACGCAGCTCCTCCAAAAAGAAGGAACCCGAACCGGAGGAGGAAGACGAGGACGACGAGGACGACGACGACTTCTCGGTAAGGGGGGCCCGGCCGTCCGATCGCGGACGTTCGAATCGTCGGCGCGGCGGCCCGTGGCTCCGGTAGTCGTGGGCTCGCGGCTTCCGTCCCTGCCTGTTGCGACCGCGTCCTTGAGCACCAGCCCCAGGTGCTCCCGATGCATTGTCCTCAGCAGGCGCGCCGGTCTTCTGGCCAAGGTGCTTTGGGAGCTTCATAGGTGCAAAACGCCTGAAGAGTCAAGTGCCGTTTTCCGTTTGTCCGGGTGCCGCTGCTAACGCTCAAGCGCTTTTGCATTAATGTGCACCGCTTACGCTATCGGTTTGCAGGGGGCTGCTAGTTTGCAGAAAAGCCGTCAGTCTAGGCGGCATTGCCAATCAGATTCTTTGTTTGAGTCACTTTTCTACCCGTCCGGGGGCGGGGGGCATTCAACCTTGGAGTCTGCCCCCTGGGTTTTGACTTTGACACCTGTGTTGTGGACAGTGAAGCCAAAGCCAGTGTTTCTCGATGTCATAAGTCTTCTTGGCTGCTGCGTGTATTCTGGCAAAATACCCCCGCCCTTTGTCTCTCACCTGTCACGGACGAGGCACAAGCCATGGTTAGACAAAGAGCCGATGCGGCCAATAGGCAGCCTCCTACTAAATGATACTTCTTTGAGGTGGTGGCGGCGGCGGCGGCGGCGGTGGTGTGTGTGTGTCTGTGTGTGTGGGGGGGGGGGGGGCGTGTAATGCATATATGCAGTTTCCATGGCAACCTGTCTGCCAGTGTTTTTGACCCTGCCCCCCTCCTCGTTTGGGTTAGAAAAACATTTGGATTCATTTGTACACGTGCCCTCTTTGCAGTCATTCACGTTCCTCTGCAAGATGCGCAATTGGGACTTTTTCATCAAGTGGGGCAAAATCGTTTTCTTACTTAAATTGATTTGCATAATTGTAGAAACATGTTTTTTGAGGCGGGAGGGGGAGGTCATTAATGATAAACGTTGCCTTTGTGTTGGGGCACTTGTGGATTTGAATGAATTTAAATGATTAACTTCTGGACATAGAGGCAAAGCAGGTTTCGTCAGCCCTCCCGCCGCGCCTTCATTTGCCACTCGGGGCCCGACTGAAAGACGCTCGGGCATAACGGGCGCTCGGTCATGGTGTTTGTGACCTTTGCGGTTTCCTTCCAGGAGCCCAAGTCGTCGTCACAGCTGCTGGAGAACTGGGGCATGGCAGACATCGATCACATCTTCACCGAGGAGGACTATCGCTCCTTGACTAACTACAAGGCCTTCAGTCAGTTTGTCAGGTAGCGCGCCATCGCTAATGCATCACCGGCCACGGGCCAGAGTGTGAGCTCGTATGCTAGTAACCAACCAAGCGGCTGTGTTGTGCCACTTTCCAAACAGGCCGCTCATCGCCGCCAAAAACCCCAAAATCGCCGTGTCCAAGATGATGATGGTCCTGGGCGCCAAGTGGCGGGAGTTTAGCACTAATAACCCCCTGAGGGGAGCGGCAGCCGCCAACGCGGCTCTGGCCACGGCTAACGTGCCCGCCGCTGTCGACAACATGGTGGCCGAGGCCGTCCCGGCGCCCCCCGTGGACCCGCCGTCCGCTGAGCCCCAGCAGCCCCCCGCGCCTCCTCTACGCAAGGCCAAGACTAAGGAAGGCAAAGGTAAAGCGCCGCTCTGACGCAGCTCAGCGTCGGTTGCGCTCTGCTGACGGCGGCACGCTTTGGGCTACTGCAGGTCCCAATGCCCGCAAAAAATCAAAGTCTGCGCAGAAGCCGCAAGAGAAGAAAAACAATGCAAAGACCAAGAAAGTGGCTCCTCTGAAGATTAAACTGGGAGGATTCAACAGCAAGAGGAAACGCTCGTCGGTAAGAGACGCTTTGTCTGCCACCGCGTTTCTCTGGGGTCCGAGTCGGCGCGCCACGAGAACCATGGCGTCATATTTTTACTGTCAAAAAGTCACCCCCCCCCCCCCCCCCCCCCCCCCCTCTTCTTCGATGCGGCACGATTGATTGCGAAATCCCACTGACCTGCGGGCGGCAAACGATGGATTCGGGGTTCCCGTGCCGCACGCTGTCAGCGTCTTTGGTGCGTTGTGGTTTCAGAGCGAGGAGGATGAGCCCGACGTGGACAGCGACTTTGAGGACGGCGGCGCGAACAGCGTGACCGTCTCGGAAGGCTCCAACAGTCGCAGCAGTCGCAGCAAAAAGAAGCCTTCGTCCAAGGCCAAGCCCAAGAGGAAGAAAGGTACGGGGTCGGCTCATGCCTCTTCAGAAGTCTACCTCATCCGTTGGGGGGGTGCGGGTGTGCGTTAAGACGTCGTTTGTCTTTTCCCGTGAAGCCGAGGACGCAGACGGCTATGAGACAGACCACCAGGACTACTGTGAGGTGTGCCAGCAGGGCGGCGAGATCATCCTGTGTGACACTTGTCCCCGAGCCTACCACATGGTGTGCCTGGACCCCGACATGGAGAAAGCCCCCGAGGGCACCTGGAGCTGTCCGCACTGCGTAAGTACTACTTGTTCCCACCCTGTCCGTTGGAAACCGGGCAAGGCGAGCCATCAAACTGTGGGCCCGGGTCAGGCGTTTGCCAGCCGGCCGGCCGCCGCATATTTCCTCGGCGTACTTCTGTGATTGTCGGAAGTTGAGCAAAGTTCTGATGACGAATTTGTAGCGATTGGATGAAATTGCCAGCTTGTGCATACTTTATGATGATGGGAATTCCGGGCGGGACTGATGTCGTGGCCCCGTTCCTCAAGTTTTACTCGTTACTGTCCTTAGAAAAAGAAGGAAATGAAAGACACGTGCACACATACAAACTTAAGGCGGCATGGTGCTCACGGCTCCCGCAGAGTGAGGGAAGGGGCTAACAGCTCATGAGCTATCAGATTTCATCAAGACATTTTCAACACTGAAAATGGATAACTGAAGCAAAATCCAGCCACTGCCACTAACCATCGGGGAAAATTTGGCACGTGCGAGTTTTGCGTCCAGCGGCCATGATGGACGGATACCAACAAAGCAAATAGGGACGGAGAAGTCCCGGATAGCGGCGGTAAGCAAGTCTTGTCCCTCGGCGCAGGAGAAGGAGGGCATCCAGTGGGAGGCCAGGGAGGAGCAATCGGAGGGCGAGGAGGACAACGGCGACGGTGGCGAGATGGAGGAGGACGACCACCACATGGAGTTTTGCAGGGTGTGCAAGGACGGCGGCGAGCTGCTCTGCTGCGACTCGTGCCCCTCGTCCTACCACATTCACTGCCTAAACCCGCCTTTGCCCGAGATACCCAACGGCGAGTGGATCTGCCCGCGCTGCCTGGTGAGCGTGCGCTCGTGCCCGCGCCGCCTCTGCTTTTGCGCTCACCGCCTCTGCACTTTTACTTTTTCTCGCAGTGCCCCCCCATGAAGGGGAAGGTCCAGAAGATCTTGACGTGGCAGTGGGGGGACCCCCCTCCTCCGACACCCGTGCCCCGCCCGCCTGACCTTCCGGCAGATGCGCCCGACCCGCCGCCGCTGGCGGGGCGGCCCCGAGCGAGAGTTCTTTGCCAAATGGTACAACATGTCCTACTGGCACTGCTCTTGGGTCACCGAGCTACAGGTCAGTATGGCGAGATGAACGGGAAATGTCACGACTGGCTCCCCTTCAAAGTAAAGGGCCTGCGGGTGATTGGATGTGGAAAAGAAATGCAGCAACGTGCGTTTTACGATCATCTGACAATGCCCTCTTGGGGGGCAACCCTAACCCCCCCCTTTGTCCGTCATCTGACAATGCCCTCTTGGGGGGCAACCCTAACCCCCCCTTTGTCCGTCCTCCGCCAGCTGGAGCTCCACTGCCAGGTGATGTTCAGGAACTACCAGAGGAAGAATGACATGGATGAGCCGCCGCCCATCGATTTTGGCGACGGAGAGGAAGACAAAAGCGACAAGAGGAAGAACAAGGATCCCATGTACGCGCAGCTGGACGAGAAGTTCCTCCGTTTCGGAATCAAGATGGAGTGGCTGATGATCCACCGCATCCTCAACCACAGGTGAGCGCGGCTACTGTCAAGTTGAACCGGACGGCCTCCTCGCCCAATGCGGCCGGCTGATGGTCCGCTTCCCCGCTCCCAGCGTGGACCGCAAGAACAATGTGCACTACCTGATCAAGTGGCGGGAGCTGGCTTACGACCAAGCCACCTGGGAGGCGGACGACATGGACATTCCCGAGTTTGACGCGTACAAGCTGCAGTACTGGAACCACAGGTGCGCGCCGGCAGCGGGTCCGCAGCCGGCCCTCCCTTTGCTAACCCGGGCCTCGCTTCTCGGGCAGAGAGCTAATGATGGGCGACGAGGGCAAACCTGGAAAGAAGATCAAGGTGAAGGGACGCGTTAAGCGACTGGACAGACCGCCGGAGAACCCCGTCGTTGACGTAGGCTCACTTTGAATCCTATTTGCACGTGTTTATACGTTGGCGTGTTTGCACGTGAATACGCGCGACCGGCGTCGAGCGACGTTCTGCCAAGGCGAAGGCGTGTCGACGGTCTCATCGATGAATCTTCATCGATGAATCTTCATCGATGAAGATTCACGATGCGCACGTTGTCCGGCATGTCTTTCCGCTCAATTTTGCTAGCGCCATGAGAGTCTTCTTAATCAAAATTTCAAGTTGACTTATCCGCTTTACATGCAACGCAAACCTTTTGGGGTGGTTGTTCAATGATCCTTTGAGTGGTTGTAATTATTGCGCTAACTACCGAGTGTTATAATAATTGATGAGTGCGTTTACCCCCGCCGATTGTTGTAATAATCGATGAGTGCGTACACCCCCGCCTCTGGCCCCAAATCAGCTTGGCCGACTCCAGGAAAAGCAGACAAAAATTCACGTTGACAAATGCACGTGGGGTGTATTCAATTTAATTGTTTGTTTGTCCAAGGCGACCGGACGTCCGCAATAACCAAGCAAGGCGCAAACGTTAAACGTCTCCTTTTGGACAGTGGGGTAGCTGTTGCGAATGCTGATTTGAGTTCTTCTGCCCTTTGTTTTGCGACCGGCAGCCCACCATCAAGTTTGAGCGTCAGCCCGAATACCTAGACAGCACGGGGGGCACGCTGCACCCCTACCAGCTGGAGGGCCTCAACTGGCTGCGCTTCTCCTGGGCGCAGGGCACCGACACCATCTTGGCCGACGAGATGGGCCTGGGCAAGACGGTCCAGACGGCAGTCTTCCTCTACTCGCTGTATAAAGAGGTAGGTGGCGCACCATCATGTTTGACAGAAGCCGCGGCCACCTGGGGCCGGGATTACGAGCTCCTCGAAAAGAGTTCGAGCCGCCTTCTGCCGCCGAGCTGCGCTCGCTGCAGATCGGTCCCGTTTTGAATTTGAACGTGGAGATGGTTTCGGCTTGGGGCCTGGTCTGCTATCGAGAGATAGAAGGCTGCCGGCAACCCCGCGGCACGGAAAAAGTCCAAAGTGTTTGCCTTATGACTTTGAACACGAAGTGTGACGTGAGAAACTTCCGGCATGTACAAAAAGCTAGACTGGTTTTAGTGTGTTTAAGACTGCAAAATGTCCAAGTGGCCCTTTCCCACTTTTGTTTTTCTTTTCTTTTGCGTCCTTCAAAAGAGAAAGTTGGGACGCCCTTGCATAAACGTTCAGCGGTTAGCCGCCATGATGATGGCCAAGCTGTCTGTGCCATCCTGTTAGCGATCGGCCATTTTGTCATCAACGATTCGTTGGCAACGTCAAACTGTTGCTTGTCACTCTGATGGCGTGTGAGCCTGCTGCCATCCAGAGGCGATAGGGTAAAATGCGCCTTGCGATGGCGACAGGGTAAAATGCGCCTTGTGATGGCGATAAAATGCGCCTAGACGGGCCGGGGAGCTTCAGTGCCACTGCTTTTTGTGCCGTTTCATTGTTTTCATGACATTTGAATGTTCACCGGTCACCGCTGTGAGAGCACATCAAGTATGCCCGTCTGGGAGTCCCAATTTGCCGCGCTCCGTCAGCGCTTTCGGTCGGCTCGCGGTTCAACAAATGACGCGTGGCCTCCCGTCCGCACCCCCAGGGTCATTCCAAGGGGCCCTTTCTGGTCAGCGCGCCGCTCTCCACCATCATCAACTGGGAGAGGGAGTTTGAGATGTGGGCGCCCGACATGTACGTGGTGACGTACGTGGGGGACAAAGACAGCAGGGCGGTCATCCGAGAGAACGAGTTCTCCTTTGAGGACAACGCCATCCGCGGAGGGAAGAAAGCATCCAGGATGAAGGTGGGTCCAGAGATGAGAGCGAAGGCCTTTCCCATCGCTTGACACGTTGAACCCGTTTGAGCTTCCCGAATCCGTAACGCCGTTCGTTGCATTTCGACTTCTTTTCAAATTTGACCCCCTCCCACATCCTTTCGAGACGTCCACTCGAACTGGTTAAAACTCACTTCTGAAAGTTTGACTCCGAGCCAAACCGTCCAAACCGAGCGCGGCGCGCGAGAGTTCTCTATAAGCGAGGTGTACGGTGGACTGCGGTGCAAAAGCTCCTAAGCGCCCGCTCAAAGAGATGGCCGACGTGTTTTTCGCGCCTAACCCAAAACAGAAAGACTCGTCCATCAAGTTCCACGTCCTGCTGACGTCGTACGAGCTGATCACCATCGACATGGCCATCCTGGGCTCCATCGACTGGGCCTGTTTGGTGGTGGACGAGGCCCACAGGCTGAAGAACAACCAGTCCAAGGTGCGCCTCCCCGCACGCGTCCGCCGGCCGTCGCCGTTGACACTGCTTTGCTCGCCCGCAGTTTTTCCGCGTCTTGAACAACTACCCCCTGCAACACAAGCTGCTGCTCACCGGAACGCCACTTCAAAACAACCTGGAGGAGCTTTTCCACCTGCTCAACTTTCTGACGCCCGAGAGGTTCAGGTGAGCGCGGCCTCGGCCTTCTCCCTCCCCGGCGCTCTCCCCTTGCGGCTGACGCCGAGGGTTTTGCCCGGGTCGCCAGCAACCTGGAGGGCTTCCTGGAAGAGTTTGCCGACATCGCCAAAGAGGACCAGATCAAGAAGCTGCACGACATGCTGGGGCCGCACATGCTCAGGAGGCTCAAGGCTGACGTCTTCAAGCACATGCCCTCCAAGACGGAGCTCATCCTGCGGGTGGAGCTCAGCCCCCAGCAGAAGTCAGTGGCGCCGTCTCCCGCCACGTCTAGCGCTTCCTCGCTCGCCTCCTAGCCTAACCCTCCCGAATGCTCGCCCGCGAAGGGCAGTCGCCGCGCTAATTGTGGCCGCATGCGCCTTTGATGGCGCTGGGCGCAGGGGGTCGGAGAAACCGGAACAAGTCGTTTCCGCTCTGCCGATTTCATCGGTTTGAATTTAACCCGACCGAAACCGAAGTCGAAGTACGGCATCCAACAATAAGCTCGCTCGTCATTCCCGTGTCAGCGAAAGGCATGCAAAAGTTGCATGAGAATTTCTCAGGCCGGGATATTTGAGCAAACGCCACGCGTCGTCTGTCGTGCTGAGAATTGTCGGTCGGCTTATGTTCCGATGTCTGGCCTGTCCGCAGAAAGTACTACAAATTCATCCTGACCAGGAACTTCGAAGCGCTCAACACCAAAGGAGGAGGCAACCAGGTTTCGCTGCTCAACGTGGTGATGGACCTGAAGAAGTGCTGCAACCACCCCTTCCTCTTCCCCGGGGCCGCAATGGTGGGAGCCCGGCGGCCGGAGGGGAGGGGCGACGCGAAGCGCTTGGGCTCGGCTGACGCCCCGGCCGGCCTTCTCTCGGCAGGAAGCTCCCAAGTTGCCCAACGGCATGTACGACGGCAGCTCGCTCATCAAGGCGGCCGGCAAGCTGATGTTGTTGCAGAAGATGATGAGGAAGCTGAAGGACGGGGGACACCGAGTGCTGATCTTTTCTCAGGTGGGGCCGAGGCCCGCGTTGCTGTCGGCTGGGGCAAAGGCGGCCAAACCATTGCTTGACGGGGCGCGCTGCAAAAGAAAGCGGGGAAATAGCGACCGCGATAATCATTTACCGGCAGATGACCAAGATGCTGGACCTCCTGGAGGACTTTTTGGAGAACGAGGGCTACAAGTACGAGCGCATCGACGGCAGCATCACGGGAAGCATGAGACAGGAAGCCATCGACCGCTTCAACGGTAGGCGACGTTGTCGGTTTGACCAGCGCTCCCCGGCCGCTGACGGCACGCCGCTGCGCGTGTGCCGCAGCTCCCGGCGCTCAGCAGTTCGCCTTCCTGCTGTCCACGAGGGCCGGAGGACTCGGCATCAACCTGGCCACCGCCGACACCGTTATCATCTACGACTCGGACTGGAACCCTCACAATGACATCCAGGTAGACCGCGCGCCACGGGGGGCTTTGGTGCCGCCCCTGTATGGCCTCTCCTTGTCGGCGTCATCTTCCGGATTTCGCTCTCGTCTTGCGCTTCCTTCTCAGTCGCGTCTCGTTTACCTCCTGCGGTTCCGTCTCCCGTTTCGGCTCATTTTGGCTCGCTCGATAGCCGGGTGTAGCGCACCCTCCTCCTGGAGCCGAGCCCCTTTCTCCTTTTTCACTTGTTGGGATTCCTTCTGTCCCGCTCCCCGTGATTTCAGGCTTTCAGCAGGGCTCATCGAATCGGTCAGAACAAAAAAGTCATGATCTACCGCTTCGTCACCAAGGCCTCGGTGGAGGAGAGGATCACGCAGGTAAGGAGCGCCGCGCGCGCCGGAGCGCCCGAGGCGGCTCGTGACGCCTTGCGCCTCACCCGTCAGGTGGCCAAGAAGAAGATGATGCTCACCCACCTGGTCGTCCGACCGGGCCTGGGCTCCAAGACGGGCTCCATGTCCAAGCAGGAACTGGATGACATTCTCAAGTTCGGGACGGAGGAGCTCTTCAAAGATGAGGGCGAGGGTGAGATTCCGCAGACTGAGAGAACGAAGGAAGAGCTGGGCCACAGCTTCCCCTTCTGTACTGTGCGTGCGCAGGTGAGAACAAGGAGGAGGACAGCAGCGTCATCCATTACGACGACAAGGCCATCGACCGACTGCTGGACCGAAACCAGGATGCCACCGACGACACGGAGCTGCAGAGCATGAACGAGTACCTCAGCTCCTTCAAGGTGGCGCAATATGTGGTAAAGGACGAGGACGAGGAGGTGAGCCGACGCCGCGCCGCTCGCCCTGCCGTACAAGCCCCCCCCCCCCCCCCCCCCCCATTTTTCACATGGCCTTTCACAAGTCCCCATCATTTGCGTGCTTTGCCATTTCAAATGACTCGGTCTTGCTCTCCAGTCACACTTGAGCACATTAACGCTAGAGGGGTGAGTTTGGGAGAGCCGAAGCCTAAACACGTGGGCGTTGAAGCAACGTCAAAACAGGCGCGAAATTGGGACACGCCCGCTCTCTCAAAAGCGCTTTAAAAACAAACACGTGATGACTTAACCTCCCGCCCTACAAGGTCCCGAGCGCCTGTACGACGCGGGGGATTTCGGTCCTGGCGGGGACAGCGTGTCCAGCCCTCATTTCTGGCAAATCCTTCTGTGTTCAGGAGGAGGAGGTGCAGCGCGAGATCATCAAGCAGGAGGAGAGCGTGGACCCGGACTACTGGGAGAAGTTGCTGCGGCACCATTACGAGCAGCAACAGGAGGACTTGGCCCGCAACCTGGGCAAAGGCAAGCGCATCCGCAAGCAGGTCAACTACAACGACGGCTCGCAGGAGGACAGAGGTGAGGTTAGGGCGCCGCCTCATCGCTTCCATCCCAAAGCCCGCTGAGCCCCTTCCCGCCGGCCCCGTTCCCCCCTCCCCCTCAGCCGACTGGCAGGACGACCAGTCCGACGGCCAGTCAGACTACTCCGTGGCGTCCGAGGAGGGCGACGAGGACTTTGACGAGCGATCGGAAGGTAAGGGCATCGGCGCCGCCGGTCGCGGGCTTTGGCGACACTCTCGCTCTCAACCCGTCTGCGGCGTGCAGCCAATTCGCGACGACCGGGCAGGAAGGGCCTGAGGAACGACAAAGACAAGCCGCTGCCCCCCCTGCTGGCCAGGGTGGGAGGCAACATCGAGGTGAGCGCTCTCGCGCGCGCGCGCTCGGACCAAATCCCGCAAGCGTTTGAAGTGGCGCGGTCGCGCAGGTGCTGGGCTTCAACTCTCGCCAGAGGAAGGCCTTCCTGAACGCCGTCATGCGTTACGGCATGCCGCCCCAGGACGCCTTCACCACGCAGTGGCTGGTCCGAGACCTGCGAGGGAAGTCCGAGAAGGAGTTCAAGTAAGCGGGGCGGCCGGACCCGCCTCTCGGGCCGCGGGGTCACCCCGTCCGCCGGGCCGCGGGGTCACCCCGTCCGCCGGACCCGCCTCTCGGACCGCCGAGTCACGCCCTCCCCCGTCCCTCCCTCTTAGGGCCTACGTGTCTCTGTTCATGCGGCACCTCTGCGAGCCCGGAGCCGACGGCGCCGAGACCTTCGCCGACGGCGTCCCCAGGGAAGGCCTGTCGCGGCAGCACGTGCTCACCCGCATCGGCGTCATGTCGCTCATCCGTAAAAAGGTAAGAGACGGCGCCGGCCGCATGGGCGGGCGGCGCTCGGGCCTCACCCGGCCTCGCGTTCAGGTTCAGGAGTTCGAGCACGTCAACGGCCAGTGGTCGCTGCCGTGGATGGCCGAGCTGGAGGAGAACAAGCGGGCCGCTCAACCCGATTCGCCGGGGAAAACGCCCTCCACGGGAACGCCCGCCGACACGCAGCCCAACACGCCGGCTCCTGGTAAACGCGCCCGGGCAAGCCAACGCCGTTTGTTTTGGGAGAGCCTTTTACTTCCCGCAGTCCCGCAAACGCGCTTTCCCCTTCAGTTGACGAGTCCAAAGGCGACGAGGCGCCCAGGGACGGAGGCAAAGACTTGACGAAGGACGGCGAGGCGGACAAGAACGGAAAGGACGGCGGCGAGGTGAGGGCACGCGAGCGGAGCCGCCTCCGGCGCGACGCCCGTTCCTTCAAAGATTTGCTCGGGCCTTGCGCAGGTCATCTCCATACTCGACGACGATGACAAGAGCGTGGCGGAGGAGAAGAAGGCCGACGAGCCCGCGCAGATGGACAAAACCGCCAATGGCGCCGACGGTGACAAGAAGAGTCTTCAGGGCGAAGATGAGACGGCGTCGCCTTCGGAGGCCAAAAGCGAGGGCGCGCCCCAGTCCGATAGCCAAGACTCTGAGGGCAAAGGTGATCAATGCGCGGTTAAAAAAAACAAACAAACAACACCCTCCTACGCTGGCCCGCATCAGGAGACGGGACGTCACACCGCCGCCATCGCTGGCAGCGTTATCCTTGCCCGATTATCAGTAAACCTTAACGATCCGAAGTTCTAGTTGATTCCCGAAACCGACTAGGGGTCATCGACGCGGTGGCGGCGGGGAGTAGCCCGCAGACCTGTTCCGCAAATAGTGATAGAACTTTACAATTTTCTCTGGATTTCCCAACGATTACGCATGTTTGACGTACGTGACGTTACACTATGATTTACATGTTTACCACAGCTGTTTCTAAATCATTGTGAGATATCAACAACATGATCTTCACATAAACCCCTAGCCTTTCGTATTAGTCGGTAGCAAAGAAGTAGCCCTCGCTTTCAAAGAGGTCGCTGACCCCTACTCTCGCCCTTCCCCCTGCTCTCGCCCTTCCCCCTGCTCTCGCCCTTCCCCCCGCTCTCGCCCTTCCCCCCGCCTTAGACTTTGGCTCCCGTCCTTCCCCGGAGGACAAGTCGGAGAAGATGGACGCCGCGCCGCCGCCTCCTCCCTCGGCGGGCGCCGCGGACGAGAAGGAAGCCGCCGCCAAAGCCGAGGAGGCCGCCAAGCTGCACAACGGCGACGGCAAGGAGAGCGCCGCCGCCTTGGAGGATAGGAAGAAGGCCAAAGGTCGCTTCATGTTCAATATCGCGGACGGAGGATTCACAGGTAGGCGGGCGCCCGCGCTCAAACGTCGAGAGGCCGCCGCTGACGCCGGCTCTCTCGTCACTTCAGAGCTGCACTCGCTGTGGCAGAATGAGGAACGCGCCGCCACGGTCACCAAGAAGACCAACGAGATTTGGCACCGTCGCCACGACTACTGGCTGCTCGCCGGGATCATCCAGTATCCTTTGCGTTCCGGAGGGAGTGGCGGGGGGGGGGGGGCCGGGGAATGGCGCGTGACGACCTTGACGTCCCTCAGGCACGGCTACGCTCGCTGGCAGGACATCCAGAACGACGTCAAGTTCGCCATCCTCAACGAGCCTTTCAAAGGAGAGATGAACCGCGGCAACTTCCTGGAAATCAAGAACAAGTTTCTGGCCAGGCGCTTCAAGGTACGCCGGCCCGCTCCCCCCCCCCCCCCCCGTCCGTTGTTCCGGGGCCGGCCGTGACCCCGCCCCGCTTTCGGCAGCTCCTGGAGCAGGCGCTGGTGATCGAGGAGCAGCTGCGGCGCGCCGCCTACCTCAACATGTCGGAGGACCCGTCGCACCCGTCCATGGCGCTCAACACGCGCTTCAGCGAGGTGGAGTGTCTCGCCGAGTCGCACCAGCACCTCAGCAAAGAGTCCATGTCGGGGAACAAGCCGGCCAACGCCGTTCTGCACAAAGGTGGGCGCCGAGGCCGCCGCCCTCGCTCGGACGCCGCCGTAGCTCCTCGGTCGGTGACGCGCTGGTTTTGCCGGCTCAGTGCTGAAGCAGCTGGAGGAGCTGCTTAGCGACATGAAGGCGGACGTGACGCGCCTGCCGGCCACCATCGCCCGCATCCCGCCGGTGGCCGTGCGGCTGCAGATGTCCGAGAGGAACATCCTCAGCCGGCTGGCCAGCCGGGGGCCCGACTCGCAGGCGCAGCAGGTAGGCGCCGCGGGCCCCGCCCCGGGATTTCAGCCCTTCCGTCCCGGGATTTCAGCCCTTCCGTCCGTGTCCCCTGCCAGGCGTCTCAGCAGTAGGACGGCGCTGGGCCCTCTACCTCCAAACGCCCCCGCCCACATTCCCCGTTGGCGACGGAGGGCGCGGCTGAGCTCGAAGCCCCGCCGCCGCCGCCGCCGCCAGAGACTTTGACTTTCCCTGAAGGGGGACCCGCGGACAGAAGGACTTCCTTTCCGTCTGTGTTTGAGGCTGCGGACGCAAAAGCAATTTTATTTTTTCGCTTCCCTTTTTTCAACGTCTGTATTAATATTATTGATATAATGTTATTATGGTGGTTTTTTTTGGGACCTAAATAAAAAGTGAAATAAAAAGTCACTTTTGGCTCCTATAAGAGCAAAACCACAAGTGGAGTCCACGCAAATAACGCCGTCAAAATATCCGCGCCACAAAGGTGCACTACTGGCAGAGCTTACCCTGTCCACAAGGGGGCGTGGTGGGTGAACAGAAAGGCTGCAAAAGCAGCCGTTGCTTCATGAATGCTCTCAAGGTAAGTTTCGTCTCTGAAAATGAGGCCAACTCGCTCGTGTCGTGCTCGCTTGTGCTTCGTTGAAGTTTTTTAAGGGCAGCCGCCGGGGGGCGCTGTGGACTCGACGACGTCACTCATTAGGACCGCGGCTGCCGCGGGCTAAGGGTCACGCCCGGAAACCACAGATGGTTGGTTAGCATTCTTTCGTTTGTCAAAATAATTTTCTGTTAAATACGCAGTTTAAGAGTTTAACAATTCATATATCTTTTCTACCCCCCCCAGTGTGGTGAATCTGGGCCTTCACTATCATTTTGTTCCTTTCTTTATATTTCTAATAGTTCCATCCATCCACCGTCAACCGGCTGCCAGCCAATCGCAGTTTAGTATGCCCAATACGCCTGCCGCGAAAGGTTGTCAAATGAAAGTTGCTGAATAATTCCAGTGTCGTCTACACATGTCGAATGAAAATCAAAACAAAAGCAGTTGACAATTGCAAATGCGCGTATCATTCGCTCCGAATCCGAAGAGGACGTTGCCCTAGCAACGGCTAGGGTTGCATCAGCTGCACGGCACCGCACCGTCAGCATCAATCAAGGTCGCCGGCGCAAGGCATCACGGGAGCTCAGCTGCGACGTCATCACGTCCGTCCCTTCGTCGCGCCAGCTGATCGAGTAGCGTCCCTAATAAAGTGACCCCCTTGCGTGCGTGCGTGCGTGCATGCAGCGGCCAGCGTAGGACATGGCGGCCAACGGTGACGAGGATGCCGATGATGCGCGCGCACGTCAACGGGGAGGGCGGGGCCACGTCACGACATTTCTTCCCTCGCAGTCTTCCCATACATTACCCCCCCCCCCCCCCCCCCCCCAAAAAAAAAAAAAGACGCCGGCGTTGTAGGCGGTGGACGTGCTGCGCTTCACGACACGGCTACCTCTGCGGACGCTGTTCGGCTCGGCCCGGCCTCTTCCACGCGCACATACATACGTATAGATCAACGTATGGGCTAGCGGATCCTCGAAGAACATCTGGCACTCGCTCCCTCCAGTCAACACTCGAGTCGCTCGCGTGCGCGTGCCGTCGGCATCCAGTCGGGGCTTCGCTCCGTCCGCCCGGCCGACTTGCGTTTGAGCACCGCGGACAGCTCCTCGGAGAGGACGTGCCCGCAGCGGACCCAGGCGGAGGCCACCTGAGGATCGCCCGCCAGCGTTTGCGCGGATCTCGAGACCATGGACGGACAGCAGGTGAGGGCTTGTATATTTTCACTTTCAATTTCCTTTTCTTCCGCGACCGGATCCCATCGCGTCGCAGACAAAATCGGAAGAGCCGGCGAAAATTTGCACGAGTTTGACGGTTGGAGACGTTCGAGCAGCTCGGCTCTCGAGTGCGAATTTGGTCGCCTTGTCCCGCAGACCTAATGACGATAAAGGCTATCTCGTCCCGTTTCGCGCCGAGACGACAGATGACCTTCCCGACTCGGCCCGAAGGGCGAAATGTCTGCGACTTTGATGGCCGGTCCGGTACGGCCACCTCTTATTAATTATTGATGGCTATTCTGCCGGCGGGATATGGCGCGCGGCTCTCGCTATGATGCGCGCAACAAAGTGCAACGAGAAGCGCGAGAAACGGACTTTGAAGTCTTGCGAATCGCACTTTGACTAGCCAACTTCGCATCGTTGCGGCCACGCGCTCGTGCCGCCGATCGGGCTTCGCCGCGGGATTGGTTCCGATCGGAATATTTGCCCCGTTGGAGATCGAAAGCAACCGGGAAAAGAAGCCGGAAAGTGGAGTCCTTTATGTTGGCGCGGTTTCCCAACGGACATAAAAGGCGCTTGTGGCTCAAGTCGCTCCTTTGCCACCCGAAACGCCCGACGCGCCTCGCGGTCCGCATTTGACGTGACTCGTGGCTTCGGGAGCTTTGAAAGTCTCGGGTCATGTACGCGGCCGCTCTATGGGGATACACGCAGGGGACCCAAATGAAGTTGTTTGATGGTCTGAAGTTCGGAAAAGGGACTCGTCGCCAACACGCTCACTCACGGCTGACCTCCGCTATCGTCGAGGGGCAGTAGCGAGAACGTCCATATAATGGAGGCCGCGATCGAGACACATACGTGTTGCGCGCGGGGTGGGGAAAAGGAGTCACCGTCAGCGGTACTTTGCTTTGGACGGACGTACGCTGTAGACGAGCTGTCTTTTGCGGGCGAGTGCGCTTTGTGACCGGGGGCGTGCGCCCCGCGCCCTTTCCCAGTGCCGGCAGGGCAGGCAGGTGACGGGCTACCTCCTCTTCTCGCTGACGACGGCCGTCATCGGTTCGCTGCAGTTCGGCTTCAACACGGGCGTCATCAACGCGCCCGAGCAGGTTAGGTGGCGCCGCGCGGGCGAAAAAGAGGGCCGGGCGGGGAAAGGCGGGGCCTGAACACCTCCTCATTTTGCGCCTTTCAGAAACTGCGCGCCTTCTTCAACGCCACCTGGATGGAGCGTTACGGCGAGCCCATCGACGCCGGCGTGTGCACGCTGGTGTGGAGCGTCACCGTGGCCATCTTCAGCGTGGGCGGCATGCTGGGCTCCTTCAGCGTGGGCGTCATGGCCGACCGCTTCGGCAGGTGCGCGCCCGCCGCCCGCCGCTCGACCGGGTTCGCCGGACTGGCCGGCCCCTCCGCCGTCCCGCAGGAGGCGCTCCATGCTGCTGGTCAACATCCTGGCGCTGATCGGCGGGCTGCTGATGGGCCTGTGCACGCTGTCGTCGTCGTACGAGATGGTGATCGCCGGCCGGCTGGTGGTGGGCCTCTTCTGCGGCCTATTCACGGGCTTGACGCCCATGTACGTGGGAGAGGTGTCGCCCACCCCGCTCCGGGGCGCCTTGGGCACCTTGCACCAGCTGGGCGTGGTGGTGGGCATCCTGGTAGCTCAGGTGGGAGCGCGCAGGCACTCCCGCCCGCCCGCCCGCCCGCCCGCTTGCGACTTAGGGGAAAGACGCTTTGGGGATGTTCTTCCGCGCGCGCTCGACAGATCTTGGGCCTGGAGAGCTTGCTGGGCTCGTCGCGCCTGTGGCCGCTGCTGCTGGCGCTGACGGTGGCGCCGGCGGCGCTGCAGTGCGTCCTGCTGCCCTTGTGCCCCGAGAGCCCTCGGTACCTCCTCATCAACCTCAAGCAGGAGGAGCAGGCGCGCAAAGGTCAGTGTGGCCGCCCCGCGTCCCGAGGTCAGCGTGGCCGCCCCGGGCCTCGGGAAACTTGGTAGCGCTTTCGGGAGGTGGCCCGGGCGGAAAAACTCTCCTGGGTTTGCGCGCAGCGCTGGTGCGTCTGCGGGGCAGCGAGGACGTGGGCGCCGACCTGCAGGAGATGAAGGAGGAGAGCTGCAAGATGGCGCTGGAGAAGAAGGTGACCATCGCCGAGCTCTTCCGCTGCCCGGCCTACCGCCAGCCGCTGCTCGTCGCCGTCATGCTGCAGCTGTCGCAGCAGCTGTCCGGCATCAACGCCGTGAGTCGCCGCCGACGGGCGCCGGTTGGGCCCGGTTCGGGCTGAACCGCCGCCGCCCCTCCGCAGGTCTTCTACTACTCGACGGGTATCTTCAGGTCGGCCGGCGTCAGCAGGCCCATCTACGCCACCATCGGCGCCGGCGCGGTCAACACCGTCTTCACCGTGGTTTCGGTGCGGAAGCCGCCGGCAAAAGTCCGGCCTCGGGCCGCAAACGGCATTCGGGCCGAACGGACGAAAAGCGCCGGGGCCGGCCTTCTCGCCGGAGACGTTGACGGGCTTTGCCTTTGCGCCCGCGCAGCTCTTCCTGGTGGAAAAGGCGGGCCGGCGGACGCTGCACCTGCTGGGCCTGGGCGGGATGGCGCTGGCGGCGCTGCTCATGACCCTCTCGCTGCTGCAGGTGAGCCGGCCGCCGGCGGGCGCAGCCTCCCCCGCGAGCGAGCCGGCCGGCGGCACCCTCGGCTCGTCCGTTTGTCCCCCCGGCAGAAGGGGGTGGCGGGCATGAGCTACGCGGCCATCCTGGCGGTGATGGCGTTCGTGGCCATGTTCGAGCTGGGCCCCGGCCCCATCCCCTGGTTCATCGTGGCCGAGCTCTTCTCGCAGGGGCCGCGCCCGGCCGCCATGGCCGTGGCCGGCTGCTGCAATTGGACCTCCAACTTCCTGGTGGGCGTCAGCTTCCCCAAACTGGAGGTGAGACGCTCTTGGCCTCGCTCGGACGTGCGCCGCCCTCTCATCCTGCGTGACCGAGGACTGCTTTTGTTGCGCAGGAACTGTGCGGGCCGTGGGTCTTCCTGATCTTCGCGGCCTTCCTGGCGCTCTTCTTCATCTTCACGTTCCTCAAAGTTCCCGAGACCAAAGGCAAAACCTTTGAGGAGATCTCCCGCGGTTTCGCCGGCGGGGCCGACGGCTCCTCCCCGTCCCCGGTCGCCGGCCCCCCGGGAGCCGCCAACGGCGCCGCCAAGGAGGAGAAGGAGAAGCTGGCCCTGGCGGAGGAGCGCGCCGACGACAGCGGCGACGCCGCGCCCCTGCATCACAATTCGGTGGTGGTGGTGGAGAGCGTTTAGCCCCCCTCCGCCTCCCCCCCCCCCTTCCGTTCCGGCCCCGCCTCCGGGGCGCGGCCGTCGGATAATTTTACGTTTGTGCGTGCGAGCGTTCCGTCACTGTGTAAGCTTCACCTAGCCGCAGGCTAACTTAAGATTTGCAAACACTCCTAAAATCGCGTAGCGTATTCGATCGCTATTTGCAATAACGAACGTCGGCTTTGGAAAACGTAGCCATTCGAACGAACTACGAGCCAAGCGATCCAAAGGCGAGGCGCGACGCGCGCTCGTCGTTGGAGAAAGTAGAATTGCAAACGGGCCGAGCGGATCCTTGCAAAAGTGTCCCGTCGCGCTCGCGAAGGCAAATTCGGGCCCCGCTCGAGCCCGGCGGCTAGTGCGTTTTGCGCCGACGTTACCGTGGTAACCGCTAACTCATACAGTATTGAGTCGCCGTTTGCGAAGACCGCCGGGAAGTCCCCACTTCCTTCATCGTGCGTGCCCAGCCGCCATCCTTCGCTTTCTTCCTCGATATGATTTTGCCGCAGATGTTTGCGATTTTGCTCGGTGGCGGTTATCGCGAGCTTTCCCGTGTTTGTCGTCCTCCGTGCTTTTTCGTCACCACTCCCCAAACCCGCGCGGAAATGACAGCCTCAAGTATATATAAATATACATCTATAGATGTGTGGGTTAGGAGAAAGAGAGACAGAGTTTATGCAGTAACGTGCAATCTTGTTGCCGCTTGGGCAAAAGTGCAATGGTGAGCTTTCCCAAAGTGAAGATTAGGAGAATCCAAAAAGAGAGAGAGGCGCCGCAGGGAATTGCCAAAAGCCGGCCGGGCACCTTTTACTGTCTAAGCTGTTCGGGGCGACTCGGGCCAGGGGGCCCGACAGGAAGCCGATTCGGCTCCTTCGCGCCGATGCCGCCGCCGGTCCCGAAGACGCTTTGCAATTTTGCTTTTGGTTTCTTGGCCGGTGTTGAGATGGGCGCACGCGAGCCTTCCGTGTTTGCACATGCTGTCGTCTTGTGTTGTCCACATGCGCCTTTGTACTCTGTGTTGTGGAATAAATCCCGTACGCGTATCGAAAGTCGTCTTTTGCGGCACGATTAAACAGCGGCAGGATTTAGAAGAAGCCAGACTCGGCTGCCCTTCCCCATTCCCCATTCCCCATTCCCCGTCGCGTCCTTGCAGAAGACCACGTTTCATCGACACAATTTGTAAAACAAAAACAAAAATGAGGACTTTCTGTGTGGGGAAGGGTTCTGATTACACTTGTGCGGATGAACGTAGCGTCGCTCTCGGGTAGAACGTTTTCAGAGCCATCAAAAGGCGCGATGGTTGGCTGAGCTACCGCGCTGTCGTTGACCGGGCGGAAAATGCCGTTTTGGTTTTATTTCACGCATCCCAGATTCAGGGCGGCTACGCCCCGGCTTGTGTAACGGAGGTGTCGGGAAAGCGACCCAAACTCGTGACCTCACACGAGAACTGTGTTTACGGGCTAGATCGCAGATCCTCGATGTCCTCGAGTTGACCGGCCCCAACGGGAAGAACGATGTACGCGCTCGTGCCACTTTAAGTTGGAAGTTGCGGGTTAGTAAAACGCGTGCGCTCGCTTTCTGCAAAGTACGGTCGGTGGCCGGCGGGGGCAAACGGCAGAACGCGAACAAAACAGGAACGAAGCAAACGAACGAATAAAACAACCGTAAACACCAAAACACAGGGGCAAATAAAAATGCGCACGCATTCAAAGAAACACGCTGCAAGTGGTACGTGCTGCATTCACAAAACAAAATGGAAGCTCAACAAATGACGGAACATTTTTCCCAGGAGAGGAAACGGACAGACTGCAAAAGAAATCAAACTTCCAAAGAAAAATGCAACTCCCAAAGAGAAATGCTACACGTTTCATCGTTCGGTGTTTTATAGTAATAAGTTCTTCATGACGGAAACGCAATATAATACAACGAAGAAAAACCACGCCGCGCCAGGGGAGGCCGCTCCGTCTTCCGTCGCCAGGCAGCCGTCGCTTCCGCCGTGGCGCGCGTCGAAGAAGAGCAACAAGATGGCGGACGTCGCCTTGCAGAGTCCCCCGTCGCTCCTGTGAAAACGCTCGCAGATAGCCCGAAGCTTCGCCATGTGTAAAGTGGACGCGCTGAGAGCGTGGCTCGGTCAGCGGCTGGGCGCCGCCGTGGACGAGATGGTGGCGGCGGTCCAAGCCACCGTCGCCGAGTACGAGCGCGAGCTGTGCCGGTCCAAAGAGGAGATCGAGCGGCAGCGGCGGCTGCTGGACGCCCTCCTCGGGTCCCCGCTCGGAGCAGGTGCGTCGGACGCCGTTTCGCCCGGAACGCTTACGCCGAATAGTGCCCGCCGAGGCTCCGGAGGAGGGCGGCGATCGATTGGCGACAACGCGAGGCTGCGCGATTATGGGCAAAAGATTTCGCTCAACGTTGAATTCGCGATCGTTCGTCACGTTCGCTCAAACGTCTGTTTATTGCCCTCCGAAAAACGAGCGGAATACGAACGAGGCTGCACGGTTCGGTACTTACAGATAGAAAGTCAAATATATTGTGGCATAAAAAAACACTCGCCAACTCGCTCGCTGAGTGCAAACCGATGAAAAATATGTAACCTACGATTTATCTTGAAACAAATTTGAGCTCGGTTCCGCACGCGTGCCGCAAAACTGGACGTAACCCCCCTAGGAAAAGCAGGTCGATCGACAGCTTGTTCTCCATCCGGCCGGCTTGTTGCGTTCGCGCCAAACGGCGCCAGCGATGACTGGGGTGGGAGAAGGCGGCATTCTTTGGAAACAACGTACGGGCGTCATTTCCAATACGGCGGGCGGGCCCCCGGTTTACGAGACGGATCCCTCGCGCGGTCGGGCTCGTAAGGCGAATGGGCCGGACCGGACGGCGGGCGATCCAAACCTGTTGATTGGCTCGCTCGTGTAAAAGCTCGGGCGAAAACATCAAACTCGCACATACGTCGTCGGGCTTTGGGACGGGAGGCTTGCGGCTTACGGGATGAGAACGTTGTCAACGTCCGGAACGGAAAGCGCCGGCTCCTCGGCAAACGAGGAATGACGGAGGCGCGCGCCCGCGTCTTTTTCAAGAGCTCCCGCCCGAGCGGCAGCGTCAGGCCGAGCCCCCCCGCGAAGAAGAAGAGGGAGAAGTGGAGCCGGGCGACGGGCTCTCGGACTCCCCCGGTGAGGCGCGCGGCGTAACTTTTTTTCCCCTCTGCCTGTCGGGCGCGGCGGTGAAAGCGCGCCTCCTTTTTCTTGGCGGCAGACACGCTCTCCCGCATCAAAGAAGAGAAGGAGGAGGACGAAGACGCGGCGGCGCACGGCGGCGAGCGCTCCCCGGGTCAGTGGCTTCCCGCTCGGCCTCGCCCGCCGCTTTGCGGCTTTTGCCTCGGTGCTGCCGGCGTACCCCGATTAGGCAAGCGCCGCCTGGGACCCCGACCGGCAAACTCGGACAGACCGCGACGATGATTTAGGGGGCGTCTCCCGGCCGAGAGGCGGCGGGTTCCGTCCCCCGACCGTCGCGACCGCGTCCAAGTGTCCTTGAGCAAGACGCCGAACCTGCGCTTGCTCCCGAGCCCCGCTAACGTTAGTTAGCGGAAAGCGCTTTGAGTACCCGAGTTAGAAGAGCGCTAGACAAGTCCTTTGACCGTGATCTGACCCATGTTCCCGGCCGCTAAAAAGTTCACGTCTTTTTGCCCGCGATGCCACGGGGTATATTGTGGTGACATCCCAAGTGGCTCACAAAGCGGCTTTTTGGGGACTCGCGCAAGTCTCGGGGGGAGAAAAGGCGGTTAGGGTTAGGCCGTTTGCCAGTCAGGCGCCGAGGCGCGAGCGCGTCCGCGGCGCGGGTGAGATAACGGCGACTCTTCCGCAGCGGCCGAGAGGAAAGGGGGCTCGGAGAGGAAAGAGGGCGGAGCCTTCGGCCGGGAAGACGGAAGCGCGGACCCCCCCGTCGCGGCCCGCCGCCCCGACGACGCGGCGTCCTCCGGCTCGGCCGAGGCCCGCGAAAGAAACAAGGGCGCTTACGCTTGGACGCGGCGCGACAAACAAGTGCTGGCCGCCTTTTTCCGGGAGTACCCCATGTTTTACGACTCGTGTCTGGACGAGTTCAAGGACCCCGCCGTCAAAAGGGCGGCGGTCAAGCGCTTCGTGAAAGAACAATTTGAAGACGAGGGGCGGCCGGCGCCCAGCTGTAAGGCTCGACTTGTCTTGCGGCGCGCCTACCTTGCCCCCCCCCACCCCCATTAAGCCTCCGTCGCGCCGCTGCGCTTTGTCTTCCAGATAAGCAAGTGATGTGCTTCCTGAAAAATTACAGGACCCGCTTCGCCAAGCTCAACGGCAAGATGTCCCGCCGGGCCGACGAGCCCTTGACGGCCACCGAGGCCTGGATTTGGAACAACTTTGCCTACCTGCGCCCGCATATCAAGAAGAGGCGCGGCCGAGGGACGCGGCGGGTATTAAGCAAAACCTAAGCGCGGGCGGGTGGACAGGTGGCGGCGGGGCCGCCCCCTTGATCCCGTTGTCCTGCGCCCTCTTTCCAAGTCTTCCTCCAAACGGCGGCGGGACCCGCGCCCGGCGTCGGCAACCTCGGACAGCGAAGCGGACGACGACGCCCCGGGGCCGGCCCGCGCCCCGGGGCAGGCCCGCGCCCCGGGGCAGGCCCTCGGCCGGGAGCCGCCTTCGCAGGTGGCGCCCCGCTTCCCCGGCCGCCGCGCCCTTTCGCCACGGCCCGCCGGCCAACCCGGCTCCGGTTTTGCGCGTCGCGGCCTCGGAGCGGAGGCGAGCGAGCTCCGGCGCCGCCGAGCGCCGGGAGGCCGGACGCCGCGCCTGCCGGCCGGGAGGCGGAGGTCGAGCGCCTGGCCCGCTATCTGACGGCGCTGATGACGAACTTGCCCCAGAGCCCGACCTGATGGGACGCGCTGGCTCCGTAACCCTTCTTTTTCACCTCATTTTCACATTTAGTTCTTTTAAGTTGAGCTTTTTTTTGTTGACGATCAGCGCTTTGGACGTTAAGAAAAAAAAAAGAAGTTCCCCCGGCTTTCCACGCGGCCTCGTTTTCAAATGAAGATTGACCGGCAAAATATTGACATTGGATTTTCGTAAAACTGGTCGCAAGGGTTGCGGCTCGCAACCGAATTAGCTCTCTCAAATGAGCGTTTCCTTTGAAAAGCGTCGCCATCCACAGACAGCGTCCCGTCTTGCGCGCTAATCCAAAGGTCGCCGAGACCGCTAGATGAGCGGCGAGTCTCCCGCGCCGACGAGACGAGCCGGAGCCACCTCGAGAGCGCGACGTCGGGCCGCCGGACCCGCCGCCGGACCCGCCGCCGGACCCGCGGGGGCGACGCCGTTCGGCCGCTCTCTGAGCGGCAGCCGGCCCCCTTGGGGGTCACGCGAGGATGGATCGGACTTGAAAGCGTGACGCGGTCGGGCCACTAGGTGTCACTCTACCGGGGAGAAACCCTTCGGCCGCCCTGCGCGCCGGCGCCGGGCCCTTCTCGTGCGCCGTCCGCGGCAACGGCTTCTCCCTCAAGTGCGTCCTGATGCGCAAGCGCACGGGGGAGAAGCCCTCCGCCTGCTCCGTCTGCGGCCACAGGTTTACCCGCATGCGCCGCCGCCTCTTGCACGCGCGCAGACGCGCCGGCGACAAAAGCGCCTGACGCCTTCTTGGCCCGCTTTCGCTCGGAAATTGAAAACGGCCGCCTGGCAAAATTGCGGGCGGGACGGCACGGAAGCTACGAAGCTCCCTTCGTTGTTTGGAAAAGGCTCTAGACCGGCGACTCGTCGCAGGGTTAGGGTTAGGGTTTGGGAAAAGCCAAACGACGCGCTATTTTTTTAAAGCATTGGGGAAAAAAAATCCTCACTCTACAATTTATTTTTTGCCATAAAAAAAGCCAGATTCAGCATAGTCGTATTTTGCGAAATATAAAATAAAGAAATTACCATACATGCTTGTTTTTTGCTTTACTACGTGGCCTATACTTACATTAACACGTGCATTTAAATGTACATGAAACAAATAAACCATATTGAATAATGATCAAATATGTTTTTTCTCATAGTATTGTATGGAAATGAGCAAATGGAATAACAGTCAGCATAATGTTTGATGTCTGCTAACTGAAATGATAGCATTAATAATGCATTATTAATTTTGAGACGTTCTTTTTTTATTTGATGAAAAATACGTGGTATTACTTTTCCGAAATGGGTTAACGAAGCAGGTGCAATGCGCGCGATTGACTTGAGGCCACTCGGCGGCGCCGGTGTGCAAATGTACATCCAACAAGCAGAAGAATAAGAAGGTCGCGCCTGCTTGCAATAAAGACGCAGCCGTGCGCAATTAGGGCTTGATGAGGCGCTGACTACAAAGGTGCCGCCCTGGGCCGAGCGGTCAGTAGCGCTAGCAAACGTTTGACGGGCCTCGGCGTTTGTGACGCCGCGAACGAGCGAAGGAATCCGTCCGCCTCTGCGAAGGGGACTCTGAGACCGCCTCGCTTTGCTCGGTCGGCCAAGCGCGAAGTTTTTGCACCGTACATGTGCTATCGCTGATCTATGTTGCTTTTGATTTCTTCTCTGTATAGCGGTCGGATTCCTGGCTGAAGCCGCTGGGCCGAGTGACAAGGAGCGCGCTTTGACATTTCCGGGAAGCGCGTGACTCCAGTCCTTGCGCCCGATGGAAAACATGGCCGAGCTTCTGCCGCCGAGCCGATGGCTCGAACGGTGCGCAGACGTACATCCGACGAGCAGAAGGTTGAACCCGATCGCGATGAAGACGCGTCCGTACACAATTAAGGCTTGGTGTGGCGCGACTATAAAAGTTCCACCTCCGGCCAACCAGTCAATAGCGCTAGCAAACGTTTGCCGTTTGTTGGGCCGCTCCGGTTTTTATTTTTGCCGGCTTTTGCCCAACGTGCGGGTAAGTCTCGCCGAGGTTAGTTTGAACTTTTTCCGAGTTTTGGAAGGTAAACGAATACGTGGCACGCGCGATGTCTTGAGCGGGTTTCGGCGGCGCAAGCGGCAGCAATTGCAGCGCTTGAAGTCCTCACGCGGCGCGCTCACTTTGATCACTGCAAGCTGCTGAATTGTTAATGAACAGTTTCGACGTCAAGCTAATAGTTATCTGTATCACTTTCAAATCTTGACTCAATTTTTTGGTTTTGTTTTGTCCTTCCCGGTTTTGATGGCGCATCAGCCTATTGCGCGATACTCCAAGAAATGTGAGGTTGGTATAAAGCACACCAAATGAACGGGTTATAATTCCTAATTTTTTTTTTTTTTCCCCCCCTCCCCAAATTTGATGCGAAGAGGCTTGACCCGGCCCATAGCGTAATATTCCAAGATGTCTTAAAGTTAGTATCAAGCGTGTAAAATAAACTACAAGTGAATTAATCTTTTCTTCCTGCAGTTGTCCCAAAGATGGTAGAGGAACATTTTTGGAGCAGTCTACCAACAGATACCTGAGGAGTATTTCTTTATCAGTTTATTTTAGTTATATTTTCTCCCAAATGCATGGGGTCTACACTTTAGTGCACAGTTACAAACAGGCCTTTAATGCAAATATTTAATTCGGGAACAATTTGTGAGAGGCTCGCTACATTGCTTTTAATGATATTTATTTTTATAAATATTTTTTTCCCTTCCCCAGATTGAAAGGAGTAACAGCCCAGCCTATTGCATGATACTCTGAAGTGTGAGGTTAGTATAAAGTATCCCAAATGAAATGTGATTAAAATTGAAATGTCTTCCTTTTTTATTTACCCCCTCCCCAGATTTGATGCAGAGGGGGCGATCGCATAATGCTCCAAGATGTACACGTGTAATTTTTTTTTTTTACAATAGCTCAGAAGATGAAGAGAATAAATAGTAAAGGTAAGATACATTGTGTCAATGTTCAACAAGAACTGTTGGTTTTCATGTTTTTTATTGTTTTAATCCCCCCCAGAGTTAGGGTGGAGGAAACTACTCAGGATGAAGATCTAACACCATTCAGCGGGAAGTGAATTCCAAATCCGACCACGTGAGGGCGCCTGTCCCTTCTGTTCCTAACTTTAACTCCCCGGGCAATTCTTCTTTATCTCACTCCAAACACAATTATTCATCTCGATGTAATTCCAAACCTGACCACTTGCCCGCACTAGCTCATTCTGCTCGCTCTAACCCTAACCCAGCGGAGAATACTTCCCCTTTATCTCATTCTAAATACAACCACTCATCTGGAGGCAACTCTCAATTCGACCACTTGAGGGCGCCAGTCCCTTCCGTTCAATCCTAACATAACCAGAAAATTAATAATATACATTCTAGTAACCAAAATATCACAATACAAATTCAATCTGGTACCGAAACTTTTGGAAATAAACACGAGGAAATAGACATCCAGGAACAAACAAAACCATTTTCACTATTTCGCTGGTTGGCTCAAGAACTTTTGACGGTGAGAGACGCTAACCCTAACCCCCCTAACTAGCGTCTGCGCAGGCCCTACATTTGATAAAACTTGGTCCCGGAGACAGCAACAAGCACCGGAAAGAAGATGGATTCATAGGTTAAAAAAACGACGGACCCGATGGGTTTAAACAAAAAGTTTGGATTAAAAAATTCTGATGAGGATTTTTTTTTATGTTTTGCCAGAACGAAATGCCATTATATGATTGTAAATACATCATCGGATCTTGGTTATAAATTTAAATTAGTGGGCATTTTTGAGTGGCTATATGTGAACGTATGTATTTAGCTTTTTGATGTGTATGTGCGTAAAGACACGTGTATTGAATGACACGCTCATTTTTACTCTCTTAGTTGATTTATGACTTTCTTTCAGCATTAAATTGTTGTATAGCACGTAATTTGGAAATTGTAATGTATTGAAGTGATAGTTGTTCTAATGGCATGGAATTTTTAAGCACTCACTATTTTGTATAGCACTTATTTTGCATGATTTAAAATTATTAGTGCGACTTTATTTATAAATATAAAAATATATAATTGGTGGTCGAATGAGCCAGTATACGTGATTGTATATCCATATGTATTTGAGATTTGTGTGAGTGTGTATGTGGAGGGGCATACTCAATTTTACCTACCTATGTGAAGGGTATGCTTAAGCACTTACCTTTTGTATACTACTTTACCTGTATTTCCTCCGGTCACAGGAAAAGCTCTAACAAGATAAATAATTGACATTTTAATAGTTTACTTTATAGATATCTTAACATCGTGGCATGAAACGAGTTTTTTTTTTTCTTTATAGCACTTAGCTATTTCCCTACTGGCAAAAAAATCCTCCATCAGCCATATCCACAACTTTTCGTTTTGTCCACCAGATGGCGTCATACTGTTTTCATTCTTCAGTCGCTGGGGGCATGCAGCTTGAAGGTCTTAGTACCTCAATACAGATGAAATCCCCCATTTATTTTAAATGGTATATATTATAAAATTAATTATATTTTGATTTTATTTACATTAGTATGTATGTACAAGGTGACCCAAAAAGATGCGTACCCATGAAAATTTCAATTGTGACTTTGATTAAAAAGCTATTTATTTCAAATTACAACCACACATCATTCAGTTTATGGAAGACCATTCACCAGAGTTTCAGCTATTTCTGTCCATTTTGAGTCAATTTATGGCTTTCCCAAGGTGTGTTCCAAATGTCCACCATTCCGTTGCAAGCAAACCTGTACTCGTCCGACAAAGTTGTCAGTCACTTTTACACACTCCTTTTTCGGGATGGCTTATTTTTGCTGTGATGGCAGTTTTCAGTTCCTCAATTGTTTGTGGATTTCCCTGGTATACATTGTCTTTGAGGAAACCCCACAGATAAAAATCTGGGGGGTTAAGATCTGGTGAGTGCGGGGCCCATTCCACATCGCATCTTCTGCTTATGAGTCTCTTCGAACCTCTGCCTCAACCAAGCAATGGTTTCTTAGGCTGTGTGAGGTGTGGCCCCGTCTTGCTGAAACCATTGTGAAGCTCTCACAACCCTTCTCCGGCGTCCCAGCGACGCTCAGTACTTGTTCGGAACAGCCATGTAGCGCTCCTCGTTGACTGTCTGAGATCGGCCGTCATCACCTTTGAACCAAAAAGGCCCGATGATCCCGTGCTTGCTCATGGCCACCCAGGCAGTACATTCAACGGAATGAAGCGGCCTCTGAAGCGCTTTGTCTGGAACCTCCGAACCCCAAAAAACATAGTTTTTGCTATTGATGTGCCCGGGAAGCCAAAAATGGGCTTCATCTGAGAACCAGACGTACTCAAAGTTTTCATCATTTTCAAGCACATTACAGAACCATTCACTCATTGTTACTCGCTTTTCCTTGTCAGCATCAGGTAGTTTTTGCTTTATTTGGACTTGTATGGGTATAGGTGCAGACAAGACGTGCCACGGTGACTCCCTTGTCATTTCGAGTTCTTGGCTGCGTCTACGCACTGATTTCTTAGGGCTGCGTCCTACTGAGTCCCTCACTGCAGCAATGTTTTCTTCTGTCCTTGCGCTCTTTTTTTCCTGCCTGAATAAGTTCCCCCTGTGGCTTAAGAACATAAGTTCACTACAGTCCCATGCTCTCTGAACTTTGTAACCCAATTAACAATCGTTGATTTTGGTGGAAAGTTGCGACAATGGAAACGTTTTCGAAACTGAATCTGTACACTCTGCTATGATTTTGTCGCAAAATAGATCTCCAGGGAGAATATCTTCTGCTGATTTGTCCGAGACATTTTTGGGGCAACTATAGCTGAAAACGATCATACATAGGTTCACCTTTCACGTCCTGCAACATAAAAGACATTCGTTAAAAAATGGATTTTTTATCGAATAAAATATGGGTGGGTACGCATCTTTTTGGATCACCCTGTATATATGAATGTGTGTGTGTGTATATGTATGTTGCTATGCCAAAAATTATTAGACATTAACATGATTTAGACAGACAAAGATAATTCCTGTTTCATGTGCCCGTGCACCTGGTAGTTGACCCTTTGGTCAACTACGACTATGACTGACCCTAACCCTAACCCTAACCCTAGTGGAAATCTAAACCTTATCTGACTACGTCTAACCTTAACCCTAGTCGAAACCCTAACCTTAACCCAAATTACCTGTCTTTGTCTAAGCCTAACCCTGATTATCCATCCACGTCCAACCCTAACCCTATTAGAGACACTAATCTAACCTTAATGTGTACCCTAATGATAACCCTAACGGTAACCCTAATGATCTGTTTACATCCACATTCTAACAAAGCACAAAATACCATAACAAAAAACAATTTTGAAGAATGTAAAGATAAAGAATTATTATTGTGAATTTAAGACATACTAATTAAATACTATTTAATTAAAAGGATTAAACATGCCAACAACCCAAACCCTAACCCTAACCCTATTGATATATAGGAATGAGACACAAACCAACATAAAATAATAATCATATGTATAGTAGAACTCAAAAGAATAATTAGAGTAGATAAAATAAAATGAGGTAAAATAACACATTAATTGATCAGATAATATAGCAGGATAAAACAAGATATTTACCTAAGTAACATTAATATAATATAGGGAATCAATCTAAATAATAACAATATAATACAATAATATATAGAACTCAAAAGAATAATTAAAGCAGATAAAATAAAATGAGGTAAAATAACACATCAATTGATCAGATAATATATCAGAATCAAACAATAGATATTTACATAAGTAACTCATTATTATAATATAGGGAATCAATCAAAAGTATATATAATACAATAATAAAAAGTAATATATAATAATATAGAGTAATGTGAAATAATATAAAGTAATGTAATACATATGTGACCAATACATAACATATACATATAACACATTAACACATTAGGGTTAGGGTTAGGTAAAGGTACAAACACCTTGCAAAAAATTATTTTTTTGTTTTTATTTCTTTTTGAATATCAGAAATTTGGGTTATTACTAAATAGAGGGTTAGGGTTAGGGTTAGGGTTAGGTAAAATAAAAAAACAGTGTCAAAAGCGACACCATGAGTTGCACTGGCGCACGGAGCCAGTGAGGCCCATTATGAAGTTATAGGTATGAATAAATATAAATTCTTATGTCCATACCGATAGAAGTAAAAAACAAAATCAACAAATACTAAATCTAATTAAAATTATTTAAAACAATATAAATCTATTATAACCTAATTATTTATTAGAACTGCTAAGTAATAAAATGTGGTGGTGTCTTCAAATCATTTATTATAAAATCTTATATACGTAATGGGGAAAGAATTCCTCCGCATCAGGCCTCTCAGGAAAAAAAAAAAAAACGGGACAATTCATCAATCAATATTGAAATGGACCATAATCCATGGGTGAGAAGGGATAAGAAAAGTGCCATGTTGGGGTTAGTAAGGTAAGTGCTAAAAACAAACAAATTTTTCAATAAATATTAGTATTTAAATTCATAAAAGAAGGTCACTGCAATCAAAAATAATAAATAAAATTCTTGTCACCCAAAAGATTAGGAGGTCCGTCGCAAAGTAATTTTAGTAAAAATAAATAAATAAATAAATAAATAAATAAATAAATAAATAAATAAATAAAATTAATGATATTGTTCATTTAGACCGTTTGGTGCGATCGTTTGTAATTTATGTATCCATTTGCGTTCTTTTGATTGTCTTTGTCTCCGGGTCCACAGCACATTTGTTTCTAAGCCGAGGCTTCTTACATTATAGAGACCATGAATTTTAAAATGTGTATATAATGTGGTAGTGGTATTCTGTTCTTTTATTGCATAAAAATGTTGTTTAATCCTTAGGTGAAGCATGTTGCCTGTTTCACCTATGTAAATCTTTTTACATAAATGGCAAATGATGGTGTACACAACGTTTTTAGTTTGGGGGTTGATACTGGTATTTAAATTTATGGATCGACCTGAATATACATTTTGTAAATGCGGAAGATCAATAAATGCAATTTCTGTCCTCATTTTAATTCTAATACTATAGTCATCCTTATTCAAATCCGTATGCACTAAGATATCCTTTAAATTTTTATCACGTCTATGGGCAATAATCATCCGGTAATCTTTTAAGCTTTCCAGGTTATTCGCTGTGTTCTTGAAATTATGCTTAAATTTTTTAAATAATGTTTTTGTATTGTCTGCATATGTTGTGATAAATGGTATAAAGTTTTGGTGTTATTTAACTGGTTGTATAGGGAAATTATGTTGAAACTTGTTATTATCTTCCTGTTTTATTTTTCTAAGGAATCTTTTGGAATAGCCTCTGGTCTTCAACACTGAGAGGAGGGTTTTAGTAGCCTCCTCCACATCATCCGGGTAAGTACAAATTCTGTGAAAACGTATTAGTTGAGATTTTATTAAGCCAAGGTAAGTATGTTTAGGGTGATAGCTGGTTTTATGGAGAAGCGCATGTCTGTCTGTATCTTTAAAAAAAACTTTAGTCACTAGTTGTTTATAGTTAGCATTGACCTGTGTAAAGAAAACACATGTATTCAAAAATTCTATGGACGAGTGTTGTAAGTTATGTTTCAATTTTATTTTATGTTGCATGTTTAAAATATTAACAAAATCAATTTGTGCTTCTGTTCCTTCCCATATTCCAAAGATA